>NC_135721.1:113811742-114111742 GCF_964656455.1 Halichoerus grypus | reverse complement strand
ACATCAGTTGCTCTAAACTCTCTACACAACCCTGAGAAGGAGGGTATATCCTCATTTTACCGACGGTGAAACCCGTGGTACAGAGTAGGCAATATTCTCACCTGTGCCCACTGGCCAGCCTCCAGCTGGTAGTTTTGCTCAATCAGGACTAAATCACCCAATCAATCAGTTTCAGGCTTGGCACCCTCTACCCCTTTGGTCATTGGGCTGTCCTGGCATTTCATCTCAGTGTGCAGAGGCTAGAGCTATCTTTATGTCAGTATGACCATGTCAGGACTTCTCTTGTCTTTTTAAAGCCTGTTCCCATGATCTTGGAGAGCACAGGCATGGTCCTATGGTGGCATTGGACCATCCTCATTATTGTGTTGGTGGCTCCTCTGTGTATGGATTGATGATTGAGTTAACCCATTTACCCACTTTCTGTAGCTTCTTCTATTGCAGGGCACTGGGTGGTCCTATTGACCACAGAGCATGTGGCTTCTTTTTGTTTTGGCCAGGGTTGAGCAGCCATAACTGTTGTGAATGTGTAAACTTGTAAGTCTGACTTTCCCTCTCTTTATTGGGATGTGTCCATACGTATCTGCTTGTAGAGTACTGGTCAATGTAAGTACTGGTCAGTGTGCTAAGTACTTGATCCTCAACATCTTATATAATCCTCACAGCAAGTCCAGGAACTAAATAATATTTATTACCCCATTTCTAGCTGAGGAGACTTAGTCAGCAAGAAGACAGAAAGCTGGGTCCACGCAGGCAGAAAACCCCTGTTTGACTCTAAGCTCAGGTGTGTGACTCAGTGGGAGCTTCCCTTCTCTTGCCATCAGATTCCTCCCTTACAATGATTCTCTGAAGTCTTTCTCTCATGTTTAAGGTAATAGGGAGGTTTGTGTCTTAGGGTATTTTCCCTCAGTGAAGCCAGTAGACTCTGGAGTTCCTGTCTGTTTGCATTTTCTTACCTTCTCAGGTTTAATAAGGTCAGGGTCATCAGGGCACCTGGGTGGCTCAGTCGGTTAAGTGTCTGCCTTCGGCTCAGGTCATGATTCTAGGGTCCTTAGTGGGGAGCCAGCTTCTCCCTCTCCCTCTGCCCCTCCCACCCTGCTGGTGCTCTCTCTCTCTCTCTCTCTCAAATAAATAAATGAATAAAATCTTAAAAAAAAAATAAGCTCAGGTTCATCGACCTCTGCTCTTGCCATGCATAGGCATTGCCCAAATCAAGCTGCCTGCCATTTACCAAGACCGAGAAGAACTGCTATTGCTGAAATGTTGGGAAAGACGTAATGGGAAGTCAATGACATCTTTCGCATTGAATTAGTTAGACTTTAGGAAAAAGCTCATTACATTTTCATTATTTTTCTCATTTTACCTTCATCTGTGAGAAATTGGAATTTGGTGTCTAAGGCAACATGTAGGTGTCCTGTGAGGGAGAAATAATAAAATTCTCTGCCTGTGACTGAATTTGTGGCACTATTTTAAAGACATTGTCTTGAATCATTCAAGAATCCCAGGAAAGATCCCTCATTTTTTAAAAAAAGATTTTATTTTAATTAATTAATTTTTAAAAAAGCTTATTTAAGTAATCTCTACACCCAATGTGGGGCTCGAACTCACAACCCTGAGATCAAGAGTCACATGCTCACATGCTCTTCCAACTGAGCCAGGCAAGTGCCCCTTAAAAGATTTTATTTTTAAGTAATCTCTACACGTGGAGCTCAAACTCACAAACCTGAGATCAAGAGTCCCATGTTCTACCGATTGAGCCAGCCAGGTGCCCCAAAAGATCCCCCATTTTTATTTATTTATTTTTTTAAAGATTTTATTTATTTATTTGACAGAGAGAGACGGCGAGAGAGGGAACACAAGCAGGGGGAGTGGGAAAGAGAGAAGCAGGCTTCCCGCCGAGCAGGGAACCCGATGCGGGGCTCGATCCCAGGACCCTGAGATCACGACCTGAGCCGAAGGCAGTCGCTTAACCAACTGAGCCACCCAGGCGCCCCTATTTATTTATTTTTTTTAATTAAAAAAAATTTTTTTAGATTTTATTTATTTATTTGACAGAGAGATAGAGAGCACAAGCAGGGGGAGCGGCAGGCAGAGGGAGAGGGAGAAGCAGGCTCCCCGCTGAACAGGGAGCCCGACTTGGGGCTCCCTCCCAGGACCCTGGGATCATGACCTGAGCCGAAGGCAGCCACTTAACAGACTGAGCCACCCAGGCACCCCAAGATCCCCCATTTTTAAAAGTGGTTGCATACCAGGCAATTGTTACCACCTACGATGCTAGGGAGAGTGCTGTGCATTTCAGTAGGGAAGGGGCATTGCTGAAGAGATGATAAACGCCAAACCCTAGGTATCGATCCTTTGGTGAGCTGTCCTATACTTGTTCCTGCCTCAGAGTTTTGACATTTTCTTTCGTGAATTTTGATTTAGCAAGTTCTTACCTTGCCCAGTGTTGATGGGTCTCTGTTGATAGGCAGACGTTTTCGGAAGCTGCCTCTCCTCCTGCTCTTGCCTGGGAACTGTCAGAAGCAAAGCTGCATGTCATTTTATAGCCCAGCGTCTCACAGAAGTTGTCAGACATGAAGGGGCATGATCCAAATGTGCTGATAAGGGTGGCGTGATACAGGCCGACTGCCAAGATCAGCGCCTGCTAATGGTTGTGACATTTGCCAGTGTCTTTCTGAGGGATGTTCAGGGCGCTTGGAACTTTCTTAGAGGTGCAGCCAGGCCAGGTATCTGTCCTTTTCTGATTTTAAACCTTCACAGGCCTGTTATCTTCAAGCTAGGTGGGTGCCGGGGGAATGGCAGAGCCGAGGGGGGTGTAAGGCCGCCAGGTACCAGCCCAGCGAGAGCCCTTTATGGTGCCGGTGCTGTCCCTCATCGTGGTGGGCACTCAGCAGTGACCAGTGCTATGGTGGGGATGCGAGGGAGAGGGTCTTTAGGGACAGCCTTCCTGTCAAGTGACATTTTATATCAGATGTATGTGATAAGAAGGAAGCGAAGGATGCAGAAGGATTGGAACATACACAGTGTCTGCAACCGGTGAGAGCATGAGTGCATGCCTGGGGGCTTTTAAGCATAGCAGTTATATAATTTGCTCAGCCCTCTTTCCTTTCCCTAACTGCGCTTGGAATCAAACTTGATGGGGCGCCTGGGTGGCTCAGTCGTTAAGTGTCTGCCTTGGGCTCAGGTCATGGTCCCAGGGTCCTTGGGTCGAGCCCCACGTCAGGCTCCCTGCTCCGCGGGAAGCCTGCTTCTCCCTCTCCCACTCCCCCTGCTTGTGTTCCTGCTCTTGCTAACTCTCTCTCTGTGTCAAATAAATAAATAAAATCTTAAAAACAAAAAACAAAAAAACTTGAACAGAGTCCATAGCCTGGTATGGTGCTCATCTGTATTCAAGAATTCTAGGCTCTTTCTCCTCGTTACCTCATTTAATGGCCCCCAAAACTCTAGAGCCTATTCTCTGGGCCTCTGGCTTATCTTCTGTTTTAGAGAAGGCCTAGTCACCTGTTAGGTTCCTACCACTTGAAATTTTGTGGTATTTTACATCCTGTATGATCAATGCCAGAGTTTGGGAGAGAGAGATGATGTTGCCTAAGGGGCTGGTTAATACCTGCTCCTGCCAACCCGAGGCTGGGGAATTAGCCCAGATCCCTGCCCGCAAGCAGGCTCCACATGTTTGCTGCAGGGCCCTCTTCAACCCACGGGGGTTCTCATACTATGAACTTCAACTATAGCTTCATTTGCCAAAGGTCCCATTTTGGGCTTTGCTGAAATGTCGGAAAAAGAACGAATGACAGTTGACCTTTTCTCAAAGGGCAGAACCTGGAGTTTTATATATGATGATGAGTAGAAGACAAAACCCAACTGTCTTGAGTCTTATTTTTCTTGGACATCTGAGGGAAATGGAGTCATCTTTTAGGCAAAATTTGTGACAGCTGTTGGGGGATGTGGCCCTTGACTTTGGTGCCTCAAGTGGTTCTCTGGACCCAAAGAATGGATGGGAAAGGGCACATCCCGGATGCAGCCTCTAGTGGCCCTTGGGGCCTCCCAGTTCTTTGTCTTTCTCTCCTTCAACCCTAGGAGGTGGGGCAGCCATTGAATTCTGCTAATCCAAGATCTATAGGAAGCCCTTTCACGCAGGGTGGCTTATCACGCTGGGCAAAAGGGCCTGCTTGTTCCCAAGCCCTAAGCAATTTGACCTGCTGACTCTTGAAAGAGAGGACCCTTTCAAGGCTGGCCAAGGCTTGGCTGAGATCACAATTGCAGAAGATAAGGCAGGTACCAATTCTTAATGGCCTCTGTGAGAAGATGTCTCAGTAGGTCTGGCTGAGCTGTGCATGTCCCACTGACAGGCATCAGGATTTTGACCTTTCGTAGGTGTTTCTTTAGTGACATATGCACACCTGCGTATACATTTATATGCTTGTCTATGTCTTTCTAGTCCAGCACTCCTGCCTCAGTTTCCTTCTCTGGTATAATCAATCTCAGATCTTGGTCAATAACAGGAACTCACAGGGGCCTCCTGCAGGGAACTTTTATCCCTGCACACTCTTACGTTGCTTGTAAAGTTTGGGTTAATTTTCATTTCTTAGGATCTCTCATAAGATTTTCAGTGGGCTTTGTGAGTTATCAAAGGCTAAGAATATGGGTTTTAGGAGGAGAGGCAAAGTTTCTGCGTACAAGGTTTGGGGCCAGACAGACCTGGGTGTGAATCTTGGTTCAGCTGCCTGCTGGTGTGTGGTCTTGGGCATTATCCAGTGTTTCTGTGTCTTAGTTTCCTCATCCGTAAAGTAGGGATGATATTGTTCCTATATAGGATTGTCACGAGGATTAAGCAAGATGAAATATGTTACAAGATTAGCACCACGTTAGCATATGTGAGTATTCTATAATTTACTATCATCATCACCATCATCATTTTTTACTATTGTGTTGGCCATTTTCAGTTTTTTTCACCCACCTTTCTCTCAGATTTTATACCATTTCCCTAGATTTTCCCTAGATTTTGGCAACTACTCATACCTTGTTTGCAACAAGAAAACATGGATTTTTTGATTGTTTCTTTACCAAAAAAATGGATCCTTTACAATCCTTTTACCAAAATGAAGGCAGGTATAGAGACGTTTTAATGTCATTCTGAGTTTTCATTGTTAGTAGAAGGATAGAGTTTTCTTGGTACATTCTACTGCAACTGGACTTATGAATATACCTTCTCACAAATGCATAAGAGGTTTTAAAAGGCTAAATATTTACTTCCAGGACATGTTTGCAAGTGTCTGTGTATTGGCTCTGTTTTTTTTTTTTTTCTACCCAGTTGCCCCACAAATGTCAATGTTCAGTGTCAGGCCAGTGGTCTCGACTTTGTAGGCCAGAGGTGAGTGGGTCCGTGCTGAGAGGAGCTTTTCATTATCCCCAGAGGGGCAAGTAGCTGGTGGGCACCTTGTCTTCGCTTCTCACCCTCTGAGCACCTGCTAATGGGCATCCTGTTCTGGAAGTGCAATAAGTTGGCTCCACATATAGCTGCAGGTATCACTATGGTGGCATTTGCCCATGGTTTCAGCCAGCTTGAGTTTTACATTATGGGGAACTAGCTTTGCCTGAGAAGGAGGGAAGGGTCATGTCATGGAAATCACAATGAAACTCGAGTCCTAAGGCTGTGGCCACAACCACCAAACCCCTACTAATGAGCACTCAGAAAACGCTTTCCACCCCGACCACAACCTGTTAGCATCACCATCAACAGCAGCATCACCACCATCACCCACATCCCCATTTAGAGATGAAGGGACTGTGGCTCAGATAAGTTAAGTGATCCTCTATTGTTGGACATGCAGCTTGTTCCCAAATTTTCATCATAAAACCAATGCTGTGGCAACCAGTCTTGCCCTTAAATCTTTCTCTGAATCTCTGATGATTTCTTTAGAAAATCTCCAGAAGTGGAAATTTATCATATGCATTTCAAAGAATATGAATATTTTCAGGATTCCTGATCCATGTGAGATCTGGCTTGCTCTTGCCAACCTCAAGCATTTGGGTTTCTTGTGGGGGAAGGTGAGTGTCATTTAGTGAAATATTTGAGTTACAAGTTACCCTAGAAGGAAAAGCAGTTTGATTCCATATAACATCTCAAACTAGGTTTTGTTTGCTTTAAGTTATCACCTAAAAGAACTCTTTGCTTGGGGCACCTGGGTGGCTCAGTCGGTTAAGCATCTGCCTTCAGCTCAGGTCATGATCCCAGGGTCCTGGGATCGAGTCCCACATCGGGCTCCCTGCTCGGTGGAGAGCCTGCTTCTCCCTCCCCCTTTGCCTGCCTCTCTGCCTACTTGTGCTCTCTATCTCTCTGTCAAATAAATAAATAAAATCTTTGAAAAAAAAAAAGAACTCTTTGCTCTAATAAACAGATAAGAATTTTTTTCTCCTTGGAATATATATTCATGCAAATGGAAAATCTTAAGTCCTTGGCCCTGCCTCCCCTCTGGCTTCTAGCAGTAGTGTGTCCTCAGATGGGAGCAGCGCCTGGATTAGCGGTGATGAGTCCAACCATCTACCACACATCTTTCCTTCCATCCATCCATCCATCCATCCATCCGTGTATTCCTCAAATATTTATTCATTTGTTTGTTTGTTTGAAGATTTTATTTATTTGAGAGAGATAGAGTGAGTGAGCATGAGCAGGGGTGGGGGCAGAGGGAGAAGCAGACTCCCTGCTGAGCAGGGAGCCTGATGTGGAACTTGATCCCAGGACCCTGGGATCATGACCTGAGCCGAAGGCAGATGCTTAACGACTGAGCCACCCAGGCGCCCCTGCTCCTTGGTTCTTGATGGCTCATGCACCGGCGCCTCCCTCCTGGGAAACTCAATGCCTTAACTCCATGGAGCATAGACGTTCCAAAGATGTGTCTGCTTTGGGGGTTAGAAGGTGGAACTAGAGGGGCGGGACTTTAGCCCCCAGCCTCATTCTAGTCAGAGCCCCTTTCTTGTCATCTCTTATGTATCAGGTTTCTTTGTAAGCTTTTATTTGAGGAAATGAATCATTAGCCTTGAAAAAAATGTGAAAACTACTTCTTAAAAAATATATTTCCTTAAAAAAGACCTTCAGGAGTGATGCCACTGGGGAAGACTTTAGGCCACCAGAGCAGGTGAATGGGAGAGGTGTTTTGGGCTCTTTGCTCCCCAGCTGAGCCAAGAGGCCTGGAATGGAGGTAGGGGCGAGGAGAGGCCATCTGGGCTGGAGGGAGGAGGACGGTGGTCTTTGGAGCCAGTGTCCTGACTTCCAGCACCAGAAGGGGTGTGGGCAACCCTGCCTGGGCAAACGGGGGTAATTTCACACCCTGTCAGGTGCCACTCAGTGTTATCAAAAGACTCTAATGGGATAACAGCTGTCTGTCCGTCCCTGCAGCCTGTAAAGTGAGATGCACCTGTTAACGTCCCGGGAGGGAATGAGGGGCTCCCATGGTAGAACAGGCCCTCTCGTGCCTGGATAGCTCGTTCCTGCTGAGGAGCAGGCAAGGCTTCCCTAGCTTTCTTCAAGGTCCTTAGGTTGTCTCCACTCAGTTATTTTGTATTTACTATGTATCTAACATACACCATGGTGTGCTCACCACGACTGGGAAAATTCTGGGCTTAGGATGTAACTCTCCTCTGGGAAAGTGTCTCCCAGCCTCCACCCTATCTTAGGTATATCACATGTGCACCAAGGGCTGGGAGACTTTGCAAGGCCGAAGTGCAGGGTGGCCCTGCCCTCTCGCCCAGGGACTTCTCTAGGGGCTGCTTGTTGGGGACTTATTTCCTTCATGGCTGGGCTTGTGGTTCATATTTGTGAAACAGGTTGGGGAGTCAAGTAGAGAACCCACAGCAATGTTTGCTCTGGGCTGCAACCTCGTACTACAGGCCAGGGACCCTGTACCAGATCCATGAGGGGCACTCCATGGTTTGGGTGGCTGGTGAAGAACTGGCCTCCAGGAGGACCTCCCCATGGGCCCGCCAGTTTCCAGAGGCCGGCTGGGGTTACTGGGCTGCAGACCCCGAAACAGAGACTATGAGCCTCCATCCTGCGTGTGATGGGGATTTTATCACAATCCAAGATTTCCCCTCATCTGCCTTTTTCTGGGGCCAGGCCTAACTCGCTGTGGGCGTTGGTAGGTGCACAGTGTGGGAGGGGACATCTGCCCGCGTTGCCATCCTTGGCAACCGTGGAGCTACTTGCATTTCTGACTGCATAGCCCTCTGGTTCCGGGGCTTTCTCTGCTCACTGCCTGGACCTGCCTGGGCCACATGGGACTGGATGTTGGGGTGGGGGGCTCCTCGCTCTCTCCCTTGATGGCACTGCTCTCGGGCCCATGACAGTCACTCTCCTGCCTGTCACACCTCTATGGTGTGGCCATATCATAATCCCCCACTTGGACCTGGCTCCACCCTCAGGGGTCTGGCTGCTTCCCTTTACCCCTTTCCTTTGTGCTCAGGGCCTCCCAAATATCTTGGGCTCTTGTAGTCCCCCCCTTTCTTAGGGGCATCAAAACTGCTTCTTTCCTCTTCCTCCCTCTCGAGCAGGGGACTTTTCTGTATGTGCATATTCCCAGTGTCCTTTCTGTGTCCCAGCTTCTCAGGGCCTGGGCTCTTGAAGCTCAAGCTCTTTCTCTGTTTTCTGAGGAGCCTCCCTTCCCTGAGACACTGAAGACAGAATTCAGGATATCTCCCTCAGGGGCCAAGGGAACACGGGAACTATCAGGGAGAAAAACCCTTCCTTCAAACATTTCAGGGTAGCCTCGCCACCTCCCAGAATCCCTTAGCAAACTCAGAACCAGACTCCTTCGCAAGCAAGAATCATTTTTATTGCAACTGAGATTTTCCACTGTGACTATAGCCATTCTCGGCCTCTCAAGGATCCAGAACACGTGTGGCTGAAGGGAGGGACAGGCCTTCGGGAAGAACTGGCTCTTCCTCTGGAATAGTCAATAGCACATAACCCTGTGGATAGAAGCAGGTAGACATGCCCTATCTGTCCTCGCTGCCCATAGCACCAGCTCTCCCTGAGGTGGCTCAGGCCATCTTGAGAGGGGTTGTGTGTGTCCTAAGGGTACAACTTCCCCTGTTGGCAAGAAGGCAGAGTCAGGGACAGACTGGACAAGGGGATAGAGTGGAGGGGAAGAAGGGTCTTGGGAATGTTTGTGAAGGAAGGAACAGATCAGTCCTTGGTGCTCTTCCTGAAAACCTGTCTATCAAGAGTCCTCTAATGTTTCTGATGCATTGGGATTCATCCTGCTGGGGTCACCCTGAGGTAGGTCTCTCATCCAGCTAGAGCCTTCCACATGCTCCCACCTACAATGCCCAACATGCTGTTGGAGTCCATCTGCTCCTGTACCTGTTTTTCCACCAGAAGGGGAGCTCTGAGGGTTTCAGGGTCTGGGTCTAACTCCCAGCATCACTCAGCACGTGGCCAGGCACAGAGTGGCCAGTGGTATGTATTAACAGAATAAATTAGTGACAGTGAATGAATGAGGGAGTGATCAGGGCAGCCATGTAAGGAGGTGCAGACTGTGCACTGCTCAACTCCAGGTGATCTCGTTTGTGCACCACAGTATGAGTGCCGCCTCTTGGAGTTGTGTAATATGTAACTGGCACAACAGTGCGAGGCAGCCTAGAAGTGAATCAGTGGGTGAGCTTACGAGCCCCCCCACCCTCTGTCCTCTTGCCTCTATAGATCTGGTTATGAGAGAGCTGCTGGGGCTGTGTCCTGACTTTGCCATTTTTGGCATTCAAAACTATAGAGGGGCCCCTGCCATTCCTGGCCCCCACCTTGCCAGGAGTCGTGACATCATTTCTGGAGCAGCTCCAGCCCCTGTATTACCTGTAGTAGCTCTTCCAGCCCCGACCTAGGGTCATCCTGGGCTGAGCCCTCCCTGCCAGGGTCACCCAGGTTGGGTGAGGTCTAGGGGAGGGGTCTGAGAATGGGGTGGGGGACTAGCGCAGGCCAGGAGCTGGGCTTTTATGAGACAAACTGCTGCTGCCTCCTCCCGCCTCCTGCACCGTAACTTCTGGTTCTTGAAAGCAGATTTCTAGTGTCTCCCGAATGTCAGGACTGGGAACTAGGCGTCCTGGGTCTAGAATTGGGGCATGAGCTGAGGGTCCTGAAGCTCAAACTTTATGTCTGGGAGGGTAGGCCAGAGTAGGGCTGGGTGAAATCCGTGGTCCTAGCAGTTCCTTGTGCTTCAGAGGGGAACCCTCACCTCCACCTTATATCTTTATCTCGATTTTATAGACAGGGACAGCAGGCCGAGAGAGGGGCGGGGGCTTGCCCACTGTCACACAGCCAGGAGGTTGCGTCTGATTCGCTCTCTGCCCTGCCCCCACAGCCCTTCAGCACTGCTGTGTAAGAGTGGGACTTTCGTGAAGGTGGGAAATGAAGAAATGAAGGGCATCTCCGCGCTCTGCCCCCTTCCCACCAACCCCATCTGCCTCTTCTCAGATACACCTCACAGAGGGGTGGGACGAAGGCCAAGGAGGTGGGGTGGCTCTCGGGGCAGATTCAGAGCTGCCACACTCCCTGGGCAGCACCTCTGTGGTTCCTCTGCTGGATTTCTTGGCCCTCTGCTCTTTGGCCTCATCTTACCTCCTTGGCATTTAGCCAGCCTAGTGGCGGCCCGGGGTCCCACCCTCTGGCAGTTCACAGAAAGCAGGTGCCTGAGGCAACAACCCTGTTCTGGGGGTCAAGACACCTGAGTTCTAGGGTAGTGGCTGGTCCTGGCTAAGGGTAAAGGCTTTGAAATCAGATAAACCCCAGTTGGAACCCTGGCTCTGCTGCCCTGCCTCTCTGAGCCTTAGTTCCCTCTCTTGTAAAATGCAGAAAAAATAACATCGACTTCATGGAGCTCATTGTGAAGACCACCGGTGTGAGGCATTGAAGCTCTCGGTGAGCCTGGGGTCTGGCTCCCTGAGCCGTGGAGCCTCAGTTTCCTCATCTATAAATGGGGCATCACATCTAGGAGAGCTATGAGGTGGTGACCCGAGGGAGGTAAAGGGCTTGCCACATGCAGTGACTCCCCAGCCCGAGCCTCAGCTTCTGCCCCCGCAGGATGGGGACAAGGCACCTGTAGGGCTCCAGGACCCTTCTAACTCTGACCTCCCATGGGAGGCTTAGGAAGCTCTTTTTCTCGGCATTTACCTTGGAGGGCTCCACTTGGGCCTGGTCGAAGGAGATGCCCTTGACGCTGGGCAGCGGGAGGTCTCGTTCTCTGAGCAGCTCTGTGAGAGGTGTGGGTAGGGGAGCTCAGTGCCCTGGTGAGCGCAGGGTGGGGCCACGCCAGCCGACCCCTGGCTGCCCCACTGTCTACAACAGGGAAGGGACTTGTGTGGCCCCTTTCTCCTCCCCTTCCTCAGGGGACACCGTCCCCCATCAGGCAACCCCACTCCAGAAAACCAGGTCTCTAAACAGCTACTCTATCCATTTATTAAACACCTATCTTGAGGGAATTTCTTCTTGGATATATTCAGTAACTATGAACACATTCTTAAGATATTCTTCTTAGCATTTTAAGGAATGTTCGGTTTGTTGAAGGCATCTTAGGAATCTATTAATGAATTCCATTCTTCTCGTTTAATTGAGGAAAACAGCTGAAACAGTGTTTGTGCTCCTAGAAATGTTAGAATGTTGAAACAGAAAACGTCTCAGAAAAAGTTTAGAAACAAGTCAGTATAAACTGAAAAATCAACCTTAAGACACTAGGAATTTGGTTATTTAATAAGAAAATATCCATTAAATATATCCAAGAAAACATTCATGAATATACTCATTTATCAAATATATGAAAGGTAGTCCTTGAAGTAAGTTTTTGGTAAGTTGGTAAATGGTAAACTTGGAGAATTGGTCATTTAGTAAATTGAGTTTCAAAGAATTTATCATTTGGCCGGTTGATTTTCGGCAAACTGAGTTTCTGAGATTTGACTTCGAGGGCCTGGTGTGGGCCCCTCCTGCCCCGACCTTTGCACTGACCAGGCCTTACCTCGCCCTAACTCCCCCCCATCACTCTGGGCTCAGGGGAGGGTCTCATATCCCCTTGCTGGCCCAGTGTGTCATTCTGGCCCAGTTAGGTGAGGGGCAGGATGGAGGAAGGGGGACAGGTGCCTCTGGTCTCCCATCTGGCCTCTGATCTGCAGAGGCCTTGTCACCAGCCTCCCAGCTCCCAGCCTCTGGACCCCTCCTCATTGCTGTCCTCTCTCTGTGTTGGGACCAGATGACCCTGACTGCAGCACAGGCTTTTGTGAATCTCTCCCCTGCCAATTCTCTCACTCTTAGGCTGCTTCTTACAGGCAGTCCTCCTGTATTTCCCCAGTGGCTTTGGCCCTGCTCCTTTTTTCCTTGTCTGGGAACTATGGACAGGACCCCAGTGTGAATGGCACCCCCTGGCATTGTGCAACCCCCTGGCCTGAGTGTTCACCCTGCAGGAGTATCTAGGCTTCTTGAACCAGACCTAGCTCCTGGGTCATCTCTTGACCCTCGCCATAGTTCTCTTTGGTCCAGGATCTAAGATACATTTATTGAATGAGCTGCCTGTAGTAGGCATTGGCCAGGTCAGGTTGCATCCTTGCCCACCTGGGCTCTCTGGCTGCCTTGCTGGACCTTTCATTACCACTGTTTCCCACTTCCGGTTGGTCCCCCTTCTTGAACACAGATTTACTCACTTTATGCCCAGAACTTTCCCTGGCTATCGTGGGCCACAGAAGGATGCCAAACCCTTCAACCTGACCAGCATTTGGGCTCCTGCCTGCTCCTTTGGCCTTACTCTGCAGTATTAACAGGAGTCCTCAAGTTGGAGCATAGAGAGATGCCCCTGTAAGGGAAACAGAAAGCCAGAGTTCTGGGCTCAGCTCTGCCAGAGACTTCCTACGTGTGCTTCCTGAGTGTCTCCTGGGTGGGAGGCACTGGACAGGGTGTAGGGGATGCAATGAAAAGCAAAGACGGGGTCCCTGCCCTCGGGCAGCTTACCACTTATTTAAGGACAGAGCACTGGCCAAATAATCATATGAGTGGGTGGGCGATTGTTATACAGACTGTCGGGGAGGGAGAGCGGTGAGTTTTATGGAGCAGAGGAGCCTGACTGGGCTCTACACTCCCGTAGAACCCACTTCCCACACTCCTCCCACTTCCTGGGGTCACCTCCCCACAATTCTGCCTGCACTCTGTTATCTCAGGGTCTGCTTCTGAGGGAGCCCGAACTAAGACTGTGATGTTTTAGAAAAGTTTGATTTTGTTGCTGATATCTGAACACAGGTGTGATGTCTCAAAAAGTTCAGCTTTATAGCGTCTCTCAAAAATACAAAATATCCACCCCATTGGCAACATTTGAGTGAGCTGAGTGTTAGCCACCCACCGAAGGCAGGGCACGTTTGCCACCGGGCCCCACCTGGGCTGCTTCCTTTGGGAATGGTATCTCCCTGGACCCTGCAAGCACTGGAGTGGTGACCGTGGGCTCCACCATCTCTAAGGGCCCTTCCTGGTCTCATCTTCCACGATGCCAAGCCCCGCTCCCCTAAGAAGCCCTTCCCAGCCACGCATCCCGCTTCTGAGCTCCTGTCAGCACCAGCTGCCTGGGCAAAGAACAGGAGGGCACCCAGGAGCCCTTCCCACCCTCCCATCTGCCACACCCCCAATTGCAGTCTCTACCCTGCCTCCATCTACCTGCCTTGCCCATGGACAATTCTTTTTCTTTTTTTTTAAGATTTTATTTTATTTATTTATTTGACACAGAGAGAGAGACACAGTGAGAGAGGGAACACAAGCAGGGGGAGTGGCAGAGGGAGAAGCAGGCTTCCCGTGGAGCAGGGAGCCCGATGTGGGACTCGATCCCAGGACCCTGGGATCATGACCTGAGCCGAAGGCAGACGCTCAACGACTGAGCCACCCAGGCGCCCCGCCCATGGGCAATTCGTAACCAACTCGTGGGGGGACAAGGCAGAAGCCAGCTGCCGTGGGAAGCTTTGGACACAGTTGATGCTGCTCCAAAGTGCATGGTATATGGGCCTGAGGAGAAACACAGGGGGCTCACCGTTGTGATGGGGCAAAAATATCCCATTCAGAAGCTCTAAGAGAAAGGCCTCCGTACGTTTTTCCTACAACAGACGAAAAAGGAACAGGAGGGTCACTTCGGCTGGGCTGGCAGATTCTGACCATGGGACTCAAGCGTCTCCACTGTACAGGTGCCCACAGGAGATCAGAAGTGGTCCTGGGGACTCCATTTTTAAAGGGCATCGGAGCCAGATGACCAGATAGTGAAGGACTGGGGAAAGTTGAGGGGCCTGAAACAGAGTTACCCTCACCCTAGGTCACAGGGACTATCTTCATATCTCTGTGGGATAGTCCAGGGGGAGAGCAAATAGGCAGGGCCCTCCATCAACTTTTATCTCACTCAGGAAGAGCCAGCCCCCCACCAGGAGGCCCTGCTCACTCTCTGACTCCCCTCAATCCCTCTGATCCAGCCACCCTGGCCCCCTCACTGTTCCCTGAACCATCAGGCACACTGTTGTCTTGGGGTTTTGGGTCCTCTCTTCCCCATGCCCCCACAGCTCTCTCCGTCACCTCCTCCAGTCTTTGCTCAAACACTTACCTTCTCAGTGAGGCCTTCCCCCACCTTCCTTTTTAGTATTACCCTCACCCACAGTCCCGATCCCCCCATCCCCTCTTCTGCTTTTTCATAGCATCATCCCCTGCTTCCATACTATATGGTTTACCTTACTGGGCTTATTGTTCATTACCTGCCCTCACCCTGCTAGAGTGTGGGTTCCACAAGGGTCCTTTGTTTTGTTCACTGACATATCCCAAGTACCTAAGACAAGGCTGGGCACATTGTAGGCGCTCAGTAGGTATTTGTTAAGTGTATGAAAGAGGGAAGTGGACAAGTTTAAGTTCTAGGGGCCACCCTGACCTCAAGGGGTGTGGGGACGCCAGGGCAAGATGAGATCAGTGATAGAAAGTGAGTGAGGCTTTCAACTGCCTACATCAGCGACTCAGGGCCTCTTTCCGGGCCTGCTGATGGGTCCTTCAGGACCACGGAGAGGCCAGAGGTAAGGAGAGACTCACCTGCTTTGCAAGGCCAGCAGGGTAAGGGCCCGGGGTGACTGTGGTACTGCTAGAGAAAAGAGATCCCCCTTTCAGGTCACAGCAGCTGCTTGGGGGTGCAGACTCAGAGAGCCTCCATCACAGCACCCCCTCCTCCTCTGCCCCCTCCCTCATACACACCGCTCCAGGCGCTGACAGTGGGCAGGGAACGCACCCCTGACCACACTCCCCCTCACCCCCCATTCGCTAGGTCAGTCCTTATTTCTTCTGAACATCCAAAACCAAAACAACGTTACCTGTTTGGATTGAACTGGAGTTTTAACTCCTGATTTCTCGAGGAAAATACAGCCTTGAAAGGAGATTCTATGGGAGTTGAAATTAGATCAGCACAGGAGAGGAGTTTATGTTCCAGCTAGAGGGATTCCCTTCTCCCTGACCCCCATGAATGCTTGTGAGAGGGCTGGCCCCTCTAACGCGGTCCTCCCCCCACCCAACTGCTGGTCATGTGTGTTCAGATCATGCCCGTGTGGGTTGCCGTGGGAGAAGGCACTGGCGATGCTGGGTGCTCCCAGAAGCCAGGGCAGGCTGGGGCTGGGTACGAGGCTCAGCCCAGTGGAATGGAAACAATGAGGCACTTGGCCATAGAATCACTGTTGCTGGAAGCCAGATGACGCCTTGGTTTTGAGGGGGTTGTCTATGGGCCTCCGTGATTCACACAGTCACCTTATAGACCAGAAATAGGACTTTTCACTACCAAAGATGACCGATTTCATTTTTTTTGAAGTTTTTATTTATTTATTTAAGTCATCTCTACACCAATATGGGGCTTGAACTCACAACCCCGAGATCAAGAGTCTCATGCTCTTCTGACTGAGCCAGCCAGGCGCCCCAGAGATGACCAGTTTCTTGACCAGAGTCATGCCAACTCCTGTGACAGATCCCAAGGTCCTGTGTGTGCATTGGCTGCTGCTGGGCTCACCTCTGGTGGAGCAGCCATCCGGTCCCCCTCATCTGAGATACTTTCCCAACTTTAAGTTCTGTGGAATGGGAAATAGGAGTCCCAAGGGGGCTCAGAATAGAGAAGGGGAGACTTTGGGGGAAGCTGTATTTCCCCAGAAATAGAGTAGAGAACACAGACATGCTGAGCCCCTCATGAACTGTTTCTCTGATCTTTCTCCTGGCTTTGTGGACAAGGGCTTCTGATGCAGCCATGTCCAGGGAAGACAGTCAGAAGACTTGACAACTATCTGCAAGGCACTGAGCAGAGGCTGTCGGAGGCAAAACCCTTTAGTTGTTGAGGAGGTCCTTGGGGAGCGCTGGGAGCTGCGCTCAGGGGAGCTGGTGCGCAAGCATTTTAATGTGCTGACAACAGGTGCAGCCCTTTGGGTGTGACTTGATCGAACATTAGCAGGAGACTCGACGCTGAGGTTTGGCGGTGAGGTCTACCGCTGCCGCAGTCAGCCGGCCCTGGAGGGGCCCCCAAGTGGATCCAGGCCCCCTGAGGAACAAAGAATTTCAAGGCTTACTCACCCAGGAAACTGAGACAGAGGAGGTGTTGCTGGGCCCCAGCAGCACCAGCAAGCCCGGCTGGGCGACCATGGCGGTGTGGCCATCAATGGGGACAGTGGGAGGGTTGGGGGCGCTGATGGTCAGTCTCACACTTGCTCTGGACTGATTAGAAGTCTGAATGAAGTTGGGCGCCTGGGTGGCTCAGTTGGTTAAGCAACTGCCTTCGGCTCAGGTCATGATCCTGGAGTCCCTGGATCGAGTCCCGCATCGGGCTCCCTGCTTGGCAGGGAGCCTGCTTCTCCCTATGACCCTCACCCCTCTCATGTGCTCTCTCTCTCTCATTCTCTCTGTCTCAAATAAATAAATAAAATCTTTTAAAAAAAAAAAAAAGAAGTCTGAATGAAGTTAAAGCAGAAAAGGTGCAGACAGGTAGAGAGGATGGAGTTCCTTAACTTCCAGCTTGGAGGAACAGGACCAGGATGATCTTAGGAGTCGGGCCTCCGAGTTTGTATTCTAGCTCTGCCGAAACTTGCTGCATGACCTTGGGAAGTTTACTTAAACCTCCCTGAGGTCCTTTAAGGCGAAGTGACATCCTCCTTTTCTTGGGCATGTGTAGCAAGTAAGAACATAGATTTTGGAGTCAGTATCCCAGCTCCACCACTTGTAGGCTGTGTGGACTGAGACAAGTTTCTTCATCTCTCTGTTTTCATACTTGTAAAATAAGGATAAGTGTGTCTCCTCCATAAGGTTGTTGTGGGGATTAGATGAATTCAGTCGTGTAGAGTGCTTAGGACAGAGCCTGGCAGCTCATCATGCTATTGTTACCTGTTGCGATTGTGGTTTGTTCATCGGATGCCATATTCTTTTTTTTTTTTTTTTTTAAAGATTTTATTTATTTATTTGACAGAGAGAGAGATAGCGAGAGCAGGAACACAAGCGGGGGAGTGGGAGAGGGAGAAGCAGGCTTCCCGCCGAACAGGGAGCCCGATGTGGGACTCGATCCCAGGACCCTGGGATCATGACCTGAGCCGAAGGCAGACGCTTAACGACTGAGCCACCCAGGCGCCCAGGATGCCATATTCTAATAGCCTTTGGAGAGAGGACACTGAGCATTGATTTTGGAGTCCAGGACTGGCTTCAAATCCTGGTTCTGCTGCCTACTGAGCAATATGAGCTTGGGCAGCTGAATTCACCTTGCTGTGCCTCAGTTTGCTGATGTATGAAAATGGGATGAAGCATGGGGTGTCTGGGTGTTATGTTGATGTAGGTGGAGGGGACTAGCACATAGTCACTGCTCACTGTTGCCCCCATGCACACCTCTGTCTGCCTCAGTAGGTATGCCTTAGTGGGGTCAGGACCTGGTTCAGTAGTGAGTAATGATGCCAGCCACCTGGCCATGGGCCACCTGATTGGGGCGACGAGCTAAGCGCCTTACTTGGGTCCACTCCTCTAACCCTCACGGCACCTGTGAAGTAGCTGCAGTGAATTTTGGAGTCCACAGTAGGAAACTCTGGCCAAATGGAATATGCTTCTGCGGCCCAACCCTGCCCCGATCCCAGACTCCTTCCTGAGATCCTGGCTGCCATGCTGGAGGGGAAGGAAGCTGGCAACACACCCACCTGGGGCCCAGGCTCCCACTCTCCCAGGGACAACAGTTGAATGAGCTCGGCAGCCTGGAAAAAGGGCAAAATGTGTGGCATTTAGAATCCTGTAGATCTGTTCTGAGCAGCTTTGGGGGTGTCAATGAGGTATAATTGCTTCCACCTGAATGACGACCCCCATTGTCAGCATGGCAGGGGCCATTCACCTGGTTTCTCACCATGATATATTTAGAAATGTTAACATTTTGTTGTTGCAGTGATTTCCTCCCCCCAGTATTTTACTGTGAAGATTTCCACATATTCCGCAAAGATAAAAGAATTTTATAGGAACATTTATATACTCATCACCTAGATTCTTCAATGAGCATTTTCTCTACTCGCTTTATCACATTTCTATCCATCTATCCATACTCCATTGGTTTTGGAAATCATCAATCATGATAGAAAATAGTAAAAAAAACTGTATAAAGTAAAAAGTACAAGTCTACCCCAACACCTCTTTCCCTTTTCCTCCAAGTCCTATTTTCAGGGATAACTACTATTGGCATTTTGGAGTACATCCTGACTGTTTTCTACACACATGTAAGCATGCATAGATGAGAACATTCTAACCACATGGTCTCTGAGGAGATGACATTTGCACTGAGACCAACAGTGGCAGGAAGAATGTTCCAGGCAGAGATACCAGCATGTACAAAGGCCCTGAGGTGGGTAGCAGCTCAGCCTGTGTGGCTGGAGTGTGGCGGGTAAGGAGACAGAGCTGGAGAGGTTAGCAGGGAGCTGCAGAGAGGAGCCTGGCTTTTGTTCACAGTGTGGTGAGGAGCTGCTACGGGCTTTTAGGCGATGACGTACCTGGATTTCTCCCTCATTTGATCCCCTCATTGACCCTGGGCACTTGCTCTTCTCGCAGACTTCTGTGGGTATGCCTCCTCGTCCCCATTCCGGCCACCTCCTCAGAGATGTCTTCACTGACTGCAGCACCCAGGGCAGCCCTGTCATCCCCACTAGTCACTTGCTGATCCATTGCTCTTATTATAAATAAGATAAATTATTTTATTTTTCTGGCTGTTTCCTTGTTCAGTTTCTATTCTCCCCCTTGACTTTGAGCTCTGCAAGGGCAGGGACCCTGGGTGCACAGGGCCTGGCACATAGTAGGCTTTCAATAAATATCTGTGGCATGAATGAATGGATAAGTGTTATGGAGAGAGAAACAATAAACGGACCTGGATGTTCAAGGAAGTCTTCCTAGAGGAGGGGACTTTTGTGCTGGGTTCTGAAGGCTGAATAGGAGTTCTCCAGGGAGGTCCAGAGGGAAGTGACTTACTTAGGTCCACCCAGAAAGGCACTCTGCCAGCTGGGCTGGGCCTTGGTTTCTTCATGTGAAAAGTAGAGCAATAAAGTTCTGTAGTGCCCTTTCTCGAGCACTCACTTTGGAGTCCTGGGGGTCCACAAGGATCTCCTTGCCGGTGTAGAGGCAGGATAGGATGTCATTGTAGGTTTCTAGCCCAAAAGCCAGGTCCGCCATGCTGCCTTGGGCTAATTTTGGAAGGGGTTGGGGGCGGTCAGGCGGGCAGGTCTTCGGGGTCTCTGGCTAGGGCCGCAGGGTGTCACAAGCTTCAGAAAAATGAAGAAGGAGAAATTCAGTGGGAACAGTTTCCCTGGCCAACAACCGGTTCCAGCTGTAACCAATATCACGGGCTCACTACGTGCTAGGCAGGGCTGAACACACGTGCACACGCGTGCACTCTCATTTCAGCCTTGCAAGGGTGCCGTGAGATGGGAACTCCAACTGTCCCTATTTGATAGATGAGGAAACAGAAGCCGGGAAGCCCGGAGCGGTAAAGTGACTTGCTCAAGGTCCTACACATTCTAAGAGGTGGAGCTGGGTTTTGAACGCACGAGCCCCCTCTCCTTGCTTCTCCCTCATCTGACCCCATTCCCTTCTCTGTGCCTTTGTTAACAGCGCCTTCTTCCTATCCTCTTGTACCCTTCTTGCCCACCTGACCCACCTCTGACCATTCCATGGGAAGGAGGAGGGAGCAGTGAATGGGAGTTGGGCAGCCAGCGTCATCCCTTCTGTGGGCCTCAGTTTCCCCATCTGAGGGGTCCGTTCCAGCTGGGCGTTATGCATGACCCTCACCCCTGAACTGCCCCACTTGCCCTCTTGTTGGAGCCTGATGCCCGCTCACAGGACACGTAGCCCTGTAGCCACCCCTGCTCTCCAGCGCTGAGGCGGGACTCTCTGGGCTCAGCACCAGCTCCCGAGGCCGGGGGCCACCAGGTCCCCCCTTCCTTCTCCCTCCTTCTCTCTCTCCTCCTCTTTTGCCTACCGCCTCTTTTTACCTGCTCCTTCTCCTCCTCCTTCTCCTCTTCATGCCTCCTATCCAGAGAAGCCCCACCTCACTTTCCTCTTTGCCCATCCTCCCCCAGGCCAGTGGAAGTCCCCGGAGGGTCTGCCCTGGCCGGGGGGTGGGGGGGCTGGCGTACCTGGACGTTCATCAGGATGGCCTCGTCTGTGAACTCTGTGGTGGTGACATAGTATTGGAAGTCTTCAGGGCCCGAAGATGGCCGGGGCTGCAACGAAACCAGGACTCAGCTTCCCCTGGGGGAGGGTGGATGGGTGTGGGGAGGCAGCGAAGCAGGCAGAAATTTGCTCTCCGTCTCTGCTTAGTTTGAAGTTCCTTGCGGGCTAGGTCTGTGCTTCTTGTGACAATGAACATTTATTGAGCAATAGCTTTGCGCCAGGTTATATGTATTATTGCAGCAGTGCGGTCCACTCTGTAGGCCTAGGATTAGTCCCATTTTACAGATTGGGAGACTGAGGCTCCAGGGGAAAATGACTCGCTGAGGTAATAAGACACAGTGCACTTTCTCACTCTCACTAGAAAGGAGGCTCCCTGTGGGTAGGCTTTTTGTTTCCTGTTATATTCTTAGAGCCTAGAGCATCGTTCTTGGCACACAGTAGGGGAATGGAAAATAAGCCCCTTCCTTGGTCAGGGGCTACGTACACAGAGTGACATGCAGCAGGCCTTCCAGCAGTGAGTTGAGTAGGGTCATGGCCAGGGGGCATACCTGCAGGGAAGGCACGACGGGGTCCTTGTCAGGTCGAGGGGCTCTCCCTCGGGGTCACACCCCTCTCCCAGGAGGCAGAGGAGGATAAAAAACATACTACCTTCTGCAGGAGGAAGGGCAATGCCTCATCCAGGACACTTGTCACCAACTCCAGAGCTGCGTTCGCCAGGAGGGGGTCCATCCTAGTGGTGGGGGAGGGTAGGTGGGGTCTGAGACACCATGGAAGGGGAAACTGAGGCCACAGGCAGGAGTCCAGGGCAGGGCTGGAGGGACTGTGTGACATGGAAACTCTAGAGTGGCTGCTTCCTTCCTGGTGTGTCTCTTCTCCTCCCCCACCCCTACCCTTTCCTTTTCTGTTTTGTCCCCTTCATGCCTTCTTGCATTTTTTTTTTTAAAGATTATTTATTTATTTGATAGAGAGAGACAGTGAGAGAGGGAACACAAGCAGGGGGAGTGGGAGAGGGAGAAGCAGGCTCCCTGCTGAGCAGGGAGCCCGATGCGGGGCTGGATCCCAGGACCCTGAGATCATGACCTGAGCCCAAGGCAGACACTTAACGAACTGAGCCACCCAGGCGTTCCACCTCAGAGACTCTGATTTTAGGAATGAATATATTCCAAGGAAATAACAAGAACCCATGTTTGTTTGTTTGTTTTTAAGAATCCATGTTTTTTTTTTTAAAGATTTTATTTATTTATTTGACAGAGACACAGCGAGAGAGGGAACACAAGCAGGGGGAGTGGGAGAGGGAGAAGCAGGCTTCCTGCTGAGCAGGGAGCCCAATGCGGGGCTCGATCCCAGGACCCTGTGATCATGACCTGAGCCGAAGGCTGATGCTTAATGACTGAGCCACCCAGGCGCCCCAGGAAGGCAAATTCTGCTGCTGGTGTTGGGGACGCCAGAAGAGGAGAAGCCTTGGGGAGGGAGATGGTACCGTCTCCCACCTCTGCCTTTCCCTGAGATCTTGCCTCCTGAAGCCCAGCCCTTAAATTTTACCTGTTTCCAGCTAATTCTTGCTGATTCGCAGGAAGAGCAGGTGTTGGGCCTTCCCTTGAGCCTGGGGCAGCAGCCCCCAACATAGCAGTGACCCCCAGACCAGCAGCATCCTCCCAGTCAAGACCTGTGGACATACAACTGGGAACCCCAGTGGCCACCTCCATGTGCCCACTGGGGACCCATTGTATAGGGTGTCCTAGCTCTGCCTCCCCTAGAACCTCTCTCCAGCTTTCCTCTCCTTGCCTTTCCCGCAGCTCCAGATCTGCTAGTCCTCGAACACTGCCTGCACCCCTCGCCACCTCACACTAATGCTTTTGGTTCCTTCTTCCTGGAATGCCCTTCTGAATCATGTGGACTGCTTCAAACCCAGGCTCTGCTGCTTCCTGACTGTGTGACCCTGAGCAACTTACTTGACCTCTCCGTGCCTCAGTGTTCTCATCTGTAAAATGGGGATAAGCATAGGTTGTTGTGAGGAACACATTCAACAGTATATGCAGAGCACTTAGCAAGCAGGGTGCTCAACAGCTGTTTATGTGGCAGGGCGACATTGTGAGATGTTAGAAGATGTAGTACTCCCTTTGAACTGTGGAGGTTTCTGGATCTTGATGGAGGACAGGGGATGAGGGTCCTGGGGGAGGTGTTAGACTGGCTGGGGTGGGCACCAGGGAGAGGGGCTTGAAACCCCAGCTCTTTACCAGCTAGTAGGGAAATATTTCAGTATTTCAACCAAGATGTTTGTACAGGTTCTTACAGCTGAACTTCAGCCCTGCCCAGGTGGCCAAAGGACATAGTCGGGACCCTGGAGCTCACAGGCAGGGGTCCCTCCGGGTGGGCACGGGGGTGTCCCCAGCAGATGCAGCCTCTGGAACTGCGTGCAGAGACCATTAGCAGGGCCCACCGAGGAGCCCCCCCGGCCCCCCACATGCTGCGCCCATGAAGCAGCCACCCAGAGTGTAAATGCTGCCCCTGAGCGAGGATAGGAGGGCCCCAAAAGCTGAGCCTACTCTGAAGTACCTGAGAAAATCCTGCCAATGCCTGGAATTAGTAGCATCCAATTTTTTTTTTTTTTAAAGATTTTATTTATTTATTTGAGAGAGAGAGAGAGTGAGAGAGAGAGCACAAGAGGGGGTAGGGTTAGAGGGAGAAGCAGACTCCCCGCTGAGCAGGGAGCCCGATGTGGGACTCGATCCCAGGACTCTGGGATCACGACCTGAGCCGAAGGCAGTCGCTTAACCAACTGAGCCACCCAGGCACCCAGTAGCATCCAATTTTTTGTTGCTTGGTGTCTTAGGAGCTCAGAACAGTGATTACATTGGGTAATAAAAAATGTATTTGTTCATTTGCATATGCGAGTTTTGGACTGGAAAATTTGTTCTCATGGCATTAAATATTCATATTTTGCTTCCAGGCTGATCTGAAATTCACCCACGATTCATCCCACCAGAGTTTAGTTGGTCCCTATTTTGGCACTTTTCTCAATCAGTTCACCCAAGTCGGGTCTCCCCTCCCTTCCTGCCCTTCGTACATCACACCGTCTCCCAGCTCTCTCCCCCTCTTGCCTTAAATCATCCTTACCAGCCCCAACTTCTACTTGAGTGCTTACTATGGGGCAGGCACCATGCCAAGAACGTTGTAAAGCTTCATCACATCACTGAGTCCCCACCACAATGGTCTGGGATCACGGATCACGAGTCCAGTTTACAGATGACAAAACTGAGGCTCAGAGAGGAAAGACGAATCGCCCAGGGTCACACAGGTGGCAGAGCTTGGATTCGAACCACTTAAAACCTGTGCACCACTTCACATTCTTGTAGGTGCTCAAGAAACGTTTGAGAAGTGCCCTCCTTGTCCTTATCTCTCCAGTCACAGGATTGCCCGGCATCTCCCTGGTCTCTGTCTCCAGCCTCCCAGAAAGGCACAACTTTTATAACCTGAGCTCGGAAGCCTGGCTGGGTGGGGCCAGGGCTTGTGCTCAGAGGAGCTCTTCAGTGGAGGAAGGGGTCCCCTTGGCATCAGGCGGCAAGGGGCTTCTGGCCAAAACTGATAGGGTTCATCACTGAGGCCTGAGGGGCAGGCACTGGGTCCAGGGCCAACAGACCTCAGGGGGGGAGGAGGGGTGGGGGCTCTATGGGTTTGGGGGTGGGTCCTTTACCTTAGGAATGACATCAGAGGTGCGGAGCCTGGGGCAGGGCCTTCAGCTCTCGGGAGAGAGCCGAGGAAGCTCCCAATAGAGGATTTGGCAGTCTCAGAACCTAAGCGAGTAAGGGAGTGTGTTGGGGGTGTATGGAGGAGAGCAGGTGAGTGGTAGAGCCAGTCCTTTCCATACATGGTTCTGTGCCATGCCTCAGCAGCCGGCCAGGCCTGGGTTCAAATGCCCACCGTCACTCAGTAGCTGTGTAACTGTGGGCAAGTTGCTTTTTCTTCTTTTCATGTTTGTAAAGTGGGAATAATAAACCCACGTATGTCTTTGTGGTATTTGTGAAGATTCATTGAGGTAACTCATATAGATGTCAGCACAGGGCCAGATCCATGGGAAGGGTTCGAAAAAGCTACCTATTTTAATTTCCATCTTAGAGAGGAGAACATTGAGGCTAAGAGAGGTTAAGTGATTTGCTCAAGGTCACACAGCTTGTCCTCCGTGGCAAAAGTAGGATTTGAAATCAGGCCCAGAGAAGGGACTGGCTACCCAGTGAAAGGGAAATTCGGTGTGCAAGGGTCCTCTTACGTGGGGATCCTGGTGCCCCCGTTGGGAGCAGGCGCGGCTGGCCCCATCGGCCCGGCCTCCTTCATTAACTGCTGCCTGCACGTAGCGGGTCCGAGAGGTGATCCCAGGAGATGCCGGTAGAGGGGGAAAGAGAGGCTGGGAAGGAGCTGGCCCTTAAAGGTGTGGTAGTAAGCAGGTGACCCCCGTGGGCTCGGTCCTGTGGGGTGCTGTGGGAGCCAGCGTGGAGTTGCTCCCCTGCCCCAGTGGCTGAGGAAACAGGTTCTTTATCCACCAACCTCCAGGATGCCCCTCCTCCAGGAAGAGATCATGGGTGGCCAGAACCCGGGAGCCACGGCTGTTTTGGAGAAGATGGAACCAAAGACTAGAGGCCCTGCCCCATCTTCCAGGATCCTGGAAGCGCCCCTTCCCCTCAGACCCTCATACAACCCTAGGGAGCCAGAAGGGACCTGCCACCAACCGACAAGGGGGAGATTGGCTTTCTCATCTTCATGGTGAGAGAGGGTTCAAATCCAGACTCAGTTATGATTTAAGAAAATAATGGAATGTGATGTGTGGGGATGTCGACGCAAAGTGTGTCTGGGAGTCGGGGATGCGTGGGGAAGCTGCCACACGGGGCCTGGCCCCATAAGTGTTGGCTGATCCTACGTAAGCACCTCGTGCAGGGGCTTGTCCTGTCCCTTCTGTGTCCCTCTCGGCCTAGCCCATGTCTGGTAGACGGGAGAAGCTCCTTCCGGGCTGCATTCCCAGGCAGTCACCTGGTCTTATGCCAGTTTATGCCCTGAAGTTGGGTCATGCCTTTTCCTGAAACACCCACCTGTCCCTTCCTGTGGTCCCTTGTGTAACTGAAGGGCTCTGTGTACTGGGGCAGGCCCAGAGTCTGGAGAACAGGGGCCCTGTTGTTTGTCCTGAAACTGCCGGGTTCAAGGAGGCCAGGAAACAACGACTGTCCAAGTGGGAAGGGCCTTTAGTGATGAGGCGTGACATCCTGAAGGCCGGGTAATAACAGTGACAATGACGTCACCCACCGATGATATTATCCGGTTCCTCCCATGTGCCAGGAACCCTGCTGTCACATTTCATCCTCATCCCCTTGCCTCCTCCAAGGTGGGGACTATGATTCTCCCCATTTTATAGAGAAGGAAAAGGAGGCCCACAGAGGGGAAGCCACATCCCAGGGTCAAACTACTCTTGAGGGGTCATGCCAGAACTCAAAGCCTAGTTCATTTGCCTCCAGAGTCACCCTGTTCCGAGAGCCCTCAAGTCACCACACTATCTAGATCGACAAAACATGTGTCCCCCACCTAAGAGGTTGTCCCACACTAGGTGCTATTGAGGCTGACACAGAAGGTAGGTGGGCACAGTTGGCTTTCTTATTCCTGAAGCCCAGAGAGGCAGCCACGACCCTGGACATATATAGTCCGTATATAGTCCGTATATGGCCCAGACATAGCTCGGGCATGGCCCAGATTGGCTCAGAGGTGCCTAAACATGACCCAGATATGGCTTGGATGTCCAGTTCCCAAGGCTGCCAGAAGCAAAATGACTCCTGAGTTAGGACAAAGATACACTGCAGACTGTGGGAGTCACAGACAAGTATTTATTTATTGCAGAGAGACAGTCTACATACTCCCTCTGGGACCCAGCCTACCCTGGATGGCCACCATCCAAGTCTTCATGGGAGAGAGGAGAGCAGTCCTGGGGTCTACGAGGAGGCTGGGGTGACCACAAGGGAATCCTGGAGTTGGAGGAAAAAAGTCAATTCAGTGTTTTACCTCCTGCCTTGATGTGGTTTATGCAGGTGGTCCTCCACAGGGTGGCCACTGGACCTGGGGATCATGACCCTGAACTCACACAGAATTCTTGGAAGGGTCAGAGGAGTAGAGTGTGTGTGTGAACAGTGAGGTGGTGCAGGGGTCTGGGGTACAGGTAAAGTATCTGCATGCAGAGGATGGGATTGTGTAGGACCGTTGTCCTCAAGTCCAGGTGATCACCAAACTCCCCAAGAGGTTTCATAAAATGCAGATTCCTGGCTGTATTCACTGGGTCCCAGCCAGCTAACTTTTTAATAACATCACTCTGCTTTTTTTTTTTTTATGCAAGGAACTTAATCTAATAAGATTTCCCCCAATATTTTATTATGATAATTTTTATTTTTATTTTTTTTATTTATTTATTTTTTTTAAGATTTTTTTTTTAATTTATTTGCGAGAGAGAGAATGAGAGACAGAGAGCATGAGAGGGAGGAGGGTCAGAGGGAGAAGCAGACTCCCCGCTGAGCAGGGAGCCCGATGTGGGACTCGATCCCGGGACTCCAGGATCATGACCTGAGCCGAAGGCAGTCGCTTAACCAACTGAGCCACCCAGGCGCCCCATATTATGATAATTTTTAAACAGAGAGTAAAGTGGAGAGAATTTCCCAGTGACCACTTGTATACTAAGCATCTAGATTCTACCATTAGCTCTATCTAAACCATACTTGTTTTATCTCATATCTGTCCATTTATTCATTCCTTCAGCTAGCTTTTAAAACATGTATTACAAAGCTATAAAAAGGAAATCAATGAGCTGCTAACTCAAAATAAATGAACAGAGTAAAACAGGAAACTTGGAAACAGATCCAAAGAATGACACGATACCTTTCCAACCCAAAGTGCAAATGATGGATTATGCAATGCAAGCTGAGTAAAAAAAAAAAAAATGGAGGAAAGTAGTTAAATGCCCCTTCATAAGAGATATGTGAAATAAACCAAGCTCTAGCCATCCAGTTGTATGGACACTTGTTCATCCAACATGAATCGAGTGTACCATGTATTTTAGATAAACTGCTTATATTATAACTGGATCATTGTAATGTAGTCTATTAGGGTATGACCTGTGTATTCATACAGTGGCTGGGTTTTACAGAGGAGGAAGCTGGGCTCAGGCCAGAGGACCTGCCTGAGGTCATGGCTAGAGAGAGGCAGAGCAGGGATTGCACTGGGGCTCTGGTTCCCGAGTCTTGACTTTCAGCCTCTTTCCGTACTGTCCACAGCACTGTTCTCATTATTCTCCATCACAGCCAGCTGAAGGGTGGGACACAGATTTTGAGGGTGGGCCACTCATATTAAGTCATACATCCACTTGCCTTTGAAGCTAGTTAACAAAGCCTCCTACCCTTACACCGAATGTGACCTTGTGGCGTGGGGAGGCATTTTTGATACTTCGTTTCCTCTCTGAATTTCTCCGGAACGAAACAGCTCAGGAAGTCAGTGATACCAATCCACAGCTTTGGGCAAATCAGGACTAATACGAGTTAAAGGTTTGGCCCAAAGTGCCTTCTGTCCTTGGGTTGGACACCTTGGCCATGGAAGGGTAGGCAATCAGCTGTGGGTTTTCTTAATTCTAAATAATTCTACTTCCAATGTCTCCCCTACCTAGAGTGGACTAGAAACTTCAAGAAGGTAGGGGTTTTGTTCACCGTTGTGGTCCGTGCCTGGTATACGGTAGGTGCTTAGGAAATACCTGCTGGCCGGCTGACTGAGACGGGCCCACCTCACGGCCACTGGCTCCTGCAGAAGTTGGGGCCCAAAGCAGGTGTTATGAGGGCAGGTGCAGAGTGCGAATCCCAACTTTGCCACCTACTGCATGCGTGTCCTTGGAAATGGATTTGCCGTTTTTGAGTCTCAGTTTCCCTATCTGTAATATGGCTTGGATGTCCAGTTCCCAAGGCTGCCAGAAGCAAAATGACTCCTGAGTTAGGACAAAGATACACTGCAGACTGTGGGAGTCACAGACAAGTATTTATTTATTGCAGAGAGACAGTCTACATACTCCCTCTGGGACCCAGCCTACCCTGGATGGCCACCATCCAAGTCTTCATGGGAGAGAGGAGAGCAGTCCTGGGGTCTTTTTTTAAATGCGTCTCCTTTTACAGCAGGATCTGCCACATCGATGGGTGTGAAGACTGAACAAGATGCTGTTCAGTGGCACAAAACGATGATGGGCTATTGGGTACTATTAATGCTAATATTTGGGGGGTGGGAGTGATGCTGCTACAGCCCCCCTCCCTAGCAGCTGTCAAGGAGGGTCGATGCTCAGCGAGCGTCTCTTGAGCACTTACCGTGGGCCAGGCCTTACTGAATGAAGGAACAAGTGAATGAATGAATAACGGGTAGACTGGGGAGGGCTGGAGGGGAATGCTCCCCAGGCTAAGACAGTCGCACTCTTACACTTACAGATGAGGAAGTGAGGTCCGGAGAAAAGAAGGAGCTGGGTCCAGGGCCCCCCCATGAGTGGCCAGCTGGGTCAGCATTGGGGTGCAGGCCCTGCCTCCCAGCCCAGGACTCCCCCAGCAACTGTGCCTTCCCTGGGGCAGGACGTTTAAGCCCACTCACCTTGGTAAGAAAGGATGAAGCTTCCCTGAATCCCCAGGCCTTCACCATCGATATTGGGATCCCAGATCTTAATTTGCCTGAAATAATAAATGTGGTCAGAGACCGCTGGGCTTGGGGTGGGATTGAGCAGCCATGGGCAGGGAACTCGGGGCCCAGCACACCCAGTTCAGACTGTCCCTCCTACCTCTGCTCAGTTGCCCTCTGGCCCCAGCACCCCCCCAGCCTCATCTCCCCGCCCCGTGCTTCCAGCACCAGCTGCTGGCCGCTCCCAAGGGCACCCCTCACTCCTCTCACACTTCTGCTAAAGAGCCATCAGGGGCTCCTGTCATTCACAACAGAGGTGTCTATACATTGAGATTTCCTACTCTAATAAAATAAGTGAAAAAGAGGTAGTTGGCGTAGGTTACTAATTCTCCGCACCCCTGCAACCTGGGGCTTAATCAGAGTACGTCTACCATTTCTCTCAGCTTCCTCCACTAGTAGCACAAATAACAACGCAAACATCAGCAATGGTTAAGAGAAGTTGAGACCCAACTGTGCCAGGCTCCTCCTTCAGCCCCTTATAAACGTCGTCTCCTTTATGTGCCGGAGGAAGGCACTTTTATTTTCCCATTTTACAGATGGAGAAACTGAGTTAGCATGATAAGGCAGCTTGTTTGAGGCCAGGTAGCAAACAAGAAGGGGAATCAGCCCTTGAACCCAGGGCTCCCTGAGGCACCTCGAATGTGCTCTAGCTGTTTACACCTCTGTCTCTCTCCCGCCGTCAGCCCTGTGAGGTGGGGGCATTGCCTGGTTCACCTTGCATGCCTAGGTTCTGCACTAGTAAAGGAACTGGCCAGGGAAGTTGGAGATGGAAGAGGTCATTTCTAGTTGGGTGACCAGGAAGGCTTCCCGGAGGAGGTAGAATTTGGAGTAGGCTCTGAGGATGGATGGAAAGTGAGATGCAGGCAGGAGGAGTGAAGCACCCACCCTCAAAGCCCAGGGGAATGGGGGATGAATAGCAAAGGGACGCACTGTTCTCGTTTGGCAGTAGGACAGAGACGAGGATCTCAGTGGTGATGTTTTTCAGAAGTTCAGGCTGTGAAAGAGAGGGGCATTGTTACCCTGGCTGAGGATCCAAGGTCCCCCAAGCCCTACCCCTTGGCCAGAGCAGCCAGGGAGATGCTGGAATCCCAGGCTCCTGCCAGTCAGAACTGAGGGTTCCTGGGACCAGCCAGGCCGGGGCCAGTACAAATCCAGCTGGGCCCTGAGTCCCAGGGCATGGGGGCGGGTGTTGGGGAGCATTAGAGGGATGCACCCCCCACCCTCAGGGGCTCCACTGCTGTGTTCTAGCTGAATTTGCCCTGAGGGAATTTCACCCTGTTTCCTGAATTTTGACTTCTCCAGTGAAGTCAAAGTTCTGATTTTTATGCGGGAACCTCTCCACTTAAAAATTAGCCAAAAACAAGAAGAACCATGAGAGACGATGGACTCTGAAAAACAAACTGAGGGTTCTAGAGGGGAGGGAGGTAGGAGGATGGGTTAGCCTGGTGATGGGTATTGAGGAGGGCACGTTCTGCATGGAGCACTGGGTGTTATGCACAAACAATGAATCATGGAACACTATATCTAAAACTAATGATGTAATGTATGGGGATTAACATAACAATAAAAAATTTAAAAAAAAAAAGAAAAAAAATTAGCCAAAAACAAAAAAAACAAAAGAAAAAAACACAAAACATGTGGACCAAAAAACAAAACAAAAAAAACCATGGCAGAAGACAGGATTCAGCCAGTCTGGGATCTCTGATCCACTCTAACTCAGCTGGGGAAACGGAGGACCAGAGGGAAGGGGCTATCCAGGGTCACTGAGATGAGTCTACGTGAGCAAAATGAGATTTGCAAAAAGGGAAGGGATATGTTTTCTCATTAAGAATCAAGATGTTACAGAAGAAAAGTGAATGTGTATCTGTGTATCTGTGAGTATGCATGTGTTCTCAGCCGTGTCCGGCATAAAGCAGGTGCTCAGTAAACACCAGAGCGGGGAGGTTGGACTTTGTGGCTGATAATGTGGAGGCTGGCCAGCCCACCATGGGGCTGCCTAGGGTGACCTTGTTCCAAGCAAATCTTGGTCAGTGTCTCTTTTTTTAAATGGACCATCCTGGGCTGCCCCTGTGCCCCAGGGACAATCTATTAATACTCACGCGGAACAGGCCAATCCTTGAGTTCATCAAGTGGATCCAATCAGAGCTGCAAAGGAAGATGCCCTTGAGAATGGCCTCTCAGAGGCTCGCTTATTCATTCATTCATTCAACAACTATTTATGGAGCACCTACTATGTAGGGTTTGACTTATCCCAAGAGGCTCCAGTTAGCAACCCCTGAACTCCCTTTGGGGTAGCAGGAGGGCTGTGGGATGTGGGGAGAAGGTGGGCAGAGGTGCAAAAGGCAGCTGGAGAGCTGTGCTTCCTGACTGGGCTCATGGGTTGACGGTCACTGCCACTGTCTTGGAGTCCTCCAGGAGGGGCTGAGGGGATGGTGCTGGTCATGCTGTTCCCATGGCCAAGGTCAGCCTGTTCCAAGGCTGCTGCAAAACCACTCTTCTTTCCTTCCCTTTCTCTGATGTTTGGTCCCCAAAGCGGGACAGTCCAGACTAGGTCACCTTTCTGCACGTTCCAGAGTAGCCTTTACTCCATGCTTATACCCCAGAGGTTCAAAACACTTGGTGTTTAAAGCAACCCACTGGTCACAAGGTGAGACAATGATTTACATGTTTACCTGATGTCATTAAAGTTGAGCATAAGTCGGTCATCTTTGGTGTAAAACTGGGCTTCTGAGCTGGCTTCCTGCAATGAGAGAAGCCCGTTTCTTTCAGGGGTTGTGTCAAGCAGAGGGGGAGAAAGGCTCTTCCAGCTGATGTTGCCAACCTGATAGGATATTATCAGCTTGGGGCACTTCCATGAGGGGCTAATCTCTTTGAGGATGAAGGCAGAAAACAAAGTTGCCAGATGGGAAGAGAAGAGTAAAGATGACATTGTTTGAGCACCTGGATCCAGCTATTTTTGAAGCTAGACCATCTGGACTTCTCAGTTACATGAGTGAGTACAATTCCTTCTGTGCATGTGAATTAAGTGTCTGCCCAAAGAGCGTAACTATTAAAGTCACAGGACCAGAGCTGGGCCTCCAGCTGGGTGACAAGAGTGGTGGAAATGGTTAGGAAAGCAAGAGGGGTGAACAGGAACAGTGAACAGGAGGGTCCCACAGGTTGCTGCTCATGCCACAGACAGTTGAACTCACGATGCCCAGGGTAAAGAAGGGGTAGTGGGCTTCATTGGTGGCGAAGACTTCCAGCACGATCAACTGGGCCACCTTGGCACTGCCCTGGTCCAGAAGGAGCTCTGGGGTCTCCCGAGTTAGGATCTTCACCATCTGTGTGGGCCCCAGCTGATTCGCCACCTGGAAGGACATCAGATCCGCGGGAGGCCTCCCGAGTGCCTCACCATGGCCCACAGGCCCCATGTAGCCCCTGCGGCCTGGGCCCTGGCCCCCCTCCTGGCCTCCCTCCTTCCTCTCCTGCTCCAGCCACCGTCCTTCTCTCCGATCCTGGAGTGGATTTTTGTTGTCCCCATCTCACAGCCTTTGGTTTTGCTTCTCCCTCTGTCTGGGATACCCTTTTCTTCAGGGAAGCTCTCTCTCATTTCCTGGGTTACATTAGGCACCCCCGTAATGCCCTCACAACCCCTAGAATCTATCCTCTGTCCACACTTGTAGCGGAAATCGCATCTGTGTACTTGATCCAGGTCGCACTGCCCTGTTAGCCTGACTCCCCAGGGGTCAGTCCTACACGTATTTCACTCTCCAGGGGTCAGTGGACAGACCACAGCAAGCACTGCAGACGGCAAGTGGACCAACCTGTTCACTGATCACCTTGATGTTTGACTTCAACCGGTGGGCCAGCTCAGGAAGCTGAGGATGAGGGGAAGGCAGAGCAGGTCAGCCTGAGGGAAGAGGGAGACGCACCTCCAGCCGCCCACTGCCCAGATCCCCAGGACCCCAGAAAAGCTGGGTGGGCCTGATGGACCAGGCCCCATGACTGTCCCTGGTGGAAACCAGCCCCTGTGTCAACTGCTGTGGGGCATGGGGTCCTCACTGGCCTGGACTTTTACTGCGGGTTGTTGGTGGTTGTGGGTCTTGGGCAGCTCCCCGCTCCCCGAGGACATGGAGACGTGAGCCAATTCTTACTATAGTCATGAATGTGGTTGCCGGTGACCATTCCCCTTTTCTCATCATACTAACTTTGGGCCAACCCTTTCCCCCTCCGGGCCTCAGTTTCCCCATTGGTCACTCTAGAAGAGGTGGTACACTCCAGTTGACTGGTGGTGGTTGTCTGCTGTGCTGGGTTGATAAGGATTCCAAGACCATGTTGGCATCTAGGCTCACTAGTAAGGAGGATCCTGATCGATTAGTGATGTCTGCCATGAGTCCCACAGTGGACAGCAGGGGCACGACTGCTATCCTTAGACCACTCACTATCTAAGATGCCCTTTGGCCCGTTATTTGGTAGAGGAAGCAGGTGTATCAGGTTCCAGAGGGCAGACCTAGGAGTGGCGCTGGATGTTACAAGGAAATTTGCAGCTTTAGAGCTCTATGTCAGAGGCAGGGTCTGAGAGGAGGGAGTGAGCTCTCTATTACTGGAGGGATTTAAGCTGAGCCTGACAGGGGATTACTGCTCAGAGGCTTAGGGCAGTCCTTGAGCCCCCTCAATTCAGGAAATTCCCATGATGCCGCAGAGGGGGCCCCATCCTCTCATGCTGAGACTGACCACATAGTCCAACAGGACTACGATTCCCTTTGGAGGAAGCAAGGCAGTTACTGCAGCGTTCACCACATCCTGCCTCACAGTGAGGCTGAAGGGGGTGCTGTCCAGGTAGGGCACTGTTAGGGAAATTGCAGACTTGTTGAACCACTTGGTCACGTCTCCATGGGAGTCCAACAACTTGGCCTAAGAAGACACAAAGCAGACAGTTGGCTGGGGACCTTAACTCCAAAAACTTACCCAATAACGACCTAGAAGAAAATGACACCATTCAGCCTGTTTCCCTTTGTGCCTTTGCTGACAGGACGCTTAGCCTGGAATTCAGCGCCTTCCCTGAGGTGATGAGTGATCTCACGTGGCCGGCAACGTCTAGTCCTCCAGCACCCCTCAGTCTGATTTTTTAAAACCTAGATGTCTTCTTTGGCATTTAGGTTTTGACTTCTCAGACACCTCACGAACCCTTTGGATGAAGGGAAAATTCAAAATTGCAACAAAATTGATGAAAATGTTTGATTGCTGCCATTTCCCAAAGGATCCGTGAAAACTGCGCTGGGCCTCCTGCTGTCCAGGTTCGCCTGGTCCTTCAGGGAGCCCAGCCCCAGTATGAGCGTGCGGCCCCACGTTTCCCAGAGCGCTGACGTGTAGGACTGACCCCTGGGGAGTTTCTGGCTCCTCCTGCCTGCCAGGCCCTGTGCAGCCTCACTCTGTCTTCCCCTTTGTGACTAGTACTGTCTGCATTTACAGATGAGGAAACTGAGGCTCAGAGAAGTGACAGAACTTGCCCAAAGTTACACAGCCAGGGAGTTGTGAAGCTGGGAGAGACACTCAGGTCTGTGTGATCTCCAGGGATGGGTCTTGATCCTGGGCTCTAGTTTCAAGGTCATCAGATATTTGGGGTTTGGCAGGGGCTCGCCTCAGAGGAAGGCCAAGAGCCCCAGTGCTTACGCTGGCCTCTGACTGGGAAAACCAGAGGCGGAGGCCAGGTTGCTGGGGCTGATGCTCTGTGTGTTGCCCTTGGATTCCACCTGCTGGGGTTCCTCCATCAGGATGGTTTACATGGGACAGGTTTGGCCCGTTGAGTTCCTAAATCAGCCTGTGTATCCTAACCGTGAGTGGTGTTTTCTCCCCTAAAACAGACCCATGGTGTCTGGTCCTTGGCAGTCAGAGAAGGACAGTGGTGTCTCCACTTTCCTTTTGAGGTCCCATGACACTCACCCCCAGCTCGAGCTGGATGACATTACCCTTGATGGCAGGAGACAGAAGGTCAAACTCCAGGCGGTCAGAGCCGAGGGAAACGGGCACTGCTCGGGGACAAGAAGAAAGTTCTGTGAGGGAGGAGGGCAGTATTGGATGGGGCGCCTTGGGGGCTGCTTTTGGCTGGAGCTGCATTATTGCCTGGGGGTTGGTAGGGAGGAGAAGAAATAATGATGTTGACAATGAGAATGATGATGAGAATGACATTTATTGAGCATCTGTCAAGCTCCACGCGCTGTGTTAAACCTTTACACTTACACTTTACACTTACTTAGTCTTCACAATAACCTTAGGAGGTGGGTCTTATTATTACCCTCCTTTTACAGATGGGGAAACAGGCTCAGAAATGCAAAATGACTTGCTCAAGGTCATATTGTGAACAGATTTGAGCCCGGTCGGTCTGATGCCAAGGTCCTGGTTTGGAACAAGACTGAACTATTGTTTATAACTCTCTACCTCCTCCAGGGGATCGTGATCCGCACCCCTCGCCGGGACAGAGTACCTGATGCACGCCCATCTGTGCATTGGATCGCTTGTGTTCGCCTGAGGATTCCCCACTTGGCCGCCAGGGGGCAGTGCTGTCTCACCTGCCCTGGCTCCTGGGCCGAGACTGGGGAGGGCTGCTGAGAGATAGGTTCAGGGACAGGCAGGGAGTGAATCCTTGGACCACCTGCTCCCCTGGGAAGACCTCCTGCCCTGCCCCTGAGGAGCACAGGAGCCAGACAGACTTCTGTTCGAGCCCCAGTAGCCTTGGCTACTCTATTCCTACCTCTGAACCTCAATTTTTCCCATCTTAAAATAGGGGTAGATACCATAGTAATACCTGCCTCATGGGTTGTACAGGACTGGTCCCTATTTAAGTTGGCTCATATCTGAATTACACCAGACTTGGAACTTGCAGAAGTGGGTTCAAGCCTTCTCCTATCACTAATTTCCTCTGTGTACTTGGACAAATGACTTAGTTTCTCTGAGCCTCAGTTTTCTTCTCTGTGAAGTGGGGTGATGATGGCTACTTCATGGAGTTATCTGAGACCCAGCCCAGTAGGAGCTCTTTGGGTGCTCACTGTGTACTGATTCCATTCTCCTCTTCCCCTCCACCCTGGTCACCCTCTGAGTGAGCTTCTTCAGATCCCGAAACAGTGGATGGTAGCATTTTCTTCTTCCTGCTAATTCCCACTCTGAGACCTCTGAGCACAGCACAGTTGTGAAGTCGGGCAGAAGCCTGAGTCCGTCCAACCCTGCTACTCTTGGGGAGGGAGAAATGGTCTCCTTCCTGAGCACACATCTTGCCTCTTCCCCTGTTTTCTCTTTTCTAATAGCCCACAGTAACTGCTGTCTCATTCACACATTCATTCGTTCATCCATTCAGTTCCTGTTTGTAAGCCCTTCTCTGTGCGGGCAAAGCGCCTATGTGCCTGGAACCTCCCTGGAAATAATCCTCACTAATAATCTTGTGACGTAGGGATGTAGAAACCCCATTTTACAGATGAGGAAACTGAGGAGAAGGAGGTGGAGTGGTTTTCCCAAAGTGACAGAGCCAGTCAATGGCAGAGCTGGTATTTGAACTGGGAAATCTGACTCACATAGAAACTTGCACATAGTAGGCCCTTGTGAAGTCACAGATGTGGTGAATTCCTGTCTGCTCATCTTTAGGAGGGATTCACGGATGCTCATTGCACTTGCTGCTGGGCTAAGTTGCTGCTCAGGCTTGACCTGGGAGGCCTCTCCTGGGCAGAGCCAGGGTGTGGAGGCTGGCTCAGCAGTAAAGGAAAAAGGTGGGAGAGAGCAGAGCACCTACCCCTCACCAGGTGCAGGAGGTCCGCATGCATGTCCTCAAAGGCCGCCTGGATCACGGGACACAGCTGCAACAGCACAAATACAGAGGCTCCATGATGGGGGGGCCAGAACACAGCTCCACAGCGACCCGTGCCTGGCCCACCCAGCCCGAGCCCATGCGTCCATGGCCAGCCAGGCTTTTGTCCATGAGATCGAGGGCTTGGTGTTGTGTCCACTCCATCAGCCATCCCTGCCGTTCAGAGCCCATCCCAGCCCCTGGCGTCGCCTGGGTTTTTTTGCAATGGTTTGTCCCTTACCCTATGCCCAGGGGGCACCTAGCTGGCCAGCTGCCCTCCCCATCGCACTCTTTGTCCTGTTCACGAGAGCCCATGTTTTCCATAAGAGGGAAATGGAGAATGCATTTCTTCATTCACTTACTTAGTCGACTGAGTTCCTTCTGCACGTCAGACTCTAGAACAGGGTGGGCAACGCAGACCCAGCCAGACTCGTGCACAATCTCTGTGCCTTTTGTGGGTTTTAACTCCAACACATCCCTTTGCCTACTCAGCTCTTCTTTCCCTAAAACAGTTAGCAGTTCTCAGCAGGGGGCTGATTCTTTTGCCTAGGAGATACCTGGAAATTTCTGGAGACGCTTTTAGTTGTCACAACTTGGGGAGGTGTTATTGGCATCTAGTGGCTAGAGGCCAGGGAGGCCACTAAACACCCCACAGCGTGTAGGACAGCTCCCACAACAAGGAATTCTATGACCCGAATGTCGATAATGTGAAAGGTAAGAAACCCTGGCCTCACGTAATCCTGGCCTCGCCTGTTTTGCTTAAGGAGGAGGTTAAACCTCTGACTCACTTGCTCGTGGGACTCAAGAGTCTTGTTCTCGGACGCCTGGGTGGCGTAGTTGGTTAATCGTCTGACTCTTGGTTTTGGCTCAGGTCGTGATCTCAGGGTTGTGAGATCGAGCCCCACGTCGGGCTCAGCACTCAGCGTGGGTTCTAGTTGGGATTCTCTCTCCCTCCCCCTCAGCCCCTCCTGCTCATGCTCTCTCTCTCTCTCAAATAAATAAATAAATCTTAAAACAAACAAACAAACAAACCCCAAAACCCAGAGTCTTGTTCTCTGTTCTAGGCAGCCCATTTTCTAGGTCAGTGCGCTGAGATTTTGCCATTTGTCTTAGATACAACATCCCCAGTGAAAGAATCTTCTGGTTGACCACCCACTGCTACTCTTGAGAAAGAACAGTGCACTTTGAGAAACTTTTTCTATGAAAGTTTTCTATGAACAGTTAACTTTTTCTATGAAAAATCCATTCCCTGCTTCTAGCTGCTTTGCCAACCCAGAACCCAGGGTTGGAGGACTTGGGCTTGGAGACCCCCAGCATTCGCTACCAAGGGCTAGCGTGTTCCTCATGGGAAAGGTGTTGCTGGCAACCTTGGCCTTGTCTCTCACAATTCCCCTTCTTTCACTTTCACTAGTGGCTCTCAACCCTGACTACACATTAGAATCCTCCAGGAAACCAGCTAGAATTCCCTGGGATACTAAGGCCCTGCCCAGCCTCATTACATTAGAATCTCCATCAGGATTTGTAAAAGCTTCCCCAGGTGGTTCTGATGTGTAGCTAGGGTTGGGACACACATATTTCCACTGAAAAGGGCTTTGGCATTTTCTAGATGGGTTCCTGACAGATTTAAACATGGTATGCCTTTTCCCTTCATTTCACTTAAAATATTCATATGACCATTGTATCAAATCCACTGACTCATGGTGGGAAACCATGGTGATTAATGGAATGCCCGTTTTCTCATATCATTCATTGCACTCATATACTTTCACCCTTAAAAACAGATATTATCCAAACAGCATTTTTTAAAAAAATACATTTTTTAGCTAGTGAAGTATGGTGCCAATTAAAATATGATTTTGCTGGAGGCTGGGAAAACATTTCCAGCTGGGCCCTACTTTAAGAAACTCCCACCTTTAGGGGCGCCTGGGTGGCTCACTCGGTTAAGTGTCGGACTCTTGGTTTCAGCTCAGGTAGTGATCTCCAGGTTGGGAGATCGAGCCCTGCTTTGGGCTCCACGCGTAGTGCGGAGTCTGCTTGAGTTTTTCTCCCTCCCTTTCCCCCCGCCCCTCCCGACTGTGCTCTCACTTTCTTTCTCTCTCTAAAATAATAAAGAAACTTCTACCTTTAAATAGAAAAAAAAATTCGTAAAAAATACCTCATGTAAGAAAAGACAAATTTTACAGAATTCTTCACTTTCAGATTCCTTTTAGAAGTCTCTCTGGAATGGTGTAGTAAAGTACTAATATGATGCCGCTATTATAATAATTATGAATATTATACAGTGGCATAGAACATAAGGAATATCAAATTATATTGACACTGAGCACAGCCACATACAAAGATGAATGCATGTGGGTGGAGACTGGAAGGCATATATATACAAAAGAAAAAAATGGCTGCCAAGTTAAGGTGGAAGGATTACGGGCACTTTTCCCCCAAAGTCGTTTGAGTTATTATATCATCTTTTCAATCCAAAAAATGTTATTATAAAAAAACATTAGTCATCTGACAAGCTGTTTCGAACCCCAGGAGGCCCCCTGTGGTGAACCCATCTTGGAATTTACAGTGGAAATAATGGTCAAAGTTATAGTTTTAGTTCCCCTGTGACATGTAAGGGACATATAAATTGAGATTATCTTGTGTTTATTGACTCAGAAAAATAAATCCAGCAGGGCCTGGTGGGTGACCGGCCCCTGAAGACCACAGGTTGATGTGACACAGCGGTATGCTAGACCCAGCTCGGACCACTTTGTGAGGGCCAAGTGTTAAATTTTCAGGAATTTCTGAGCCATGTGGTAAACCCAGACAGTTTTAAAAATTAAATTATATAAACTTATGACTAAATAAGTTATATTAAATGCAAAGCTAATGAGAACTCAAAACTCATTACTTCCTAATTATTTTGTTATATTTTATTCTTCCCTATTGCTTTTGAGGTTATTTATGTCAGTTGCATCTGGGTGGTGGAAACACCATACAATAAGGTGCTGCTCTGTGTTTCTTACCAGCTCTGCTCAGTGACCTCGCACAAGTAGCTTGAAATTGTCGTTGGAGCACGTGTTTACACCAGAGAAATCAGCAAGTGCTACAAATCAGGATTCCTTCCACTCAACCTCCCCAGAGCCAGTTGTTAATAATTTATCAGCACATCACTGTTCAAGGTCTCCTGGGTGACTTTTGGCAGTTCCATTGCCTTTACCTCAACGATCTACTTAAAGAATGGTCAGGCCCAGAAGTTTCCCACTCCAGGAGATGCAGGGCCCTGAGCACCAGCTCGCAGTTCCACCCCAGCCCCACAGGGGGAGCAATCTTTGCAGGCCGAGAGGCCCTGAGTCCACTCACCTGAGTTTTCACCAGCTTGGGCAGGGCTGGCACCAGGAGGTTCGTGACCCTGTGGGCTAAGGAGTTGACCAGGAAGGAGAGCCTTCCGGAGAGGAGAAGGGGAGAGAGATTAGGAAGGGTCAGAGATGACGCTGTTTTACCGAAGGGAAGACAGACGGCCCAGGGGAAGAAGGCGCTTGCTCAAGGTCACACAGCCTGTTCCAGACAGGACTGGGGGTAGAGCCCCAGCCAGGTGGATGGTGGCAGAGAGTTCTCAGGGAGTAGAAGCTGGGGGTTGTCTTTAGAAATGCGTGCTGGAGACTGGGACGATGGCGTTGGCATTTCTCCCCATTCTCCCGATAAGGAGAAGTGGAGGGAAGCGCCGTGCCATGTGCTGAGTGCTTATGGCCGTAGCCGGAGCTGTAGCTCATCCCCACACCGTGGCCTCCAAGCTGAGCCCCAGGCACGCAGGTCACCAGCAGCACTCGGACAGTAAATGAAGGTGATGCATTTGCTTGACTCCAAAGCATGTTTTTACCCAAAGCTCCACTCAGGCCTGCCCGAGGTGGTTTGAGGGGCCCTAGGAATGCGGCTCCTCTCCACCTTCAAATCTTTGCCCCACTTCCTGGCAGGATGCCTGAAATCCCACCATCCTTGTTTCTGCCCTTGATGTCTTGAACTTTCTTTGGCATCACAGATTCCCCAAAAGGAGCCTCAGCTCAAGAGTCAGGAGGGATCGGTCCCTTTCTTTCTCTGGGCCTCGGTGTTCCCCGTCACCACCTGGCTTCCCTCCCAGGCGTGCTGGGAGCCCGGCGGGAGGTGGCCACACTCACGTATGCAGCAGGCTGATGCGCAGGCTCCCCGGGCTGTTGGAGCAGCCGTCGAGGGCGAGGTGGGTGTGGCCCCTCTCCCTGGTGTTCACTCGGATGATGGCTTGTACCTCCATTTCCATGTGTATCTCCACGATGGTCTTGACCAGGGGCCTGGGAATGGATGTGCCCGCGCTGTCTCAGCCCCAGGTCGGAGCAAACCTGCTGTCTATCTCAGTCTGCAGGTTCTCTCCCCTCCCAGCTCCTCTGATGGCTTCTCCTCATCTCCCCCGGATGTCACCCCACCAGGTTCAGGTTTGGGATTCCTGTCCCGGTTTAAATCCTCTGCCTCTGTCAACAGTTCCCAAACTTATACCCAACTCCTTACCCAGATGTCTTACAGGTGCCTCAAATTTAACATGTACAAAACCAAACTCTGGGGGCACCTGGGGGGCTCAGTCGATTAAGTGTCCGACTCTTGATTTCGGCTCAGGTCATGATCTCAGAGTTGGGCTCCGAGCTGGGCGTGGAGCCTGCTTAAGATTCTCTTTCTCCCTCTACTCCACCACCCCCCTCTTGAGCACTCTCTCTTTCTCTCTAACACACACACACACACACACACACACACACACACACACTGAACTTAGGCTTCTTCCCCAAACCTGCTCCTCTCATGATCTTTCCCATCTTGTTGCTGGCCACTCCATCCTACCCAGGAAAAGCCCTTGGAGTCAGCCTTGACCTCTCTCTCTTTCTCCAGCATTCAATCCATCAGGAAATCCTGTTGCCTCTACCTACCTCTGAAACATATTCAGAATCTGACCACTTCTCACCACCTTCCTGCCCCCAAACCTTGGTCCAAGTCATCTCCATCTCCCCCCAAATTATAACAGGTGCTTCTGGATGGCCTCTCTGCCTTCAAACACAGCAGAAGCCTTCTTTAAAAGTTCAGTCATGTCATGTCTCTCCTCTGCTCAGAACCCTCCATGGCTCCCATTTCACTCAGTAAAAGCGAAGTCTTCACCTTGGCCCACAAGGCCCCACAAGGACCTCACCTCCCACCATTCTCCCTCTCTCTCCCTATTCTCTTTGCCATCCTTTGGACAAAGCAAGTGCCTCAGGGCAAAGGACGCTTGCCTCAGGACCTTTGCACTTGCTCTTCCCTCTGCTTGGGACTCTCTTTACCAGATCCCGTGTGGAGAAAAAGGGCAATGTGTGAATGAACCTGTCAGGCCTGCTGTAACTGCCTGAGGGGACACTCACGTGTTGAGTCCAGCCACCATGTCCAGGGGGATCTTGACCGCCAGCCCCTGGCCTTCATCTGAGGGATCCACCTGCAGCTGCAGGACGTTGGCTGAGGTGACTTTCAGCCTGGATGGGACACGGGAGAGAGGAGATGCATGCCTCATGCTCAACTGAATATCATCTCCGAACTGGCCCCCTGACTCTTTCCTGTCTCCCCTGGTGCCCAGCCAGGGGTGTCCAGCGAGCAGCCGGACCTGAGCCCTGTCCATTGACTCCTCCCCAGCATGGTCTGGCCCCCAACCCTCCCTCCACCACTGCTAAAAAGGCTTCCATGGCTCCCTGCCTCTTAAGAGATGAATCCCAGATCCTTGGGCTGACGTGGAAGACCCTCTGTCCCGGCCCCACTGACCTCTCAGTTCCATACCTTGGGGTCTGAGTGACTCTCACCACCCTGTGCCTTGCCCAGGCTGTCCCCAATCCCTGGAATGCCATTTTCTTCTTGTCTCCTGCTGAGCATGGAGTCACTGGCTCACCTGCCGCCTCCACTGACAAGTGTCACTTTTCCCCTTCACTGTCCTTCCCCAGGCAACCTTCCTCTGGGGTCACCCCGTTAGGGTTCCTGTGTCGCTCTCTTATGGTTATTGTTAACTCCTCTGGGAGCTTCTGAGGGAGGGACTTTGACTCGTTTTTCTTGGTCACGCAGAGTTGACACCAACTGTTGCTTGTTGACTGGTCGACTGAACATGCCAAGTGTGTCCTGGGCAGAGGGGTGGGGAAGGAGCTAGCGCCCAGCTTGGCCCTGCTCCACTTACCAGATGATATGGTTGAGGATGGAGTTGACCACACTGCCTAGTATGCGGATGCCCCTGGCTGGCTTCTCCCGTATGGTGCTGAGCAGTGGCAGCTGCTGGAGGATGCTGATGGCATCGTGGTCGTTCAGCTCCTGTGTCAGCCCTGGAGGCAGATCCCAGAGATTAGGGGCCAGCAGGAGGGGCGAGATGAATGGCTTGGCAGTGGCCTCAGGCCTGGAGGTGGCATCACCCAGGGCTGCCTGGACCCGGACATAAGGCCAGGGGACGGATGGCTCCATCCTGACCATCTACTGTGGAGATGTGGCTTTGAGGATGTTGGTCCAGATAGGTCATTTGCACATAAGGACTAAGGTGGGGGCATAGGTGGGACCACTCACCCCTCTGAGCATTGCCAGCCTCTGTGGGAGCATTGGCCGGAATACGAGCGTATGGGCCTGCATCCCTCCCACCAGCCAGCAGCAAACCCTCTGGAGCCAAGAGGCGGGGAAGCCACAAGGCTTTGTTGGGGGCTGTTTTGCTGCCAAAACATACTTGCTAACAACTCTCTGACACCCACATCATATGGGCCTGTTGTCCAGAGAGCCTCGGGTGCTGAGCTGAGATAGGAGAAGCCAGGAGTCCTGGGTTCTGGTCCCTGCTAGACTTTTCCCCTGGCAACCAGAGCCCATTTGGCTTGTGTGAAGAGCAGGTCAGAAGTGCTGGGTGCTCCAGAAGCAGCTCTGAAAGCAGCCCGCAGCCCATGACTGAGGGGAATTGGTGTATAAATACCCCAGCTCCCTCAGCCCTCTGGCAGGATGACCCGGGTATGTGTCCCCCACCATGTCCCAGAGTCCCCGTGTGTTGCTCCTTTGCTCCGTGATAATGGAGGTGGGACTTGTAAATATTCCTCCTTTGCCAGCTGGCAAAATGTTAAGCCTTGTCAGTGGAGGCTCTGGAGGGACATAAAGAAGGATGGGGCCCAGTGGAATCATGGAATTGAAGGGAGGATCTTAGAATCACGGAGTCTTGAGATCATAGGCACTCCCAGCCTTTACAACTCATCCACTTGAGTCTCACCCTAGAGCTGGGATTCCAGCTATGCCTTGCACACTTCCAGTGATGGGGAACTCCCTCCCTCCTTTGGAGGGCTGTTCCACCTGCCCTCTTGCCTTATGGTGGTGAGGCCTGGGTGACCGAGATTTGCTTTTTTTTAGGGGGGCAGAGGGAGAGAGAGGCCCCCCAAGACTTACTTTCTTTGATGATTTCTCGGCCGAGGCTAAGAACTGCAGGGGGATTGAGGGTGGCTCCAGCCAAAGTAGCTGCCAGCAAACCACAGAGGAGGGTGAAGGTGAATGGGCCAGCCATCTTTTTGGGGATCGGTGAGCAGCAGGTGGCAGGGGAAGGAACCTGGGGTGAGCACAGGTGAAGGAACCTGTTAGCTGGGCAGAGAGGTCAAGGGCAGGCCCACCATGCCTGGTGACTTGGGGCACAAAGTCCAGAAGAGGCTGTTTAGTGAAGCGGTTAAGAGTGTGGACGGTGAGGGGCGCCTGGGTGGCTCAGTCATTAGGCCTCTGCCTTCGGCTCAGGTCATGATCCCAGGGTCCTGGGATCGAGCCCCGAATCGGGCTCCCTGCTCGGCGGGAAGCCTGCTTCTCCCTCTCCCTCTCCCCCTGCTTGCGTTCCCTCTCTCGCTGTCTCTCTCTCTCAAATAAATAAATAAAATCTTAAAAAAAGAAAAAGAGTGTGGGCTGTGGAGCCCGACCATTTGGGTCTGTGTCCTGCCTCTGCCGCTAGGTCTAGTTGTATGGCCTTGGACCAGCAGCTTAGCCTCGCTAGGCCTCAGTTTTCTCATCTGGCAAATGGGCATAATGAAGCAGTGCCCTACTTCATAGAGTCTGGCACTTAAAACCCTCCATAGTCCAATCTCAGCCAACTTCACCTCCTGCTTATTTCCCTCTTGCTCTATAAGGTTCCGATCATTCCAAACTGCTTGAAGTTCCCAGAACATACCCCGTTCTGTCCTGTTGTCTGTGCCTTTGTCCTAACTCTTCCTGCTTCCTGTGGTGCTTTCCCCCTTCCTTATCTGCCTGCTGGACTCTTATTCATCCTTTAGAACTCTGCCCACACTTCCCTTTCTCTGTCAAGGTTTCCCTCTCCTGCAGCCAGAGACCCTGGACCACACTTGGAGAAGTGTTGCCTTAGGGGCTGCTGTCTGCCCAGGACAGGACGTTTGGATGCAGGAGGGAAATGCATTTTCAGGTAGGACACCAAGTGGCAGGAAAGCTGTTTGCCTGATACTAAGAGGCTTGAGAAGGAAAGAGGTGGTTTCTTGGAGCCGAGGAGAGAAAGGCAGAGAGAGGAAGAGGCCTGGGGGTGCCTCCTGGCAGAGGACCTTGGGGGATACTGGCTCCTTGGCTGTTCTGTCCCTGCCATGGGGCAGAGCATCAGCCCCTGTAAGCTGGTCCCGAGGTCTCCAGCTTATAAACCCTGGCTCAGCCTCCAAGCTCCGGGGAAGCTTCTGCCTCCTGTGGACTGTCCTGCTTGGAGGGAGGGAAGATGCTGAGCTGGAGCTCTGAGCCCTTGCTTGGCTCAGCATGTGGGTTTCTTGTTGCCAAAGACAAACATGGCATCTGGATGACATGTGTCTCTCAGCAGGAGCATCATGAGCTCTCTGAGACACTTGCTATCGTGATTCAACATCTGTCTACCTGACTGGGCTATGAGCTCCAGGTGGGGCGTGTTGGGTCTAGCTGTTCCCCATTGTGTCCCAAGCACCTGCCATAGTGCGTGGCACACAGTGGGTGTTTAATAAATACATGGTTGCTGGATGAATGAATGAATGAATGAATGGCCTCTGGGAGCCCTGGAAGAATGGGAAATCTAAGCCTGCTACACTGAGCACGTCTGGGCCATGGGGACTGAGTGGAGGAGAAATATCATGGGCCTCAGGGTCAGATAGACCCGAGCTGGAGGCCTGCCTCTACCACTTGCTGTGTGACCTGGGGCAAATGACTTACGCTCTCTGAGCCTCAGTTTTCCCATCTGTACAATAAGGGATAATTATAGTACTTATATCACAGGGTTCTGGGGAGGATTAAATGAGCCACAGGAGCTCAATGAGTGTTAGCTATTATTATGATCACGGCAGTTAGTATCACTAATACTGGGGTCAGAAGGAACCACCTTGCAGTCAAAGCCAGAAGACAGAGGTAGTGCCCTGCGCCCTGCTCTTCTGCCCAGGAAGCCCCTCACCCCCACTCCATAGTCTTTTTCTTTCAAGCACCTTGACCCTATTTGCCCTTCGTTATCTTTGCACACCACTCTGTCCTCTGATCAGAGCTGCTCAGGGAGCCAACGGAATGGTAGCATCCCCTCCTGCGGAAAAGTGTCTCCTTCCCAAATCCAAGCACCATATACACAATCACCACATCATATCTTACCTCCTGGCCCTTGCTTATGCTGTCCCCTTTCCAATGGGATGCCTTTCTCTCTTCCTTTGTCCAGCCAACTTCTGCTTGGCTTCTCAACTGGCATGCCACCTCTTCCAGGAAGCTTTCCCTGACTGCCCTTTACCACAGTGTCCCTGGTCTTTCCTTGAGCACAGCATGTACCACACTGGCCCATACTGGGAATAACCTGAGGGCCAGGTTAGTCTGATACTCTTCCTTGTCCCCAGAATCACGCCAGCATGGGCTGGGCCCAGAGCAATTGGTGTGTGCAGGGTGGGTTTATGTCACTGGGATCAGGTCAGGGAAAGACTCAGCCAGTCCAATTCCTTCATCACTGTTCTTTGGTCTTCTGGGCGAAGGGGGCTGAGCGCCTCTCTACCCCTGGTCCTGACCTCAGAGAGTCCTAGTGGACTAAGGGCGCTTACCTCAGGCCCAAGCCTCTGTCTCGCTCTTGACCTGACTGCAACAGGTGTCTCCAGCTTAGAACCTTCCTGGTGCCCTAGGCTTTCAGCCCCTTTCTTACACTTTTACCTGGACACGCCGGAGTCCTCAGTCTGCTCCTCTCCTCATCTGGACAGTGGGTCTGGAAGTCTAGCCTTATATCCTGCACACCCCAGTCTGGGAAGTCACCCTTTGCATTTGGGGAGGACTTGGGCTGGGCTGAGGTCTCCAAGGTAAATATTTGTTGCTTCTGGTGAACCACATCCCTGCCTGGAGGCAGCTTCCTGGGGTTGGGAGAAAGGAGGGTCTGGGCCGGCAGGAGGGGTGGGCGGGGCGTGGGGGCAAGTGGCAGAGGAGCCTGAGCGGGCACAGTGTGGCCTGTGGAAGGGGCTCCCTGCCTTCTGGACAGAGTCACTCCCAGGGGGACGCTGATGGGGACGGTAGCAGTGACGATGTATTAAGCACCTACAACATGGCATGTGACGCCCCGGGCCTTATGTTGGTCATGTCAGTGGAGGCTCATCCCCACCAGAATCAGGATCATTATCCCAACGTTACCATGGAGGAACCCGCCTCGCACGGTCAGCAAATGGTGGAACCAGGATTCAAACCAGAACTCGGACTTCAAAACCTATCTGGGGATGTCTCTACAGCTTGGCAGATGCACAAGGTCCTGGCGACAGTCTGGGTCCAAGTCCTAGCTCTACCATTTGCATGCTGTGTGACTTAGGGCACATTCCCTGGCAATGCATTCCCTAACCTTTCCAAGTCTCGGTTTTTCATCTGTGAAATGGGAATAGTGGTAGCACCTACCTGCCAGTGGGCTAAGAGGAACACGGTGGACGTGCTTAGAGCACAGGTCCCAGCACAGGGTATGTGCTCAATAAATGTGAGTGGTTGTTGCTGTTGTTATTACTGCTTGTAATAGCGTGGGCCTTTGCAGAGAGGTAATGATGATAGTTAGGTCCAGATAATTGACCCGGGGGAAGGAAGTGATAGCCTTGCCCATCGCTTATTCCTAAATGCATCCAAGGATACACATCTCCATTAATTAATTCCCTCCAGAGAATAGGTTTGAATCCCATTTGGGTCGCTTTGCTGTGTGATCCTGGGCAAAGTACTTCACCTCTCTGGGTCTCAACGTCCTCATCTGTAAAATGGGGATAATCATAGCTGCTCCCTCAGAGGCTGTGGAGAGCATGAACTGAGGTGTGTGCTCACATAGCACTTAGCAAGTGCTTTTAGTCATTCGTTCTGCAATAATTAGTACCCAGTTGGCCTTGCCTCTGCCTTCCGGAATCTCAGTGAATAGTCGTGGAACGAATGAGTAATGAGGCATGACTGTGAACCAAGGGAACAAATGAGCGGTCCCCCAGGACCCCCATCACCCCCCCACCTGGGTGCAAGCCTTGCCTCTTTTAACCTGCACAAGTCACTCAGAGGTGGTGTCAGCAGCCCTGGGTTCCCAAGGGCATCTGAGGCTCAGAGAGGTGACCGACTTGCTCCAGCTCCCGCAGCCAGGGCTGCCAGAGCTGGGACTTGGGTCCAATCTGTCTAGTCCCAACCATAAGCTCTTTACCACCCATTGTCCTTTCCCCCAGTAACTCCAGGTCAGTGTCCAGGGGGGCGGGGGAGGCAAACATGGCCTCCGGATATGATCTGGGGAGTCATTCTTGCTGCTCTGCTCCAGTCTAGAAGCTGCGCTTATGGTTCAGAGCTGAGCGGTCCATTGCTGAATCCTGTCTCCACATGCAGTGCGACAGAAGAGGGACACTGAGTGCCCTGAGGCCCCTCAGTGTGTGGCCTGGCCCTGGTCAGTCTCCCCTTCCTGGAGTTGTCAAAAGGAAAAAGGTGAGAGCATTTGCCATCCTGCCACGTGTACAAAATGTACCAAACGCCTGAAGATGAGATGCTCGGCGGGGAGCGGGGAGGCCTCCTGGTAGGGAACTGCCGGTCCCTTGGGCACGTCTCCAGAGAGGCGAATGCCCCCTCCTGAGCTCCCCAGCTGGTTGGGTCTGCTGCCCGGGGACAATGCCCCTCTGTGGGAGATCTGAGCCCGGTGCCAGGGCCTGGGCCTGCACCAACTCCTGCTTCCTGCCGCTTGGCCCTGACTTGCTGGGCTCAACACGCACAACTGCTCTCTGTTGGCCTGGCACACCTTGGAACCCAGAGCCAGCGGAGCCCTGTCCTCGGGGTCCCTCAGTTGTCCCCATCAGGCTGCTGAGGGACTTTTTGTCCCACCCTTACGTCTTTCCAGCACCCAGGGCCTTGCTTGTGCTGTGTCCTATTTCTGGAATGCCTGGATCACTCCCCCGAAACATCTATCTTGCCCTGTCTGGGCAGCAGGTCAGGGGGTAGCCTCTGGAGTCCGACAGATGTGGTTCAATCCTTGTTCTTGGGTTCATCAACTGTGAGGTGGTGGGAAAATCGCTTTCTCTCTGTGAGCCTCTGTTTCCTCGGGTATGAAACAGGACTGTTTTGAGGGTCACATAAGCTAATGTGAAATACTTGGGACGTCAGAGAACTCAGTAAATGGTAAATGCTACCATTATTATTGGAATATTAACATCACTGATCTTTAAGGCTTAATTCAGAAGGTAGGGTCTGCATAAAGCTGCCTGACTCTGTCCTGATGTCTTTGTGCCCTCCTGGGGGCCCCCAAAGCACCAACTATTTACTCTCTTAGGGGTTTGGATCCTCTTCTGCCTTGAGAGATGTCCACTCTATCCATCCATCCATCCATGCATTCCGTCAATCCATCCATGTATTCATTCATTCCTTCATTCATTCATTCATTCCAGTCTCCTCTCTGGTCTCCCTCTTTCCACCCTGAGTCCCGCCTACCAAAATCCACTTTCCACGCAACAGCCCAAGTTAACTTTAGAAACATGACTCAGACTTTGTCACAGCTCTGCTTGTGACAAACCCTCCAAGGGCCCCTGTGGCTCTTGCATGAAAAGGCAAGTTTTACAAGGTCCTGCATGGTTGGCTGCTGCCCCCCTTTCAGCCCTCATCTCTCATCACTTTGCTCCTCTCTCCTCTCACTCCTACTCAGGGCCTTTGCACGTTCTGAGCCTTCTCCCAGGAGAGTGGTCTTCTCCCAGCTTGGCTCCTTCTCATTCACCAAGTCTCAGCTTCAGTATCCCTTCTTTGGAAAGGTCTTTCCTGGCCACCCTTGCTAAAAAAGGGCTCTTCTTGTTCTCTCTCACAGCCACGGATGGGGGTCCTCCCTAGCACTCCAATCTGAAAACTCAAGTGTTGTCTGAGGCACCACGGTTCCACAGATCATGCCAAGAAGAGGGGCCAGACCACAGTGCAAGCAGATAGCCAAGAACCAGTTGTACCACCCTCGGGACTGCTATGTGGAGGTTTCTGACCCAGATCAAGGTGATAAAGGATCATGGGCAAAGAAGGAAGGTCTGTGAAGATTTTTTTTTTTTTTTTAAGTAGGCTCCACACCCAGCGCAGAGCCCAATGTGGGGCTTGAACTCATGACCCTGAGGTCAAAACCTGAGCTGAGATCAAGAGTGAGGTCAGACACCCAACTGACTGAGCCACTCAGGTCCCCTGTGAAGATATTTCTGACAAGACGGCTACAGCTGTGGTCCCTCCTCCCACTCTCCCAGTGATGAGAGCGGGGGTGTCTGCCCCTACGGCGGGCCTAGTGGGAGGGGGCTTTCCAGGGACCATTTAGGGGCTTGAGGGGTATGTCCTCTGGAGTTGGGGCATACAATGGACTGGATTCTATCTTTTGCCTGAGAGAAAGAGGCTGATGAGCTGAAGTCATAATGGGCAGAGTTGCTTCTGAGGAAAATTATGGCTCTGAACAGGGTCAAAGCTTGTGTGTATGTTTTTCCAAAGACCCTGCAGGACAGGGATCTGGTCTGGCGCTGGTTTAAGTCCTTTGCAACACCCTCTCCTGGGCAGGTGAGGAAAGGTTTCCAGAGAGCCAGAGGCTGGGGGTGGCACGCAGGGTGGTCAGCCATTGGAAGAGCTCTGCCCTCGTCTGGGGTTGCAGCTTGAGAGGCCTGGCAGGAAGGTTTGAAAATCCCCAGGAGGGTGCCCAAGAGAGCTCTAAACATTATTTGGCTTCCCAGAGACTAGAGAGCCATCTTGCAATATTATCAGCCAAGGGAAATCTGCCCCCTTTTCCTCTCCTTTCTGCCTGTGCTCCATCCCTGGATGCAGCCAAAGAGAGAGGGAAAAGGTGTGTGTGTGTGTGTGTGTGTGTGTGTGTGTGAGAGAGAGAGAGAGAGAGAGAGAGAGAGAGAGGGAGAGAGAGAGAATATGAGCACGAGCCTCTCCTCCCCTAAGCCAGTCCATAGAAGCCTTGGTTAGGGGTGGGGAGAAAGTGTGAAATCAGAGAGTTAAATCAAACCAGACATACAGACATGGCAAAGTGTCAAAGTAGAAAAGATCACTCCCATTTTCCAGATGCATGGGGTTCTTTTTTTTTTTTTTTTAAAGATTTTATTTATTTATTTGACAGAGAGAGAGACAGCGAGAGAGGGAACACAAGCAGGGGGAGTGGGAGAGGGAGAAGCAGGCCTCCTGCCGAGCAGGGAGCGCAATGTGGGGCTCGATCCCAGGACCCTGGGATCATGACCTGAGCCGAAGGCAGGAGCTTAACGACTGAGCCACCCAGGCGCCCCAAGATGCATGGGGTTCTTGAAGAAGGGAAGTAATGTGTCCAAGGTCCCACAGCCATGAAAGGTGGAGTCAGGATTTGAACTCAGTTCTGATTGTGGTGTCTATGACCTGCTCCTTTGTCCCAGCCCACCCCATCACCTGCAGCTGGGACAGGGGCATCCTTTTCTGAGAAGTCCATGGTCCTGTGAGTCTCTGAGGACATGCTGGACAGGTGAAAATCCGGAGGACTTTTACTCTCTCAGAAGACAAGAAGGAAGCCTCCTTGAAGAATTCACTTAGGTGGGCTCAGGCCTTCGATTTAAAAAGGCTTTTGTTGGCACCAAAGATGCCACCAGAATGGCAGAAAGATTTCACCTCTGGTGCCAATTCTGTTGCTTAGAAATGGCCATTGGAGTCCTCAAGGACAGCATTCTGTATAACAGCCCTAAGGTGGGACCAAGCTTAAATGTCCAGCAACAGGGGACTCATCAAATAAATTGTGGGCCACCAGGCAGCTGTCACAAAATAATGTAGAGAAACTGAAGGCTCTTAGCAAGTGAAAAAAGGAAAGTTTCTTCTATTTTTAAGAAAAAAAAAATTTTTTTTTTCGTCTAGAAAAAATACTGGAAGGAAACTCACCAAAAGGGGAACAATGCTTAGTTCTTGGAAGTGTCATCATAGGTGACTTGTACCATTTTCTTTGTGTTTGCAGAATTAAAAAATTTTTACACTGAAGGCATTTTTTGATCAGCAAACAGCCCCATGAAATGGCTTGAAAATGAGTAAATAAAGGTTGGGCAGAGAACAAGGTTATGGAGAGTGCTGGACTCCTTTCCCAGGGCCGCCCACAGGCCCCGCTGCACAGGCTTCCAGGGAAGCAGGGTGCAGGCTGGCCGGCAAATGGGCAGAGAGGGCACTTCTGCAACAAAAGCCCAGTCATGCTGGTCCCGGAACTGCCACCGCAGCCTCCTGAGCATAATCCCTCTTTTGTGGGACAGGAATAGGTTAGATTCAGTGCAAACATGCACTGGCTAAGCCAGACATCTAGCTCTTTGGGGGAGACAAAGAGCAGATATGCCCTGCCCTTGTAGGGCTCACAGTCAAGGTGGGGGTTGTGTGTGTGTCCTAGAGGGACAGAGAGGTCAGGCTTTGGGTCATGATCAGGGTCAACGCAGGCAGAGGGCCAAGCACAATGATTCACCCTCCACCCCCCCCCCACTGACTCTGGCAGCATGGGATAGGGTGGAGGTCAGCTAGATGTTGGTCAGTGCTCTAAGAAGGGGCAGCCCATGATGATAGTGCCGTAAGTGAGGTGAACCCAGGCCCGCTGTGGCAAGTGTTGTGATGGAGGTCAGCCCAGAGCTTGTCATCAGGGCCGAGAGTGGGACACAGGCAAAGGGCGTCAAATGGTAGAGCAGGTAGGTGATTGGCGCTGCAATGGGGGTCCACACCCACCTAGTGTGGGAGAGTTGCCAATAGCCCAGAGGGCATGTGCTATTTAACTGGGAAGGAGGGTAGATCAGAGAAGCCTTCATGGAAAGGGTGACATTTGATCTGGGCTTCAGGGAGAAGAGTAAGAGGCTGAGAATGAGGGCTAGGAGAGGAGAGCTTTCTGGGAGGAGAGGAAAAGAAAGAGGTGGGTTTTGGAGGGTGAGTTTGGGGGCTCATCTAAGCGATGGAACAGAGAGTAGGTGGCAGGGAAGTGGGCTGGGGCCATTTGCACCAGAAACCTGACCATCGGTTGGAGGTGAAGTGGGGCTGGGGTCCTGGTAGCCCCTTGGCACGCCCCAGCATGCTGCAGGCTGCAGTGGAGCCAACCTCAGGCAGGGGCCCAGTCTGGTCTGCGCTCTGAAATCAGGCCTCCGGGACCCTGCTTGTCTGAACGCCCTGGCCCCAGCTGTCCTGGGGCTTCCCTCTCTCTCTCACACACACCCAAGTTGGTTTCTGTATGTCTTTGTCTCTTTTTTCTGTCCTCTTCCCTCTGTCTTTGTCCATCTCTTGTGTGCCACCTCAGAGGCCCAGGAGGGCCCTGGGAGAGCCCTGTGGAGAGCACAGGTGTTGGCGCTTTGAGAGGTGATACCCCGCTACACACGTGTGGCCTCGGCCCAATGTGCGTGTGGCCAGAGGGGCCCTGCCCTCGGCACCGAGCTTGGCTCAGCTGTGGACGTTGAAAGGCACCCTCCCTGCAGACCATATCAGCGCTCACTCCCTTTCCAGGCCGTGCTCTAGCCCCCTGTTAACTGCCCCCCGCCCCGCCCGCCCCGTCGCAGTGCCGCTGGGAAGCTGAGCTGAGACAGCTTGACGAGCGCTTACTTCAAGCAGAGCCAGGGCCGCGCGAGGGCGCTCTTAACACGAAGCTTTCTATTATGATTATTGTAGTCGTTATTATGGACACTATGTAGCTATACCTGGATAAAGGAAAAACTGAGTGGTTTTACAAGCTGGGGAATGTTATGAGAACTGTCCTTTGGAATTTCCATCTGTCCTTAGCAACAGGGTCTGGCTGTGTGTGTGTGGGGAGGGGAGGCTGGAAAATGAGGGTTCGCCTGGGAGATGGGGGCCCTGAATCAGACCTCCGGGAGCAGCTGAGTATGCAAAAGGAGAGCCTCACTTTGGGGGGCTCAGAGGTTCAGCCTTTCTTTCCCCAAGTGGTCATCGTCGGAGACAGAGTCTCGGGTGGCCAGGTCAGGAGGGTGGGGCAGACCCCGGGAGGCGCCTACACTTGCAGCTGAAGACTTGCTGGGGGGGAAGGCGGCTGTGCAGTTTAGGGGTCTGTCCTCAATATTTCTTCCTGACTCCCTCTCTTTACTGGCGCAGGACTGGCGGGACAGACAGACGCAGTCAGCCAGCAGGTCAGTTGGCCGGCAGCTAATTGTATTATACATCCTCTGTGTGTGGGCACAATTCTGGGTGCTCTGGGCATAGCAGGGAGCAAACAGAGTGCCCCCCTGCCTTCCCGGGGCTCACATTCTCCTGGGGAGAAAGAGCGTGAGCCAGAAACGGACAAGGAAATGTAAAAAACACAGCGCTCACTTGTCTCAGCCGCGAGGACAGAGAATAAAAAATAAATGCTAGAACTACCACCAAAGCATCGTGAGGGTTTGAGCGGCTTTAGCGTCCTGGGAACTCGAGGCCCTCTGTCAACACCGCGCGCACGCACGCGCACACACGTACACGCACACACGTACACGCAGGCGCACATGCGCCCCAGGCCACTCTCACCTTGTTCAGCTTCCACATTTCACATGTTTGACCTTGGACACAACTTGGGGGCCTAATTATATATGGAAGGAGGGGCTGCCTGAGGTATAGAACAGGCATGGCCCTCCCATTTCTGAGTGCTCACGCCCTGCCAGACTGCGCCTCCAGCCAGCCGATCACTACTACTCCCCTCGTTGGACAGATAAGGAAATGGCGGTGCAGGAAGGCGGGGTGACTTGCTCAAGGTCACACAGCTAGCAGGACAAGAGGCCCGGATCTGATCTCTGGTCCATCTGACAACGAACTTGTGCTCCATCTTTCCGCCACCACCTCCCACACGCCTGTTGTCCGTGTCCTGTCCTCACCTGCCTGCCGCATCTGCCTTCACATGTTGCAGTATCTGCCAAGGCCTACGATTCCTGTCTACTCAACATGCATTTTGGTAAGTGGAATCACGTTTGATTTTCTATTTCTGACATGAAATTGTATAACACTACCCAAAGTGCAAAAGCAACACTGCTTCCCATAAATCGGAGGTGACAGCACGACGATAGGGCTACAGAGGATATTAATGGCTATAGTTAAGCTTACTGAGCACTCATGCACTCTTTGCTTGCATTATTAACCAGTTTAATAATTTAACCCCACACCGATGCCTGCAGGTGGGCACTGTTTTATCCTCATTTTTCGGATAAGGTTTGGATGAGTCCCCTTCAGAGAGGCGACATATTTTTTTCTAAAGTCACAGTGAAAACAAACAAACACATTGAACTCTGGCTCGCCATGCTGCCTGCTCAGTGCACCTGGAGAGAGTGCCCAGTGGAGACGTGTTGAAGGCATTCTAGCATTCTGCTGAGCCCTTCGTATTGGAAGGATTGAGAAAGAGTAGGAAGGTGAATGACTTTCTCATTCCTTTTGATGGTGTGGGAGGCAGCCCAGCTTCTGGAAGACCCGCACCAAGCTATCGATCACATATCAAGAAGTGCTTTGGAGGGCTTTCTGAGTGTGGGCGAGCCAGATTACAAATGTCTTACAATGTGGCAGTTATATCCACTGGTACCAGGAGAGGCTCTAGAAGCCAAACGACGTGAATTCTTGAACATCTTTGCACCTTTTCTGGACTCACAATCTCTCTGAACTGACAGTGTCTTGCTTTTTGCTTATCTCTACTTCCTGGGGCCTGGGAGGAGAGCAGGGGGACCCATCGGTCACCTCGCTCGAAGTCACCCACATGGATTAGGTTCCTGTGCTAACATTTACTCACTTAGTCACCCAGTCTCCAGGAGAGGGGAAAGGTGAACCAGCAGACCCGCCTGAAGGTGGGGGTATTACTGAATGGGAAAGGGATATTCAGGATGCACTCCCCCCACCTGCTTCCCACCCTGCTTCTCTGTACATTTGAACAATGTTTGCAGCATTTTTTTTGCTCCCGGGAGAGGCCATTCCACAGTTTCCTTGCACAAATAGGCTTCTGGCCTATTTCCACTCATTCTTCACTGCCTCCTCTTGCCTCCTGAGTCCCCCCACCAATGGTGTCTCTCTGGTCTCCCTGCACGGCCTGGCCTCACCTCTGGCCCCATCATTTCTTGCCTGGGGCAGTTGCAGCAGCCTCCTCGCTGGCCTCCCCGGGTTCGGCCTGGCCCCCTCAAATTTTCTGTCTGCAAGGTAGCCATAGCCAGACCCATCTTTCCTCCCCATAACATTTTCTTATGAAAGTTTTCTCTTCTTCCTTTTTTTTTTTTAAGATTTTATTTATTTATTTGAGAGAGAGAGACCACAAGCAGGGGGAGTGGCAGAGGGAGAGGGAGAAGCAGGCTTCCCACTGAGCAGAGCCCGAAGTGGGGCTCGATCCCAGGATCCTGGGATCACGACCTGAGCTGAAGGCAGAAGGCAGACGCTTAACTGACTGAGCCACCCAGGTGCCCCAGCAAAGTTAGTTTTACAGGTAACACCATGTAAATCCTGCCCATCCATCTTATTTGTTTGATGCATTTCATAAGTTGCTGGTGTCAGTCCCTTTCCCACTAAGTAATTCAGCACGTATATCATTACCTGGAGTCCATTGTTTGTGCGTGGGCTTTCAGTTAGGAGGAAGGCCAAGGTGTTCCTTTCTTTGGCCGTCCAGCACCTGGGTTCATCCAACACCTGCTGCTACCTCCATGATGCCCAAGTTCAACCCAACAAGATCGAAGTTGTGTGCTGGTGGGGAAATGGGTGTCACATCTGTGCTAGCCCCAAGATTGGCTCCCTGGGTTTGTCTCCAGAAAGGTTGGTGATCACATCACCGAGGGAGCTGGGGGCTAGAAGGGTCTGAAGATTACAGTGGAACTGACTATTCAGAACAGACAGGCCCAGACTGAGGGGTACCTTCTGTCTCTGCCCCGATTATCACAGCCCTCAAGGAACCGTGCACACACAGAAAGAAGCAGAAAAACGTTAAGTACATAGGACTATTACCTTTTTTTTTGAGAGTGAGAGAGAGAGCATGTAAGCAGAGGGGGAGCAGCAGAAGGAGAGGGAGAGAGAGAATCTTAATCAGGCTCATGCCCAGTGCAGAGCCTGATGTGGGGCTCAATCTCATGACCCTGAGATCCTGACCTGAGCTGAAATCAAGAGTTGGATGCGTAACCGACTGAGCCACCCAGGGGCCCCAGTAGGAATATTACTTTTGATTAGATTGTCAAAATTGCCCAACAGATGTGGCACCAACCGTTAGCCAGATAACTCTCTGGAATCATTAAAGAGATCCTGGGGACTTCCCAGTCTGTGGGCTGCAGTGGAGAACATTTCAGCATATAACGAAAAGCAGAGATCTTAAGTCTTCATTTACTGAGATTTGACAACGACATGTACCCGTATAACCCAAACCGCTATCATGATACAGAATTTCACCATCACCCCAAAAGGTTCCCTTATGCCCTGTAGCCAATTCCCCCTGAGCCCCCATGGGGGTAGGTTCTGATTTTTTTTTTTTAAACCACCTTAGCTTACTTTTGTCTGTCCTTGGTCTTCATGTAAATGGAACATACAGTGTGTCCTCTACTGTGTCTCACTCAGCCTAACGTTGCTGATACTCAGCCACCCATTGCAGCCGTTGGCGGGCCATTCCTTTTTACGGATGCAATAAGACTGTATGAGTGTGCCACCTGTTTATTCCTTCGCCTGCCTGTTCAGCTGTTTCCAGTTCAGAATTATTATGAATACCATTTCTATGGGACATTTTTTTTTTTTTTAAGTTTTATTTATTTGACAGAGAGAGACAGCGAGAGAGGGAACACAAGCAGGGGGAGTGGGAGAGGGAGAAGCAGGCTTCCCGCGGAGCAGGGAGCCCGATGTGGGGCTCAATCCCAGGACCCTGGGATCATGACCTGAGCCGAAGGCAGACGCTTAACCGACTGAGCCACCCAGGCGCCCCTCTATGGGACATTTTTTTCACTTCTTAAAAATGAAAGTAGAGTTGACATAGAATATCAGTTTCAGGTGTACAACATAGTGATTCAACATTTTTTTACATTACACAATGCTTACCACAAGTGTAGTTATCATCTCTCACCATACAAAGTTATTACAAGATTATTGACTACTTTCCTTTTGCTGTATCTTTTATCTCCGTGACTTATTTATTTTATAACTGTAAGTTTGTCCCTCTTAATCCCCTTCACTTATTTTCTTTTTGCTTATCTCTACTTCCTGGGGCCCGGGAGGGGAGCAGGGGGACCTTTCGGGCACCTTGCTCGAAGTCACCCACGTGGATTAGGTTCCTGTGCTAACATTTACTCACTTAGTCACCCAGTCTCCAGGAGAGGGGAAAGGTGAACCAGCAGACCTGCCTGAAGGTGGGGGCATCAATGAACTGGAAGGGATATTCAGGATGCACCCCCCCCCCCCCCCCCCCGCTTCTCTGTACCTGCAGCATTTTTTGCTCCTGGGAGAGGCTACTCCAGAGTTTCCTTGCACAGAGGGCCTGGCTTCTGACCTATTTCCACTCATTCTCCACCTCTTGCCTCCTGAGTCCCCCCACCAACGGTGTCTCTGGCCTCCCTGCTCTCCCCTGCTTGGCCTGGCCTCACCTTTGGCCCCATCACTTCTTGCCTGGGGCAGTTGCAGCAGCCTCCTCGCTGGCCTCCCCAGGTTCGGCCTGGCCCCCTCAAATTTTCTGTCTGCAAGGTAGCCTCTCTGTAACATTTGTACCATTTACATTTCTGCCTGCAGTGTGTGAGAGTTCTGGTAGCTCCATCGTGGCACCAGCACGTGGTGTCGTCTGTCCTTTCACTTTCAGTCTTTCTGGGGAGCGTGTCGACGCCGTCTCTTCCTAAAGCGTGTCGCTGGCTGGGTATGGCTCTTGGGAGAAAGGCCGGCTCTCAGCCTCAGCTCTGAGTCCTCCAAGGTCCGGCCCCTCTCGGTCCAGCCTCCCCTTTCGTTTTCCTACTACGTTCACCTGAGCACCTGCTTTTTCTGCATGCATCAGGTCAGTTCGGTTTTCTCTGCTTTCACATGGCTGCCTCTTCAGCCTGAATGTGCTCCTGCCCTTGCTCATCTGATGACTTCCCAATGGCCTTTTTTTTTTTTTTTTAAGATTTTAGTTATTTATTTGACAGAGAGAGACACAGTGAGAGAGGGAACACAAGCAGGGGGAGTGGGAGAGGGAGAAGCAGTCTCTCCGCTGAGCAGGGAGCCCGATGTGGGGCTCGATCCCAGGACCCTGGGACCGTGACTTGAGCCAAAGGCAGATGCTTAAGGGCTGAGCCAGGCACCCCCAATGGTCCTTTTAGACTCACCACAGATGACCTTCCTGGACATCTCACTCAGAGGAAGTCATTTCCTCCCTGGGGCCATGCAGGTCCTCTCCAGCTGTTTCTCCTGCACCGCGGATCACCCCGATCTGTAACGAGCTCATCCTCCAGACTCAGAACCCCCTGAGACAGGACACCATTCTGACTCCTTCCTGTGTTCTCGCATGCAGTGCGGAGGCTGCGCACAGTAGGGGCTCGGGTGCATTTAGCAGTACAGAGGCAGTGGCGGCCACAGCGCATGCTCGCCCGTGCAGGGCCCCGTGGTGCCGCACAGCAGCTCGCTCCTTTCATCCTCATCGCAGCCCCACGAGGGAGCGGTGGGACCATCCCTGTGACACAGGCGAGAGAACGGAGGCCTAGGGAGACCCGCAGGCTTGCCCCCGGAAACAGCCGGGATAGGATGTGTCAGAGCTCGGAGGTGTCTGGGCATCTTCTTACCACTCAGGCATCTGCTCACACGGCCCCTCCTCTGGGCCTTCTTGCATTTTCTTCCTGCTCTCTCCACCCACAGCACCAGCTCTCTCCATTACATCCCCTCACCTTCTGCCCTTCAGAGCCCCCATCACAGCCTTCAATGATCCTTTTTCCTTATTCATTTATGTGCTGATCGTCTGTCCCCCACCCTGGACGGTGAGCTCATGGGAACTGCAGCTTTGTCACACTGTGTCGCCCCAGCACACTGCCACACTGCAGGGCAGACAGGAGGGGCTCCGTAAGTGCTGACTGAGAGTGGATCATGGAGGCCAGTACCCGCACTCTTTTTTTAAAAAAAATTAAGAAACAGATATTAAAAAAGATACATAGATACACTTAAAGCTTTGTGCATTTCAGGCTATATAACTTTTATCTTAAAGTTAAAAAACATAAGCAAATGTTGAACTCTAGTTAATGAAATGAAGCCTGAAGTGTTGAAAGATAAAGTGAACTGCTATCTGCAATTTTCTTTGAAATGCATCAAAAATAAGATGCTTGGATGGATGGAAGGATGGATAGACTGACAGATGATAGGGCAAGCATAGCAAACTGTTAATTATTGAAACTAGGTGGTAGATATGTAGGTGCTTATGCAGTTATTTCAAATTTCAAGCATTTGAATATTTTTACAGTAATGAAATGTTGAGGGAAAAGTCATACACGAACAGGGTAATATTCCACCAGCACAGAAGGATATTGAGTGAAGCACAGATATATACTCTCCTCTCCCTCAACCCACTCTATCCTGGAGCTTTACTCACTGTAAACACTTCCTTGTCTATCCTTCCAGAAAGAACTTCTCCTTTTACAATAATCGTAGAAGGATCAGATGACATTGTGTTTTGCATTGTCATTCTAAGTGCTCTCTACCCAGGCATGGCTGCTCCAGGATTCTGGGTGATCACTGTTATGGGCTAAATCGTGTTCCTCCTATATTTGGAGACCATGCCTTTAGATCGGTGATTAAGTTAAAATGAGGCCATTGGGTGGCCCTGACCCCATCTGACTGGTGTCCTTAGTGGCAGAGGTGATTAGGACATACAGAGAGGTGTCAGGGGCATGTGTGCACAGAGGGACAACCATGTGAAGCAGCCGCAAGAAGGTGGCCATCTCCAAGCCAAGGGGAGAGGCCTCGGGAGGAAACCAGTCCTGCCCGCGCCTTGATCTTGGACTTCCAGCCTCCAGAACCTTGAGAAAATGAATTTTGTGGTTTAGGCCCCCAAGTCTGTAGTATTTTGTTATGGTTGCCCTAGCAGACTGAGGTAATCATCACTCAGGGGAAACTCAACAATACTAACTAGAGGCCCTGACGTTGCCACCGCTGCTCAGAGGCCTTGACCGACATAGTCAGTCCTCTCCGCATAGTCCCCTCCTCTCCTATCCGTTCGAAATTGCCCTACCACTGGCCCAAGTGGCTGGCTGGTTACCTGAATGGACGCTACCATATCCGGAGCTCAGTGTTGGTCCCTGTTATTGGCCGGTCATGCGTTCAGTGGCAGTTAACTAGATCCGCCTCGGTGTCCCTGATCCTTAAATCTTATTTCTTCCAGGTCCCCGACTAAGCTGTTAAGTCACTTGCCTCAGCCCATGAGACTATAAATATTCAGTCATTTTTCTCTTTTCTCAAAGTTGATGACCCAAGTGTGTAGCCTGCAGCTCATCCAAGGGCTTTGGAAGGGATTTCCTTCATTGGATTTCCTCTCATTGCTCTTCCAAGAGCACCCCTACGCGGGGCTGTCATGAGCTCCGGTTTTTCTCTCCCCCATCAGCGGGTCACGGGGAATGCCCCTATGGCCAGAGGTGTGAACTGAGGGAGAAGTGTTGGTGCAACACGAGGAGGTGACACAGGTGACATGAGGGGTGTGGCTCATGCAGCTTACTTGTGCCCACTGCATCTTTGTAAGCCCAAACTAGACATACTGCTTCTATCCTTCTATCTGATGATGGATGGCTGTTGGTCCTGCCTGACTCTATGACTTGGTAGATAACGTGCTGAGGGCATGGTCAGTTCTGTTCTCCCAGTCACGTGATGCCCCTTCTCTACCAGGGCTCAGGAACATGCCAGGAGCTGTTCTTCTAATAGTATACAGATTGCACTGAAGATGGCATGGCCTTGACCCTGAATTCTAGCGATCTTCTCTGTGACCTCCTGTATTGGGGTTTGTCGGAAACTCCGTGCGGTATCTTTATCTCTCGCAGACACTTCTGGGACCATGAAGTCTGCTGATCACATGGTTCCAGCAGTAGTGCGGCTGGAACCGCAGCCGGGAGCCGCGACAGAGCCTGTTACTGCTCCAGACCCTGCACAAAGCTAGCACAAAGTAGATGCTCAATAAATTCCCCGCTGTGGGGGAATGAAGTACAGGACAGGAGTTAGAAATGCCTGCAGGGTATTTGTAGGACATGTGCCTGTAGGGTGAGGTTGCCAGAAAAAATACAGGAAGCCATTTAATTATTTTGGCCAGAAAAAAATACGAGTTTATTTGAATTTGAATTTTAGATGAATAATTTTTTAGTTTAAGTACATTTCTTGCAATATCTGGGATACGCTTATAAAAATTATTCATTGTTTATCTGAAATTCAAACTTAACTAGGTGTCTAGTGTTTTTTTTTTTTAAGATTTTAATTATTTATTTGGCAGAGGGAGAGCAGGAGAGCACAAGCAGTGGGAGTGGCACAGGGAGAGGGAGAGGGCGAAGCAGGCCCCCTGTTGAGCAGGGAGCCCGACTCAGGGCTCCATCCCAGGGCGCTGGGATCACGACCCAAGCCAAAGGCAGTCCAACCAACTGAGCCACCCAGATGCCCCATATTGGTAAATCTGGCAACCCTACTTTAGGGACCACACATTTAATAGCATAGGACGGTTTGGTGTGACAGGGTTCGGGGAAATGGTGAATGCATTTACAGTCACACTCAGTTGGAGAGAAATCAACATTTAAAGTAATTTAAAGTAAAAGTGAAAAACAGCGTACCAGATTTGGCTGGAGGCTCGTGAATTTGCAGCCCCTGGCACAAAGGGATTGGGCTCTAGAGTTCGACTGCTGGGATTAGAATCTTGGATCCACTGCTCACAAGCTCTATGATCTTGGGCCTTAGAGGTTCCATCTCTGTGAGGATTAAATAAAATGTTGCATTGAAAGGGTTTAGCAAGGTGCTAAGTAAATGTTAATCTTCAAGATGACGGCTGGGTTGCTTTGCAGCAGCGTCTCCTAGTGGCCACAGGACATGTGTGCGAGGGCAGGTGCAAGGCTAGGATCCTGGGGCCTTCAGGGGATCCAGCAGCTAGGTTAGTCGGGCGCTGCAGGACGGGTCCCCAAGCTCCCTAGATTCCAGTCACTCACATTTCACCTCCACAACTTCTGCCACATATGAGCCACCATTACCTCTATTTATTTAATGTTCCCCTTTAAATTGTCTCCCTACAAATTCTTTGATGCTCCCTTTAAGAGGGGACCTACTTGGGCACCTGGGTGGCTCAGTCGTTAAGCGTCTGCCTTCGGCTCAGGTCATGATCCCGGGTCCTGGGATCGAGCCCCGCATCGGGCTCCCTGCTCCGCGGGGAGCCTGCTTCTCCCTCTCCCACTCCCCCTGCTTGTGTTCCCTCTCTCGCTGTGTCTCTCTCTGTCAAATAAATAAATAAAATCTTTAAAAAAAAAAAAAAAAAAGAGGGGACCTACTTCTCCCCAAGGGCGAATTTATCTAGACACGAGACAGAGCCTACAGAGCCAGACAGCCTGGGTTTGAATCCTGGCTCCAGGCTTACCAGCTGCGTGTCCTTGGGCAAGTGACTCTATCTCTGTGTCTCAGGCTTTGCATCTGTGAAGTTCAGCAATAACAACACAACCCTCCAGGGCTATTGGATTAATGAAATTAATCTACAGTGAATGCTTAGAGCAGAGCCTGGCACAGAGTTGGGACTCAATACGAGCCCATTGTTGCTCTTCCTGCCTCTCCTTGCAATGCCTGTGGGGGCCATGGGATCGTGTGGGGGAGCGGAGTGGGCTGTGGGAGGAGGAGGTAGATGGGGAATGAGCGACCGCTCCTCTGATCTCCCCTCTGTGGGTCTGGCTGCCTTGCTCCTGCCCCAGCCCCACCTGCCCCCAGCTGGTGGCTTCAGGGATTGTATTCAACTTCTCTGTGCCTCTGCAAAGGGAGGCCAATCATGACAGTACCTCCCTCACAGGTCCGTGTGGAAGATTAAAGAAGCAATTACAAGTCGAGCTGCAGTGGCAGAGGATATGAGCCAGAACTTCACCCTGAGCCTTCCTGAATTTCTGACCCACAGAAACCATGGAACATCATGAAATGAGTATTGCTATGTAAGCCACTTAATCTTGGGGTGGTTTGTGACACAGAAATAGTAGCTAGAACATGAACATGAGGTGACCCCTTCAGACTATATTTTGTGACCGAGAGCAGGGCCAAGACTGATGTGTGCCACCGTCCATCCCACGTGAGTGCAAATGGCCTCCTGAGTGGTTATCTGATGAGTATTGAGAAGAACACATTTTCCAGAAAAATAACTACATACCAAGCATCAGAGGCTGCATTCAACTGTTCTAGTAAAGCTGCTATGACCAGGAGGGTACTTGGTTAAGTTACTGGTAGTCCACCATCATCTGCCATAAGCCACCTGGTTTGGCAGATTGGAGAGTTGCGATGGATGGAGGAAGCTTACTCAACGTTGTCTTTTCTCCGGAATGAAACTAGAACCCTGGACACAGCGAATGAAGTGGCTCTTTGAGGAGTCTGAAAACTAAATGGTGGCAGGTGGACCGAGAAGGAAAGTCATCACTGAAAGAATGAGTGATCCACAGGTGAGTTTCCTGGGTTTTTATCCCTCCCATATCTTTCATCCTGGACTCAAAGGCAGTGGATTTAAGCAGGATCCAGAGTCTCATAACAATGTTAAAAGCATCCGGTGCAACAACACATTGGAGATGGATCTGATCTGAGTAAGAGGAGGAAGAACAGCTGAAAGAAATGAACAGAGCCTCACGGACCAGTAGGACTATAATAGGAGATCTGCATTCATGCCATGAGAGTCTCAGGAGAGAAGAATGGTGTGGGAAATAAATTTGAAGTAATAATGGTTGACGACTTTCAACGAAGTCTCACTTTCCAGATGGTGGTATGAGGAGCCCTGGGGGCCCATCCTCCAGGGAAACAAACATAACTGGTGAAAACTATAAAAAACCCAGACTTTCCATCTCAGCACCAACATGTAAAGAGCTTGGAGGTTGTCACTCCCATCCTCACAACAAGAAAAGAGTGCAACATGGACAATCAGCAACTGTCTTAGGCCTGTCGGAGGATCGAGGTTGTAGGGCAGACTATCTTCCGCAGGTCTGGAGAGATAGGTAAACATATAGAATTACAGCCAAGATCAGCTTACCGGAAGCAGAGGCTGCTGGGTAAGAACACATAAAGTGTAATTATGACAAATTGCCGAAGCCTGAGTATAGACTAGCTCCCAGTCTTAAGCTCTGTCTATCGTTTTGACAGATATCCTTGGAGAAGAGGCTGTTTATACTAGGTGAACTCTGAGTCAAGTCAAGACAGCCTCGAGAGTAGGATCTTCCAGGAAACTAACAAGGCAGATCAAATAATGACAGTATTCTGGAAACGAGGCTTTGAAGTTGTTCTAATACTCTTCTGCCTGTCTCCAGATGCTTCCAGGCTACTGATTTTCCCCATGACTGTGTGGGCTTTGGGTTTTCAAGTCTTCTGTGGAGAGTGGGGGATGGGACTAGGGTAAACTAAAACACCACAAAGCTCTCTGTTCTTACCAAGATTCAATTTTTATTGAATTTTTATTCAATTTTATTGAATAAACACACCCCAGATTGCTGCAAATCTTTGGTGAATTTCCAAGAGTTCTGAAAAAGCTGGTTCTAACAGTTCTGGGGAGGCAGTTTTCTCGTTGTTTTTCTGTAGGAGAGAATTTTCAGAGGTCTTTTATCTGCCATTGTCACTGACATCCTTCTAGAGTTTTTAAAATGTGAAAATGTTGTCACTGTTTAAAAGCCATGAATGTGTTCTGATTGACCTGGCTGCCTGTCCGACTATTTTGTATTTAGATTAGTTAGTTAGGAATTGAGGTTGTTAGCAGAGGGGAAGACCCATCTGTGGGCCATAGGAAGAAGTCCAGGGGAGCAGTGGGAAAATGGTACTCAGAGACGGGCAGTAGATGTGTTGTCCAGACAGGAATGCAGTTTGGTGCCACGGTCAGAGGGCGGCAGGACCGGGGCTGATGATACGAGGCATGTGTGCCCTGTCCCCATTCAGCTTGATTCTTGGGACCTAGGCCAAGGGGGACACTCAGTATTGACCTAATGCCTGGACTCTCTTCAAACCCAGTCACGTCCTAATTGTTGGTTTCCAGTCTGGAAGGCCCTTCTGTGCTTCAGGTCACCGACTAGGTAGACAGACATTCACGATGATCATTCAGCTGCTTATGAAATGTAACTATTCTTCCCGAGCCCAAAGATATTCCACTTCTATGAACGTGGAAGGTGCTTCCTTCTGTCCCCTCACCAGAACTCAGGAGCTGGTTTCCTGCAATAAACCTCACAGTTCTGAATTGTGGGACTGTCTTCCCACAATGCCAGGTTGGCTGGTGACCCCAGTAGGTGGGGATGGTGGTAGGTCTGGACAGGATGAGAGATGTTTGATAGGGGTTGAGAAACACCAACCTGAATCTGCTCATTCTCACAAGGTCAGTGGGGTCTCCCAGAGCACAAGGCTTTCTGTGACGTCTGGGATGTTTCAGTCCTTGATTTGTCTTTTTGTCATACTATAACTTGTGCAAGTCATTCACATATATATCCCAAGGCCTCGGTACCCTCATTTGTGGAGTGAAACAGTTGGGCTAGTCCTCTAAGGGCCTCAAACAATGATAGCATATTTAGTTTTTATTCAAGGGGACAACCTCCCCCAGCTTGGATAGCCCTGTTCTTTATTCTTGTCTCCAATTTTTCATAAATCTTTATGCATTCAGTCTCAACTTCCTTTCGTCCCTTCCTCTTCCTAAAAATCAGGCATCTTCCTCCAAAAATAGGACTCTCACCCATGGCATCAGTAACCTTATCATATGCTTCTCCATTGACCCTTCTCTATGTCTGCAAGCAATGATCACCTTGGACCCGTTTGTCCTTCCTTCTACACTTCCTCTTTGTCATCTTTCTCATCCTCTTGCTGAGAAAACAGAAGTCAGTTTGAGTGGATGCCAGTGAGCAAAAGAGGAGTGGCAGGTGACCTGTGTGTCCATCCGATTCCTGCATGTCTCCCCCTGGGCCTCCCGGGTACTTCCACGCGGCATGGCCACAGCCGAAGGCATCATCTTCCTGCTGGAATCAGCTCATCCTCCCGCACCTCACCTGCTCCCGCACCTATGCCCAGGTCCACTCCTGAACATCTCTCAGATCTGCCATTTCACTTCTTATGTGGTGGACTTGCATGTCATCATCTGCCTAGAGGGTTACATCTACCCCCAAGCCCTTGTCCACCCCTCCTAGCGACCCCAGAGCAGTCACTCGGAAGTGCCCACTCATCTGAACATCTCCCTGTCCAGCTTAAGACCATCAGGTTCTACAGTGTAAGGTCAGAACTCGATTCTCTGGCTCCAACCATCCAGGCCAGGGCTCTTTCCGATCTATTAGCCCTTGAATGAGGGTGAAGAATGACAAGGGCCCTGTGCAGAGAAAGAGCAACTTTATTTGGTAAGGAACATGGACTGTAACACATGCCTGGTGGGAGAAGGGGGAGAGCAGTTTCCTTGGAGGGAAGGCGCTCTGGTCCCCAAATAGTGGCCGTGTCACTGTCCAGGACATGGGTCCGCCTTCTGGGCAGAGAGTGGATTGAGCAGCAGGAAATGGTTCTGTTGGGAGAAGCCCCCGATCAGAATGGAGCCTTGAGGTCACTGACTCTTGTTGGTAATTGGCCCATCATCAAACCTGCCCTCCAGAGGGTGGGGAGGGGGCTGAGACCTCAGGCTAGGGGTCTTGTCTTAGCCCCAAGGGAAGCCCAGGCCTGGGGCCAGGGGGCTCTTTGTGCATATGTTTGAGTTGAGTGTGTGTCTTTGTATCCACGTGTCCGTGTCCGTGTGTGTGTGTGTGTGTGTGTGTGTGTGTCTACAGTCATGTGTGTTCTCTTTGTAGCTGGGTGGTGGTGTTGCCTGTGTCTCTCCACGTCTGTCAGCATTTCTGTAGACTTCTCCGTGTGTCTCTGCTACTGTCTCTGTGACTATTTATCCCTCTCTGTCCCAAGCCCTCTGCGGCCCCCTCCCAGGAGAAGAGCCGAAGCACCCGAATCCTGGGGATTGGGGAACAGCACTCACCAGTTCAACAGAGGCTGGGTCCCTTTCCTGGAATGCTTAGACCTTGATGACAAATTCCAGCCCATGGATCAGTAAGTCTGGAAGATGCAGACCAGAATGATGATCTCAGTGTGCAGGAGTTGAGGGATGTCCCACACTCCCCCTGAGGCTGGGGGCTGGGGAACGGGAACTCTGGTGATCCAACTAAGCTCAGGTGAAGCTTGGCAGGGGCAGGATCTCCTTCCACCAATCAGCTCAGCTGTTCTCAGTGTCAGGGCTGATGGGGGTGGGGGGGAGGCAGGGCCCAGCCCTCAACATTATCTGGATAATTCAAGGCAAAAAAGAAACCCGAAATGGGGAGAGCTGCAGGGACAGAGCTCCTTGGGGGAAATCACTGCTTCTGAAGAGGGAGAGAGGCCCTGAGAGGGGGGACTTACCAGCAATGGAATGCACCAAGGTGACATCCAACTGGCTGAGAACGCCATTGACCAGAGGGCATACCTGAGCCAGGGGCAGAGAGAGGCACTGGGCAAAGCGGCACCTGGAGGGTGGCCCTGGGAGCAGCAGCAACCCCCGGAAGGATTCTCTGGGGGAGATTTTCTATCATTCTTCTGTGTCTGAGAGTGTTTGGTTCTAAGCAGTATCACAGATGGATGCTTACACAGTGACAGGGGCAGACGGAGAAATGGAAGGCATGTATGTGAAGTGCCCAGTCACATACCGAGCCAGTGTTCACTGTGGGATGTGACACCTGTTTCTAAATAGGGTGAGCTGCTCCGGGAGGGGTGAGTTTCTGGGTGTAGGAGGCACCCACACATAGGCTGGAAGAGCGCCTGTCTACAGCCATAGTGGGGGTGCACTGGGAGCTTCTTGGGGCTGGGTCCAATCCATTTCAGCTGTAGTGTGGACATACACAGGGCCTGGCCCAGAGCAGGACCCAATCAATGCATTTGGAAGGATGGAAAGAAGAAACATGGATAGATGAATCAGTGGACAGATAGACTGGTAGATGGAATATACGTATCAAACTGAGGGGTTCAGAAAAGCTTACTCCAGGGGCTTCTTTCAGCCTGAGAAGCTCTAAGACCCAAGGATCAGGAGCTGCCACGTTTACCCACTTACCTCGCCCTGTACCAGCTCAGGAAGGACTTCGTTCAAGATGCTGCTGACAAGGCTTTGAACAGGGAGGGGAGCAAATCTGAAAGAGAATATCCAGGGGGCAATGCAGAGGCCTGGGGTTGGTATGGAGCAGCCTTCAGAGGGGCCACTGTGCCCACATCAGTCTCGGTACTAAATGACTGAAATGGGGCCTTGTCCACCCCCACCCTCATGCAGGCAAACACCAGGGGGCCTGTCCAAAGGGAGTGGCGCCCTACACAGCAGTGCACACTGTGGGTATGTGTAGAATAAACATTTAGTTCCAGTATACAGTAGGTATTCAGTGAGACTTTGTAGAATCTATAAATGGATGAACAATGCTTAGTATGTAGTTGTCATGAGGACTCGAGATGATACATGTGAAGCACAATATATGTATTGAGTAAATATTAAACATGATGGGACGACTCCAACATATTATGCGTGACTCACTGTCCCTTGTGACAGGTAACTGAAATAAGGAATCCAGGTAGGCTGCAGAGCTATTTTACCCCATACTGGGACAAAGCACTTTCACACCTATTATCTTAGTGAATTCACTCAAGAATGCAATGTATCTCCGTAATACAGTAATCTGAGTAAGCTGAGACTCTAGCTGGGGAAGCACTGTCCCAAGTTCACACAAGAACCGCTCCACCTTTCCACATGCCCCTGTGGTCAGTGGGCTGGAACTCAGATTTTTTATGGCCTATGAGCATAAAATTGGTCAGCCCAGCCTAAGAAGAGATAGTGGCTATTTACCCATCCATTTACCCATCCATCCATCCATCCATCCATCTTCCCTCCCTCCTATTCATCTTCCCACCCTTCTATCCTCCCATTGTTCCATCTTCCCAGTCATCCATCCATCATCCCATTAATACCGTTTCTGGGCAGGAGAAGCCACCCCTCTGGCCTCACCCATTAAGCAGGGAGATTTGCAGGCTCCAAGGGGAGTGAATGCAGTCACCAAGAACCAGGTGAATCTTCCCCTGTTCATTTTTCACAGCTAAAATTTCCGCAGTGATGTTTAGCTTCACAGCCAGCTTTAACAGACGTCCGACCAGGAGCCTGCAGAGGAAAGTTTGCTGCATCTGCATCTGAGTTGAAGGCTCATGTCTGTCAGACTCCAACACCCCCCTTATGGCTATGCATGGTCCTCAGAGTTTCCTTTGGTGAGCCAACCCCCCATCCCCCCTTGGGGCCCACTCACGTATTCACGTTGAGGTTTATGCCCAGAGGGATGGTGACATAGAGACGATGACCTTCGGGGCTCTGCACGAGGCCCAGTTCCAGCAGCTGGGGATTAGTGATCTTGATACTGCCCACAGAGCAACATTGGGGGGAGGAATATTAGTTCTTTCAGCCCCAGACCTAGAGACCACCTTTAACCCAACTCGACTCATCCCAGAGGAGGAGCTACCCATGAGGTGGGAAGGGGGAGACAGGAGGGGCATCTTGTGGCAACACACATCAGTGTTTCCCAACCTCTGCACTGGGTCAGATCCTGATATACCCTGGCCCTCTCCTCATCTCAAGTCCCTGAGGTATGCCAGGGTGGAGGCTGTGTCTGGCTTATATTTGCATGCTGCATGCCAGCTCAGAGTCTTACAGAGAAGGGGCCTACTCCATATTGGTTGACTTTGTGGGTAGGCAGATGCATTGGAGAGTAACTGGTTAGATGGAAGAGAGGATGGAGAAATGGAGGGATGGATAAGTGGATGAGTGGATGAGGTATGGACAAGTGGAGTAAGTCCCTCACAAATATTTATGGGTAGGAACCACTTATCCTGCCATAACCTTCAGTGGCAGGTCAGTCAACAATGGTTACCATGGAGATCAAGGAGCAGGAAGTAGGAGAGAATGGAGAGAGGATGGAAGCAAGCCTCTTCCATGAGCCGACCTCACAACCACTGTGCCAGGTGATTACATTGCTTCCAGTCCTCCCAACAGTTTTTCTCTGTGAGCACCATGATCTCCATTTTACAGATGGAGAAACCAAGCCCAGAGAGACTGAGTGCCCTGTGCCCTGTCACCCAGCAGGTACACGGTGCATTTGGAAATCAAACTCAAGGCCATCTGTCTGTCTTCAAGTCAGGGGCAAGCACCTGGGTGGGTAGGAGCCTTGGAAATGGCTTTGATCCAGCCCTGTCAAGGACCCAGGCTTTGCCAACTCCCTGGCATCAAGCTTCCTATAATTGCTACTTGCTTAGAGAGCTCTCAGGTGTCTCATGGGAAATCCCACATCAGACCCTTCACTGGCCATTACATTGAGGATGTCATTGAGGAGAGTAGCTTACACTTTCTCGCTTACATCAGAGGCCACCTGTGCTCTCCACAGGTGAGAACAGAATTACCATGGTGTGGTGGAAAAGCCTTGGCTTTGGACTTAAGTAAATTAGAGTTCGGTCCCTGGCTCTGCATCACTCTAGTTGTGTGAGCACAGGCACCTTTCTGTGCTTCAGTTTTGCCATCTGTAAATTGGAGATTATTAATTACACCTTAAAGGGTTGTCATGAGGATTATAGATGATGCTGGGGCCTCAAGATATGCTTCAGGACTGGGGGCAATCACTGGTTCAAGAGGACTGGTGTTCCTTGCCAGGCTGTGGGAAGGGTCTCACACTGAGTCCTGGCCTCACGTTCAGACCACCCCTCTCCCTCCTCTAGGGCTACTGTGTGGGGCTCCCAGATCTCCATCAGAGGTTCTGTGGTGGGGGTGGGTACCAAGGCCTATGACTACTCACTCAATGATATTGTTCAGGAGAGGGACCACTGAAGTCACTTTGCCAAGCAGGCCCTCAAGCAGGCCACCAGAAGTGCCTCCTCCAGTCTTCAGGATGTTCAAGAGTGGAAGGTTTTCAAGAATGCCCAACAGACCCTCAGAGAGCAGGCCATTGCTGAGGGCTAAAAATGGGTATAAGGGTGGATCCTTGGGGGTCAAATCTGATAATTCCAGATCCTCAGCCCCTCTCCCCAATCATCCCTGCCTCCTCCCCACACTGAACGGTTGGGCGGACACATAGAGACACACACACATACCTGAAAGAGGTTGTCACAGACCCTCACTTACCATCCGTTAAGCTTCCAGCAAGATCTGTGGGGCTTAGGTCCTGGGCTGGAGTCCCATCCGAAAGCAGGGTCTGGTCCAGGGGCAAGGGCAAGGTGTCCAGCAGGGCTGTGGTCTGGGCCAGCAGCCCACAGAAGACAACGAGGCCCCCTATTTGAAACATCCTCTCTCTTGGTATCTGTGGATAGAGTCGTGGGTAGCACGGCTATCAGAGAGGAATTCATCCACCATCTGCCCCTGACCTCCAGAACTCCAGGGAGTGAATAACAATAGCTAACGCTACTCAGCATTTCTCCTGGGTCAGGCATCAGGCTGAGCACTCCATGATCAGTAACTGATTTCATCATAACCGCCCCCTAAGATGTGGGCACTCATCACCCGAATTGCACAGGTGAGGCAAGGGCAGTCTAGTGAGTTTAAGTGACTTTCCCCAAGGTTGTAAGCACACAGTAGGGATAGGATTTGAAGCCAGATCTGTCTGACCCAGAGGCATCTGTTTAATTAAGTCACCATCACATTTACTCTCCATTCATCTGGGCTTGCTTGCAATAGCCTGAATCATTGCCCCTAATTTTCACTCTTCAGACAAAGCAAATAAAAAGGCTGAGGGACTGAACTGTTTTGCCATTATCCCCATTGAGTCTTTTGGCCTGGGTCTAGCCTGTGATGGTTTGTGGAAGACCTTTTAAATCACAGATTTGATTAGAGGTCAAATGGCCATAGCCACCATCTCATCCAGACCAATGCTGGAGAAATCCTGGGGCCATTCAAAGTCCTCATTGCATAAGAAGAATCGGGGCCAGAGAGGGGTAGTGACTTTCCCAAGGTCACACAGTAACTTGATGGTAGAGTTGTGGTTGAAGATAAGTCTCTGACCCCTCCAGACATACACACTGTCTTTTCTATACCTTTCTCTTCTCCCTCAAGCTAACCTGAACAAAATTTGGGAGCCAGCCTCTGACATCCTGCTACCTTTTGCACTGTTCCCTCCCAGGTATCACCAACCCTCTCCTAGGTCTATTTGGTAGGGAGCAAAGGTGCTGAAAGCTTCTTTGGGCAAAATTCCATCAACTGGCTGATTCAGCCAAAGCCCCACTGTCACTGCTGTGGCTGACTGGGATTGAAAGGGCTTTTTGGTACAAAGAGCCAGTTGTGGCCTCCCTGGGGAGGTACACTTAGATTGCGTTCTCTGAATCTCTTTTGGGAAACAGACTTTGTATGAGTGCAATGGAAGCTAAGGACCCTCATCCCAGAAATATACATCAAAATGTACAAAACGGGGTGGATTTTAGGAGGTTTGTGGATGATGGTCTGAATCCAAAATGGCAACCTCAACTTAAAACTCCCACCGTAGAGATTTGGATTTAGGGTAAGAAGAGCATGCTCACGAGCGAACCCTAACATGGGATTTCCGCAGTGTGCACCTGCAGCCTCATGCTCCCCATCCTCATCAAATCCCCTTTTCTATGTTTCTGCATTCAAACCTGACATCCATGGCGCCTGGACTCTCAGAGAAGCAGAGTGAATGGCCGTTCCCCCTTCCCCCGAAAATCCCTCTGAAAAAGACCCCTGATGAGTGATCCTAAATGCAGCCAGCCAGTGCCCACCCCACAGCAAGGAGCTCGGCAGCCCTACCACCCAGGGCGGCAAAGCGGGCGTGGGACAGGCAGGTCTCACCTGGGCTTCTCAGAGGGTCCTGGTGGCTCTCCTGCTCGCCTCTTCCCTCTCCTGCTTGCTTCTGCCAAGGAGCTAGCGCCTTTTATAGTGTGCAGATCAGGAAATGTGCGATTGGGTGATGGGTTTCTAGATAATTCAGAATTCTGCGATCTGGTGGTGTCTTTCAAGGCTCTCCAAAGTAAATAATTGCCAATCACATTAGTAGATGGGACAGTTAAGCCACTTGATGGACAAGTTAAACAGAGAAAAACTTGAGATGGGGATGTTACTCAAGACTTCATGGTTTCCTGAGCAGGGCCAAGGCCGGGGGCCCATGCTCTGAGGCGGCCGGGCAGATCACGTTCGGAATGTGGGGAGAGGTGGCCCATGGGAGCCCGGAAATGGGCCTCAGTCTCGTATTGAGGCTCTTTACCATTCCTGGTCCAATTCTTTTTCTCCATTTGGAGGATTCTTGCTCCCAAAGCATCAAAAGATTCAAACTGCCTCTGACTTTCCTACATCGGGTGTCTCTTGCAGGACAGTTGGCGTGCAGGGGGCTGTCCATCCTCATGAGAACCCTGGGAGGGAGGGCATGCTGTTCTCCCCCTTTGCAGAACAGGACACGGAGCACAGTGGGGCAAGTGCCCAAAGACACAGGAGGGGGCAGAGTTAGAACTTCTCGCATTGGACGATCACAGTGAAACATTGTCGAAGGCCAACACTTGCCGAGCCCTTGCCAAATGCCAGCCCAGCTTTGTTTGCCACAGACGGCATTCCCACGAATCCTCCCCGGGGTGTGGGCTGGGGACGAGTTCCCCCTTTTACAAGGGGAAAACCGAGGCTTGTGGTGCAAGTAGACATGTGCAGGTGCGCACCGCGGCCCTGGGGCCAGGGCCTTCACAGTGCCTGCAGTCTGTTCTCCGAATCACTGTGCCGGGACATGAGGACACCTTCCGTACACTCATTGCCCATTTTGCTTTCTTGCATGTCGTGATCCCATGAAATTTCACATTTATACCCTGGAAAAGTCTTTCCAGGTTGCCAGGCCTGAAGGATGCTGTGGCATCCTGGTCTCTATTTTACCCTTTCTTCTTCCTTTCCCCACATGAAGTAATTAATAAGCCATTTGTCCCCACTGCTCGGGCCTTTGAATCCGTTTTGCAGATGAAACCATTGAGGCATGGAGAGGTCAAGATCTTAGACTGGCGAGAGCAGCTAAACCTAGCACCTTTTGAGTAAAAGCAGAAAGAGGAGGAGGAGATGCATATTTATTGAGCACCTACTACGTGCCAGGTGCTCTCCCTATCTGAATCTGTTCTTTTTTGGGAGTGGTTGGTATTGTTGCCCCTCAAATATCAGATGTGGAGACTGAGGTTCAGAGAGGGGGACATCTTCCCAGGGATACACAGGAAGTGAATGGTGGAGTCAAAACTCACCTCTGTGTCTCACGCCCATGTAATCGATGAGCCATGCTGCCCTCCCTCGTGCCAGGCCTTCACTGGAACTGCTCTCCTCCCTGTTGGAGTCTGGCTGGTGCCTCCAAGGGGCTCGTGCCATGGCTTTGAACTCACTTGCCCGTTGAAACACTCTCTAGACTCCCACAGCTTGTGTGTTGTCAGCCATCCTCAAAGGGCCCTCATTTTTTTTTTTGTTATCTTGGTACAACTCTTACGGGTTGGTTCAGATTGCTACTATCTTTGTGGGGAAACTGAGGTCGATAAGTGGAGGGACTGATTGAAGTTTGTGCAGCTAATTTCTGGGCAGCTCACAGCCTCTGGTTTGAGGCCAGGAGGCTGCACGTGTATTATGGCAGAGAGGGGGTGGGTCTGGGTGCAGATTGCCCTGATTCAAATCCCGGGACTCCGGGCAAGTGACTAATCCCTTGAACTTTAGTTTCCTCATCTGTACAATAGGAGGAAAATATCTACCTCGCTGGGCTGTGGGGGGATGAGGTCTGGGGAGCAGGCATGAATCTCAGTTCATAATCTTAAGTGTCTATGTTTTTCTTTCTCATGTATTTGTAGCTTAGTTACCATTTCAAATGCCAGTTTGCTGGGTAGCAGAAACTTCCCCATTTTCCTCTGGGGTTTTAGTTCTGTCCCAGAGGCTTCAAATGTATCAAGGCATCTAAAGGAGGCTGCCCTGTCCCTATTTTGACTGGAAATGGAGAGACATCCGCTTGCTGTCTGGCCCCCCTTATGCCGGGACACTCACTGTGCCTCCCTCCTGTCTGAGGCTCCCTTAGGTTTAGCATTTACTTTTTACTACTTGTTGGACTCAGAATTGTTCTGCTGTTTCTCAATTCCTTGGGCCTCAGGCTGGACTGTGGTGACCCCAGCCCATCTCCCTGGACCCCCTAGACCCTCCAGTTAGCATTCTCTCCCTGGGGTGTTGCCACCTCTCGTGGCTCTGGAAGGGGACATGGGCATAGGTGCCCTCCGTTCTTGAATCCAGCACACCGACTTGGGGTTTCTGATGTCCCTCCTCTCCTGCCAAGTTTTGCCTGGGGAGTAGCAAGGGCACCAGGCACTTTTCAGAACCTACTGGAACTATGTTCTCTTCAGTGTCTCTTGGACTTGCATACTCCCCCAACCTAATATGGAGAATGTTCTAGTTTTGGGGGCAGGAAATCTTGCTTCAGTTCATTATATATATATATATATGCTATTCTATGCCCTGAGTTTTGAAATAAAGAAACACAGGCTTAAAATTCTTTTTAAAAAAAAAGCATAAGGAAAATTGGCTCTTTCCCCTTTTGGTGTGTAGTTCTGTGACTCTTAACACATGTATAGTTTCACGTAGCTGCCATAAGAATCGGATATAGAGCAGTTCCGTCACTCCGCAGACACCCTCGCGCTGCCCTTTTATTGTCACACTCTCCCCGCACCCTCTGGCAACCACTAATTTGCTCTCTGTCACTACCTTTCCATCGAAGACCCAGGCTTTGGAAACTCTTTGCTTCTGCCGGAGTAGCCCTTCCGTGCAACCACAGGAGCTACATGTCCCACTGCCCCGAGGAGGGCAAGGGGCCTGTGGGGCATCCGGAGACATGAAGGGTCACGCTGCTCACGTTTCAAGCCCACGGTTCCCACCTTGCTGAGGGCAGTGCCTTCCCAGAGTGCTTCTCAGAAACTGTAGGTGGTGCCCTTTGCGTCCTGTATCTCGGCGGTGTGTTGGTTCTGGGTTCTGTTGCCCGAGAGCAAGATCGGGTTGGGGGGCTGCGTTGGTGGGGGGATCTTCAGGTGGCCTTGGAAACCCCAGGGGTTTTGTTGCAGGGCAGAGGCAAAAAGGGTTCACGGGGAGCTGGGTGCCCCAACTTTGATGAGAAAATAATTTTCTTTTTTTCCTTGATTTTTTTTTTTTTGGGAAAATTAAGTGTTCTTACTTTTTTCTTTTTTTAAATTTTTTATTATGTTAATCACCATACATTACATCATTAGTTTTTGATGTAGTGTTCCATGATTCATTGTTTGTGCATAACACCCAGTGCTCCATGCAGAACGTGCCCTCCTCAATACCCATCACCAGGCTAACCCATCCTCCCACCCCCCTCCCTTCTAGAACCCTCAGTTTGTTTTTCAGAGTCCATCATCTCTCATGGTTCGTCTCCCCCTCTGATTTTCCCCCCTTCATTCTTCCCCTCCTGCTATCTTCTTCTTTTTTTTTTTGCTTAACATATATTGCATTATTTGTTTCAGAGGTACAGATCTGTGATTCAACAGTCTTGCACAATTCACAGCACTCTCTTGATTTTTTATTAGTTTCAGAGGTAGAATTTAATGATTCATCAGTTGCACACAACACCCAGTGCTCATTCCATCATGTCCCCCCCCCTTAATGCCCATCACCCGGTTGCCCCATCCCCCCACCCCACTGCCCTCCAGCAACCCTCAGTTTGTTTCCTAGAGTTCATATGGTTTGTCTCCCTCTCTGTTTTCATCTTATTTTATTTTTCCTTCCCTTTCCCTCTGTTCATCTGTTTTGTTTCTTATATTCCACATATGGGTGAAATCATATGGTATTTGTCTTTCTCTGACTGACTTACTTCGCTTAGCATAGTACCCTCTAGCTCCATCCATGTCATTGCAAATGGCAAGAGAGAAAATATATTTTCTTAAGCAGAGTTTGCTTAAGTCCCATTTATCTCGGAGATGAATTTCCCACCTACATTTGCAACTAATGATAGTAATAGTTTTTTATGAGACCCTAGAGCTCTATACCCTCTCTATACCATGCAGAGCAACCCTGTGGGGGCACTGAGGCTCAGGGAGGACAGTGACCTGCCCAGGGTCAGCCCAGCTAGGAAAAGGTGAAGTCAGACCGTCATCCCGGGCTGTCCAGCTTCAGTGCTCTTAACTTTGCAAGTTTATGTCACAGAATCTTCAGAAAGTTCCTGCTCATGTTCTCTGGAGCCCTCCCACCGCTGTGACGTCAGATTGCCCTGAGTCCCAAGCCCGGCTCTGCTGAGGCCTCGGCAGGATGCTTTTCCCTCTTGCAGCCTCGATTCCCTTGCCTACAGCGTGGGGCTGACGGCACCCACCGCCGGGGCTGTGGAGAGGGCTAAGCTGGAAACAAATGTAGCTTGCAGCCCAGTGCCTGGTGCAGAATCAGAACTTCCTAAAGGAAGGGCATGGAAGTTAAAAGGCACGGACAGGTGGGGCCTGGAGCAAGCTTTTGGGCACTTGGGGCTGAATTTCTGCTTAAATCCCCCCCGGACCCCAGCTCTGGTATCATAATAGAAGCCCATTGTTTAACAAGCTCTGCTGGCAGAAAACATGATGAGTCCACGGCTCTATGAACCTCAAAACAAAAATAGAATTCTGAGAAACCCAAGGAGTCCCCTTGAGGAAGGAGGCCCGAGTCACCCTCTGAAGGGTCAGGAGGAAGGCAGACAAAAGCTGCCTTCAGCAAGGGGCCAGGCAACCTCACTGGAGGATGGGGCCCAGCCCTCCTATGTTTGCTCTTAGAATCATGAGCTAGAACCACCCTCCCCCTCCCCCCCCCCCGCCCCCACTCAGGGCTGTCAAGGGGAATCCTCTGTGTGAGAACATGGGCGTTTAGGGTTGCAAATCCCCAACGAAGCATTTCGGATTAGGCGGTCTGAATTGAAAGAAGGAGACAGGAGGCTCTCTCGCCCTATTCTCATCTCTGAGCTGTTGACACTTCCTTGTTTGCACTTGTCAATCCAGCCGATGGCCTCTGTCATCGGTTTCCCCTCGGTGTGTGGGGGGGGGCGGGGGGGTTAGGAGGAAGGGAGGGAGGACCAGAGGGCGGATCCACAGGGGCCAAGCCTGGGCTCTAGAGTCTGGCTGCCTGAGCGCAGTTGACTTGATCATTTCCTTGCTGTGTGATGTTGGGCTAGGGGCTTTCTCTCTCTGAGCCTCGGGGTCCTCCTGCATGGATTTGCTGTGAGGATTTGATGAGACGCTGAATAGAAGCTCTGAGCACCAAGCTTGGCACATGCCAAGTGCTTAATATGTGTGTGCTACTATGATTAATATATATGTGTTATTTCCCCTTGATTTCTCAGTATGCTTTGCCTCTCTTTGGGAAGAGGGTGGGAATCAATATTTAAGAACTGAATAGTCATTAATCAGATAATTAACAATGATTTAAATGACTTTTCATAAGCATTTCCCATGGACCTAGTGCATGCTAAACATATTGCAAATATTTTTTCACATACTCCTACAAACATCCTGCATGGTAAATATTTTTTTTTAAAAGATTCTATTTATTGGGCGCCTCGGTGGCTCAGTCGTTAAGCGTCTGCCTTCGGCTCAGGTCATATCCCAGGGTCCTGGGATCGAGCCCCGCATCGGGCTCCCTGCTCCGCGGGAAGCCTGCTTCTCCCTCTCCCACTCCCCCTGCTTGTGTTCCCTCTCTCGCTGTGCTCTCTCTGTCAAATAAATAAATAAAATCTTTAAAAAAAAAAAAGAAGAGCATGCAACTCTTGATCTCTGGGTCGTGAGTTCAAGCCTCACATGGGACATAGAGATTACTTAAATAAATAAGACTTAAAAAAAAAGTCACTTGGATCCTCTAGGTACTTCAACTGTCCCCATTTTACAGATGATGCAATTGAGACTCAGAAATCAGGGTCAGGGGGTGCCTGGGTGGCTCAGTCAGTTAAGTGTCAGCCTTTGGCTCAGGTCATGATCACAGGGTCCCCTGCTCAGCGGGGAACCTGCTTCTCCCTCTTCCTGCCACTCCCCCTGCTTGTGCTCTCTCTCTGTCAAATAAATAAATAAAATCTTTTTTTTTTTTAAAAGATTTTATTTATTTATTTGACAGAGAGAGACACAGCGAGAGAGGAAACACAAGCAGGGGGAGTGGGAGAGGGAGAAGCAGGCTTCCCGCGGAGCAGGGAGCCCGATGCGGGGCTCGATCCCAGGACCCTGAGATCATGACCTGAGCTGAAGACAGACGCTTCACTGACTGAGCCGCCCGGGCGTCCTGTGGTAAATATTTTTTATTTAAAAAATGTATGCTAAAGTCTAACATATGAAAGAAAAATGCACATAAGTGAACAGCTCAGTGAATTTTCACAAATTAAACACCCTCCCCACACCCAGCATCCAGATCAAGAACCAGAAGCCTGCCCGGAGCCCCTCCCAGTCACTAACGCTCTCCTCAAGGCTACCCACGGTCTTCATGTCTGACAGCATGGATTCCTTTTGCTGTTTTTGAGCTTCATATAAATGGGAGATGCAGCGTGTGCTCTTCCGTGCCTGGCTTTGTTATGTGCCTGAGATGCACCCACGTGGTCATGTGTTGTTGTAGGTCATTTTCATGACCGTAGAGCATTCCCCTGGGTGACTGTCCCACGGTATTTACCCACTCTTTTTTTTTTTTTTTTTAAGATTTTCTTTATTTATTTGACAGAGAGAGACACAGCAAGAGAGGGAACACAAGCAGGGGGAGTGGGAGAGGGAGAAGCAGGCTTCCCGCGGAGCAGGGAGCCCGATGCGGGACTCGATCCCAGGATCCCAGGATCATGACCTGAGCCGAAGGCTGACACTTAACGACTGAGCCACCCAGGCGCCCCTTACCCACTTTTTTGATGGGCATTTAGGGTTTTTACTCAGGGACTATTAGGACCACTGCTGCTGTGAGCAGTCTTGTCCACATCTCCCAGTGTCCACGGGCGCGTGCTTCTGTGGGGCGCCTGCCGGGGAGTGGCGCTGCTAGGGCACAGGCCAGGCCTATGTGGCGCTTTTGTAGATGCCGCCGCCCGGACTTGTAAAGCGGTGGTGCACCTTACCTCCCACCAGCCGTGTCAGGCCTCCTGTTGCCCCACATCCTGGAAGACCTCTATCCCCACTTGGCAGGTGATGGAGACTTGAAGGTAAAGTGCCTTGTCCCCAACACACCCAGTGAGTCCTCAAACCAGATTCATCCACCACTTAACAACAGGCATTTGCTGAGCTCACACTCCGTGCCAGCCCCATGGGGGCCCGTGGGGGCCAGGGGGTCAGCAGCCACTCTGAGGTACATGGTTCATACCCGCATGCGACTTCTCATTGGGCTGACTCGAATTTGAACTCAGATCTGTTCAGTGCCAACATTTATGCTTTTCGACTCTGTCATCCTTTCCCTGCACTCCTTTGGAGCCTGGCAAAGCACTTGGCACATAGTAGGTACTCAGCAAATACGGGCCGAATGAACGAGGGAATGGGAAATCTCAACAGGGCCTTCCCTGCATTGATGAGCAAATCTCGAGATGGGCTTCTGGCTGCAAATTACAGGAAAACACAGTGTTTTCTCTGGTATTTCTAGGCTGATGAGCAAACCCAGGCATATTTAGTCTTAGCATGGACCTTCATCAAGTCTGACTTCTGGAACCCTAACCTCAGGGCCCAGGAAGGGGGGCCTCTGTACCCTTCAGAGTTAGAGTTTATTATGGAACAGGAAAGACTCCACAGGGCCTATGTTAAAGGTTTTTGGGGGCAGTGGAAACCCTACTCTGAGGAAGACTTAAGGTCCCAAGGTGTGAAATCTCCTTCTGGATCAGTAGGTAGCCAGAGGATGCTCAAGTCTGGTACGCGGAGGGTTGGCTGGACTCATAGCTGGTTGAGTTTATGAGCAGAAGCCTGTTCTGTAAGGAGAAGAGGCAGGATCAGTCACCAGGGTGACGGCCCGTCCAGCCCCTGCAGGGGACTCTCATCCATCCATGCCAGCCAAGGGCCAGTGCCTGAGGCACTTGCATTAAAATTCTTTCCAAATGATAAGTAGTTATATCCTTCTTCCTTTTACTAGACTGTGAGCTCCGTGAAGGTGGGGACTGTATCTATCTGCAAATGGTGGGTGTTCTCAGGTTTGGGGCAGAGGCAGTGCTCCCTAAAGGACTGAGTGGTAATCTGGTAATCTGGAGGTTTGGGTGATTTGGCGGGGCACAGCCTGCTTGGTAGGGGTGCCCTCTGCTGTCCTAGCTCTCTCAGGGGACAGGAATGGTCATCATCATATGGTCCCCTCTAAGTGTTCTCAGAGCACATGCAGACGCCCCTCGGTAGGCCTCACTGGGAGCTCCACTGGGGCACTGCTTCCATTTGCCAATCCTGAGTCCTCCTCCCTGGCTGGATGCAGACACTCACCCATGAGGCTCTTCAGCAGTTTCACGTCCAGCTGCCTGAGGATTTCACTGATCAGAGGACACACCTGGGCCACCAGCACAGAGAGAAGGGTCAGGACAGGGACTAGGAAGAGAAAACTAGAGTCCTAGCAAGAGCGGCTCCCTCGTATTGAGCGCGAACAGGATGCCATGCACAGCACTTTCATGTCTGCCGGAATCCTCATGATGACTCTGTGAGGTAGGGCTTGTGGTGATTCCCATGCTACAGATGGGGACACTGAGGCACAGGGAGGCTGAGTCACTTGCCAAGGACACACAGCTAGTAGATGACAAAACTGAAATTTTTAATGGAAATTTTTCAGGTCCTGAAGCCCAAGATTGGGAACTCTTTTCTGAATTGCCAGTATATATGTCCTGACCCTCAGACTCAAAGCTACCCTAGGGGACAATATTTTTCTCAAATTTACCTGACTTTCCACTAGGTGTGGGATAACTTTTGCCAGGTTCCCCCTGAAGTTACGGAGAAAATGTTTCATCTTTGGTGAGATATCTCTAGAAAGAGAAGTAGATGTACAGAACAGATAAATCCATGCAGTACCAATGCCAGGGGCTGGGCATTGAGGACACCTTACACAGTCATTTAATCCTCAGCCAGCGCTATATAAAACGCACTGCCGTCAGCAGTAGTCGAAGGGGCAACTTCAGAGAGGTGATGTGACTTAGGTCACACAGCCAGTAAGTGCTGAGTAGATTAGAACCAGGTCATTAGAGCTCCAGAGTTCAGTCCTTCCCCTGCACTGTCCTAGCCATGAATGCCTGGCATGATTTAGGCATTTAGTGAACATTTGATGAATAAATGAATGGATAGCCACTGAAGACCTAGCTGCTTTCAGCATTCTGGAATTACAGGGAGAAATCACACCCAAATCTTACCCTCAAGAGACTCATAGTCTGCTGAGTTGATAGATTTGGTCAGCTGGTATATAAATCTATTAGCCTCTGTTAATAAACGCACCTTATAAATAGCTCTGTTTTTTTTCTGTCTTGCTCACGACTGTATCCCTAGCATCAAGCGTGCCATGTCTGGCTCATAGCAGGTTCTCAAACAGTATTTGTTGAATGAATGAGTGATGAGGAGTTCTACAGGAGAAGGGAAGGGCATTCCAGGCAAAAGGATCAGCATGTGCAAAGGCACGGTGGCATGAAAATACATGGTGTGTTGATGGAGGGGTAGGTCCTTCAGCGGCACAAGAGGGCGAAGAGCTACAGAGTGGGACAGGTGAGAGGACAAGTGGGGTCCTGACTGACATCCAGGAGTTTGCTCTTCATTCAGAGGCTTTGGAGAACCATCGGAGCGTTTGGAGCGGGAGCTAGGGAACATGCCCACATTTCTGCACTAGAAAGTTAATTCTGCTGCAGGGGGAGAATGGAGTGAAGGAGGTGAGGTCTGAGTCTGAGAAAGCCAGCTTGGCTCCTGCAGTGGTCCAGGAAGAGGTCTAGGAGCCAGGGTAGTAGCTGTGGGGATGGAGAAAGAGGAGGCAAGCAGGGGCTGCCAGTAGGTCATTGATGGGAACCAGTGAAGGTGGGCTGCAAGGCGGGGGGAAGAGGAAGAGTCTGGCTCCTGGGAGGGTGGCTGGGCTATCACTGGGATGCCGACTCAGGAAGAGAAGTAGATCATGGGGAAAGGGTGAGATCTGTGTTGGGCTCATCCAGGAAGTGGTGGAGATGTGTGGCCACAGCTAAGGCTAGGCAGGAAGGGGCTCAGCCCAGGGGAGGGCTGCTGGGACCTTACTCGGTTAGCACTGTCGTGTAGATGCTGCTTGGCTCCACAGAGCAGCTGCCTATCACCAGATGCCTCCGGCCAAACTCGTCTTTCTCCAGCCAGAACTCCACAGTGAGGTTCATGCATGCATGTGTCTTTATAATCTTGTTATTGAAAGGCCTGGGGACGAGAGAGAGGAGGAGGAGGAGGGAAAGGGCAGGAGACAGAAGGAGGTGGAAACAGCCAACACAAAGGGAAGAGTGACTCTTTCAACAAACCAGCCCTGCCTGCTGACTCCTGCAGCCAGCCAGTGACCAAGGAGGAAATGCTATTAGGCAGAGTGACTTCTGAAAATCCTTTAGATAGACCAGCTTAGGGGCCTTTCGATATTCAGAAGTGGAGAGTTCATCTTATTTAAAAAATCTGTACCATTTAGCTGTGGTCTTCCTTTTGTTGGGGGCAGCTGATGGTAAAGGATAGTCTGAACAGATGGAGGGAAGGTGATGATATAATTAAAGTGTTTCTGTCTCTCTTTTTAAAATCAGTGTAATGAACTCACATAGGTTTAAATGAGCAAGTGACCAGGGATTGCCACCCACATTTCAGCTGAAGAAACTGGGGCTCACAGATGTGAAGTGACCTGCCCAAGGTCACACAGCAAGTGAGTTCAGAAACCAGGATTTGAACCAGATTGGAGTCAGAAAGATCTAGGTTCCCCAGGTTGCCAAACTCCTCCCTCCCCCCAACTTCCAGATTCCCACTGAGGAGGAACGGCACCCCACCGACCCTGCTGCTCTATGACTTACAGTCTCAAGTCAATGTCAAATTCAAGTAAGATGTTTGCTGAGAACCACTCCTTATGGAAAGACATCCGGATCCCACCGTAGTCTAACTGAATGTTGGTGATGTTGGCACTGCAGAAGGAAAGAGCAGAGGCCATTCAAGTGTGAGGGAGCTCAGACGTCAAGGCCTCAGGCTGACAAAAAAGACTGGCATGCTGTTTATGAAAAGGGTTTGGCAGTTAGGTTTGGAGTCAGATCCTTTTAAAGATGCTCAGAGGGCAAGAGCCACCTGCAGGAGCCCGGGGCTGCAAGTTGTCCCAGAGGGCCCTTCACAGCTCCACACAATGAACGTGTTCAACCCATAGCCAGCTGCAGACCCAGACTAGGGCTGTTCTCAGACCCAGCCACTGCCTGCTAGCACAGGGCCCCATAACCTGCCCAGGTGCCCAGGCCCAAGCCCCGGGAGCCTTGGCCTTCTCTCCATCCCTCACCTTCACATTCAACCCATCAGTGAATCATGCTGGCTCTGCTTACAAAATACACCCGGAATTTGGCAACTTCCGACTCCTTCTGTCCCTTTCACCTGGACCAGGTCACTTTCACTTCTTGCCTGGAGATGCTCTAGTTTCTCTCTGGGCTCCTTGCCATGAACTTGGCCTCTCTACAAACTATTCTCCATGCGGCAGCCAATAGGCAGCCCTATTACTTAACACTCTCACTGGGTTTCTCACCGCTCTTGGAATAAAATCCGAACTCCATACCATGGGCCCTAAGACCTGCAGGGTCTGGCCTCACCTGCCTCCACAGCCACACCCTTGCTCACCCAGCCACGGAGGACTTTTTCTCTTTCTCAGACACACCAGTCTCTTTCCTACCTCAGGGCCTTTGCACTTACTGCCCTTCTATGTCCTTCATGTGGTTTGCTTCCTTCTCTTCATTCTTCCTAGGGATTATCTCTTTAGAAAGCTCTTCCTGATCAGCCCCTCACTCTCACCCCTTACCTTGCTAAAGTTGTCTTTATAATGTATCCCTCTATGTGAAATTAGTGATTTACTTTTGTGACTTAACTCACTAACTTGGATGTAAGATCCAAAAAGGCAGTGACCATACGTCCTGTTCATAGCTGTATTCCAAGTACCCAGCCCAGATCCTGGTACACAGCAGGTGCGCAACGAATACTTGTAACAACTATTAAGGGAGTGGAAGGAGGGAGGTGATTGTGGCTGCACACGTCCAGGGAAACCCTGCTGGCAAGTACCAGCGCTCATTAGAATGGCGAGAGCTAGGGGCGGAATGAGAGAGAAGGGAGCTCAAGGGCGCGGCAGGCTGCAGCTGGGGTGCTGACCTGGAGCAGTGGGGAGCCTGGGAGCTGAGGAGGCCCGGCCCTCCAGAGGAAGGAGTGGGACTGTAGGCGAGCAGCCCCGGGCCAGCTCTGCTGGGTTAATCGGAGCACCCAATGCCTATGCATCCACTATGTGCGACAGAGAAAGCTCCCAACTCCCTGAGGCAGGGACAATTATTCCGCCCATTTCACTGATGAGGGCTTAAGGCTGAAGCTCAGAGACCTCAAACACCTTACCCAGAGTCACACAGCTATCAGGCAAGAGAGTGGTGTTCAAATGTCCGACTCTAGTCCTGGGTTCCTTTGGCACCCCAGACGTTTAGCCAGGCTATGCTCTGGTACCCATGTTATAGATGACGCTGGAGTGCTCCAGCAAGGTTGGTGGCCAAACCAGGATTTAAATGCAGAAGCTTTATTCCTGGCTTTGCTTTCATTACCCTGTTATGCTGCCTCCCCAAATGACCCCTCATATTGGGCCCTCACTCATTCTTGTATTGGGCCTTTTATCCCCTCCGTCCAATCTTCCTGCTTTCTCTCTTCACAGCCTCCATACCCTGAGCTCTGCCCTCTGACCCAGAGCTTTCTAGAGAGTCCCAGGGCCAGGGATGGGGTTCAGGGGCTCACCTGCTTTCTTGCTGATGCTGGAGGCTCATGCCGCTTATTAGCCAGCCCACCATCCCTGGGGCCATCTGCCCTGAGGCATTCAGACTGTCCATGAGGCGGAGGTTCTGGATTCGGCCCTCTGCGTTGTGCTTCATGAGGCCCTGGGCAATAACTGGAAATGGACAAGGGACCGATGACATTGCACAATGTCGTGGACAAGGTAGGGGGTTTGGAGTCAAGAGGCCTAGGTTGTGTGTGGGCTGGTGCATTCGCTTCTTGCTGAGTAATGGGTGCTTGTCACCCCCCAACTCCACTCTTTACACGGAAATCCACATGCCTCATCTGGGAAATGGTGCTTTGCAGGGCTGAGGCGACACCCCTGCAGAGGGTCTGGCAGGCAAGAGCTGCTCAAACGAGATCTAATAGTGGAAAGCCCACCCAGTGCAGTCTCTGAGTCTGGACCACAGAACCTAACGTACAGCATGTACGTCCCAATAAATGTTGCTTGAAGAGAACAACTAAGAAGAGAATGAATATAATTTTTCCCACACTGTGCCCAGAATAAGCTGTAGGACTAAGCGGAGCTACCAGCAGAAAAGAATGAATTCCAAAAAGGAAAAGGATTTTCAAGTGCTGGGCATGCTGAAATCCTGCCTGTCTGGGCGCTAGGATTGGGCCCAGCTCTGATGAATGTCCGAGCATACCACAGGACACATTTATTTCCCTGACTTGACCCTCCCTGTGATCAGAACCTACACCGCAGGGCAGCAGAAGCCATGGTTCCTCCTCACTCCCCTCCCTCCAGCTCACAGACCCCCTTTCAGTATCCCATATTTCTGTTGCCTGCCAATAAGAAAGTATGTCGGGAGTCCTAGATCTGGGTTGAAATGCTACCACCTTCCTGGGTCTTGATTTCCTCATCTGTATAATGGGAACAATAATAATGCCCATCTCACAGGATTCTTGTGAGGAATATTGAGATAAGTTATCCAAAGATATTTGGTTAAATATCATTTATCCAAAAAAGAATATTATTGAGCATCTATTGGGTATCAGGCCTTGTGGCCAAAGACACAAACCAGTTTTCTGTCTAGTAAGAGAGACATACATTGACCAAATAGTTTCAAAGATAGAGTGATAGTATAGGTATGCCTAGAACTCTTAGTAGTTCTTGGTTAATGATAACAACACTTGGATAATTGTGAGCAGTAGACACTAGTAGTTGCCAGTCCAATATCCATTTATCCACCCACCCATCCATCCATACATCCATCTACCCATTCACCTACTGATCCATCCATCTATCCTCTGTCCAGTATCCACCCATCTGTCTATCCATCCATCCACCCTCCCATCCATCTTCCATCTGTCCAAATATCCACCTGTCTATTCATCTGTCTGTCCATCCTCCCATCCATCCATCCTGTCATTCCCATCTGAACCCTGTTTTGATTCAGGCTCCTTCTCCAATTCCTGGTCCAGATGAGGCCTTTGATTATCTGAGCCATCATTGCCCAGTGACTCTTTCAGGTTTGAAGTGGGCATGTGACCCAAGTTGGCCTTATCAGAGACTAAACGGAAGATTTTATGTTTCATGTTTGAGGGGAAGTTTCTTTATTTGTCTCCTCCTGGGAGGGAGCAAGCCAGTCTGTCGCTCTGTTGGTCACTGGCCACCATTTTCTTACCGCACTGGGAACTAGCAGCCTGAGGATGAAACTATGATGATAGCAGAGCTAAAAAAAAAAAAAAAAAAAAGATAAAATCCAACTCTGGATGGCACCTTTGAGTTGCTGATTGAATCAGACCTGGAGTTTGTCCTGCCTATGAGTTTTGGTTATATGAAATAACGTTTTTTTTCATCATTTAGGCCATATTGAGTTGGGTTTTCTGCTCTGTGCAGCTAAGTACCCTAACTGATATGAGAGGTGGTTATAGTGATAAATCTATTCACAGTTGAAAAAGCACTTGGCACATGCTTTTCCTCATTTGAATCTTCAGGGCAGCCCCATGAAATAGCATTCCAACTGCACCCATTGTAACCATGAGGATGCATGGGCCCCCGAATACACATGAATGTATTTCATAACCTAAATGGAATGGATACCTTTGTGGCAAACCATAAAATGCCAAGTTGTGTTGAGGGAAGTGGGAAACATTGATAATCTAAAAGATTTAAGAAATAGAAATAGTAATTGAAGATTGCATTCCCCAAAAGTTTTTGATCTATATGATTTTGGGGAAGAGTTTTACCAAACTTTATATAAAGACATAATTGTGAAAGAAAATAAAAAAAGAAGAAGATGCCAAATTCATTTTATGAGGCTAGTGTAACTTGCCAAGCTTCCGGAACAGTACAGGGGAGGAAAGGTCCACGTCAATTTCATGTATGAAAAATCTGCTGAAGTCCTATAAAATTATTACCTAACAAATTGACTAGCCAGCCAATAGCACATTATAAAAATACATTACATTATAAAATATATTTTAGTATGATACATTATAAATACATTCTAATCATTATAAAGATAGTACAGTATGGATATATCATTCTAGTAAGTTACAAAAATATCGTATTTATTCCAGAAATGCTGGGATGGGTTCAATGGACAAAAATCTACTAATACAATTTATCACATTAACGGTTTAGAGGAAAAAATGGAGTAATTTTTAGATGCCGAAAAACATTTGTTAAAAGCCAGTACTGATTTATGATTAAGAAAAATTCAGAAAAAAAAGAAAAATTCAGAAAACCAGGACTATGGGGATTTCTTTAACATGATAAAAAAGATTTCAAAAATCTGGAAAAAACTGAAAGATACACTGAGTTTCTAACGGGTGACCTCATATTGCAAAAATGTCAGTTCTCTCTAAATTAACAAATTCAGTGAAACCCAAATCAAATCCCAAGTGATTTTTTTTTTAAAGAACTCAGCACACTCTAAATAAAATTCAAGAAGAAAAATCAGATAAAATCGCATTTTACAAAGATGTAGCATTTAAAATATTCTGCTGTTGGTGTAGAAATGGTGGTGTAGAAACACAGACACAGAATACAGAGCCCCAAAGGGAATCCACGTGCTTGGGAACTTGATCTTTCATAGATGGGTTGAGAAAACAGACTCCTTACACAGACGGAAGTGAAGCTGAGGCCATGACTTACATGCATAAACAACATAAAGGTGGCCTCCAGATGGGTTAAAATCCTGAACATGAAGGGTAAAACGATAAAGCTATTAGGGAAAACAAAGTAGAAGATGCCTGGGGTAATAGAGACAAGGGTTTACGACTCATCAAACACAAACCATGGGATGAAATTTTGATGAGTTTGAAAATCTTCCTGTTCGGTGAAGGACCTACAAACAAAGTTGATGATAGTTTGGGAGAAATGTTAGCACTGGTTAGACCTGATGAAGGACCAGCATCAAGAATAAATTAACACTAGGGGCGCCTGGGTGGCTCAGTTGGTTAAGCAACTACCTTCAGCTCAGGTCATGATCCCAGGGTCCTGGGATTGAGCCCCGCGTTGGGCTTCCTGCTCAGCGGAGAGCCTGCTTCTCCCTCTCCCTCTGCCTGCCGCTCCCCCTGCTTGGGCTCTCTCTCTGTCAAGTAAATAAATAAAAAATCTTAAAAAGAAAAAAAGAATAAATTAACACTCAAATCAGAGAGGATAAAAAAATCCCCGGGAGGGGCGCCTGGGTGGCTCAGTCGTTAAGCGTCTGCCTTCGGCTCAGGTCATGATCCCAGGTTCCTGGGATCGAGCCCCACATCGGGCTCCCTGCTCTGCGGGAAGCCTGCTTCTCCCTCTCCCACTCCCCCTGCTTGTGTTCCTGCTCTCGCTATGTCTCTCTCTGTCAAATAAATAAATAAAATCTTAAAAAAAAAAAAAATCCCCGGGAGGCAAAGAGAAACATGGACAAGAGATAAGGACAGGGAATTCAAAGAAGTCAAATGGCTAACAAAACTAGGATGAGGTGCCCAAGCTTCCCACTGATCAGATGAAGTCAAGCTGAGACAAGTTGATAGCACTCAAATGTACTTCAGGCTGGCAAAAAGGAGAAAGATAGTGTTACATACTGAATTGTGTACCTTGTCCTGCCCCCAAATTGATATATTGAGGTTTTAGTCTCCAGTGGGACTGTATTTGGAGACAGGGCCTTGAAGGAGGTAAAGAGGGTTAAATGTGGTCATAAGGTTGGGGCCTTAATCCGATAAGACTGGTGTCCTTCTAAGAAAAGAGAGAGATAGAGTGTACTCTCTGTGCACACACAGAAGGAAGGCCCATGTGAGGACACAGGGAGAGGGCAGAGACCCACAAGCCAGAAGGAAGAGAGAAGAGGGGTTTCGTGAGAAACTGACCCTGTGGGCATCTTGATTTTGAACTTCCAGCCTCCAGAACTGTGAGAAAAGAAATGTCTGTTGTTTGAGCCCCCCAGCCTGTGGTATCTTGCTGTGGCCACTGGAGTAGACTGAGGCAGATGGATCCTCTCCAGTGTTGGGAAACAGGTGTGGGGAGACAGGTGTGCTCGTTTGTCGCTGGAGCGGGTATAGACCAGCACAGCCCTTCTAGAGAGCAATCTGGCAGTCGTTAGTTAAAATGAATTTGTACCCACCCTAAGGCCCAGCGACTCCGTTCACTTCTGGGTCTATCCCAGAGACATTCTTCCCTGGCTCCTTACAGGGCCACATGCAAGGATGTTCATCTCAGGGTAGCTTCTAATAGTGGGGAGTTAGAGACGACACAGGTGTCCGTCCCTAGGGAAATGGCCAAGCGGTGGTGAGTCCAATCTCATGGACTTCTCAGTACCAGCCTGAAGCAACAGATGTCAACAGCACAGTGTCCAATGAAAACAGTAAAAACCAACAAGATCCATATGGCAGTATCATCTACGCAAATCAAAACACTGTATATTGTATCAGGACATGAGCGTATATAAACACATGTGTTAAACACACCGCAGGGCCTGCTGAGGAAGTGGGGGTGGGAGTGAGAATAAGCAGTAAAGGGGAAAACGACAAAAAAACCCACAAGAGGGCCTTGCCATGATTCACCATAATGATGATGTGCTATGAACTGGCATATGATCAACTCAACCTCAGTTTTCTGTACTTGAGGTCTAAGAGAAAAAGGAAGAGAGGGAGTGACTGACCCGAGGTCACCCAGCAGGATGATGCCTTCCCCACCCACCCTGTGACCGTGGGCAGAGCACGGGCTGAGCTTACTTCTCGCCAGAGCTGGTTTGCTGTCCCTGTGGGCCTTGGCCAGGCCACACCAGGGCTGCTTGTGCAGTGCTGAGGGCACGGACAGCAAGCTGAGGAGGACCAGGAGCCTCCAGATTGGACACATCTTGGGTTCTGGGACCTGCGGGTGTCAAGAAGGGTCAGATGGTACCCAGGTGGGTGGTTACGCGGGTGGCTGCCTGAATGAGTGGACTCATGGTTTTCTGTCAGAGGGCGACACCAGGGTTAACCCTGAGCATGCCGTTGCGGGGGTGTCGTGATGGGCTCTGGCAGCTGCCGCTGGGCTTTGCTCACATGGTGAGGGCAGCAGGTGGAACCCTGGGGGGAGGGCCAGGGACCCAGAGGGAGGCCGTGTTGCTTGGATACGCCCAGTAGAGCCCACTGTTGGGTCATCCAGCAACAGTCCTCTCCTAGACCCTGCACAGGCTGGGTGGTGGGGATCCTTGGGGATCCTACAGTAAATGAATGAGGATGGCTAATTTCAGGCTTTCCAATTGGACTAGGACTTTCTTTTTTTCTTTTTCTTTTTTAAGATTTTATTTATTTATTTGACAGAGAGAGAGACAGTGAGAGAGGGAACACAAGCAGGGGGAGTGGGAGAGGGAGAAGCAGTCTCCGCGCTGAGCAGGGAGCCCGATGTGGGGCTCGATCCCAGGACCGTGGGATCATGACCTGAGCCGAAGGCAGACGCTTAACCGACTGAGCCACCCAGGCGCCCCTAGGACTTTCTTAAGGGCAAGATCATTTGCAGTGCCTACCATGATGCTTGCTTGCCAGAAATTAGTGTTAATGGATGTTTGTTGAGTGACTAAATGACTGAATACATGAATGAGTGAGAAAAGTTGATCTCTGAACCGCCTACCAAATTATAAGTTTCTGTAGGGCAGGGTGTGAGTCGAATTAATCCTCATGTGTCCAGGGCCTCCCAGGTTTACTGCATGGTAGTTAACAATAAATATTTGTTAAATGATATGAATGAATGAATGAATGAATGAATGAACAGTTGGATGGATGGTTTATGGATAAGATTTACAGGAGGTGGACAGAGAGCCTTGAAGCCAAAGCATTAGGTTTACTTCATTGCTCTGGAGTTGGGTGTCAGAGAAACTTCAGTTCAAATCCCCCTGTCCTCACCATCTCAAGAAATGGTGCCACAGTCCATCCAGTTGCTCTGGCCTCAGCCCTTGGAGTTCCTCTGGACTCTTCTTTCCTCATTGCCCACAGCCCATCTGCCAGAAAATCCTGCCAGCACTTCCAGAATCTGACCACGTCCAGCAGCTCCTCCTCAGACACCCTCACATCGGCCTGGATTACGCTGGGGTGTCCCTCCGTTTCTCCCTTGCCCGCCTGCAGTCTCTTTTGTACACAACAACCTGTACAGTCATTTTTTTTTTTAAGATTTATCTGTTTTTATTTGAGGTGGGTGGAGGGGCAGAGGGCGAGGAAAGGAAGAGAATCTCAAGCTGACTCCCTGCTGAGCGCAGAGCCCAGTGGAGGGCTTGGTCTCACGATCCTGAGATGGTGACCTGAGCCAAAACCGAGAATCAGACGCTTAACCAGCTGAGCCACCCCGGTGTCCCCTGCAAGATCACTTTAAGACGTTAATCAGACCAGGGCCCTCCTCCGCTCCAAATTCTCTAAAGTTTCCCACTGCAGCCACACAGGCCTCAGGGGTCTGGGCCCCACAGTTCAGCCGCTGGGAGCTCTGAGACAAAAGGCACTCTTCACTCCCTGTGCTCTCCTCTCGGGCGGTAGGGAATGTGCGGGGTCCTTTGCAGAGCTCACGAAGCCCTGGGGCCATCCTTGGGCACTTCACATCCAGTTTTGTAAGAGATCATAACGAAAGCATTAGTTCAGGGTGATGGCTTTCCGGAATTGACGTCCTCACAGGGTTCACACTCCCCTTGGGGATGTTTGTAGAATATCAATTACCTCGAAATGTACTTTTCCAGTCTTCCTGGTCTTGTGTAACCAGTTGGGATTTTATTTTTTGTGCAGAAAATTGGAGAAGAGTGGGCACTGTTGGGAGGAACAAACCTGTTGTCCTTGGCTCTTTGGAGGTCTGAACTGGGGAGTGGGGAGGGCTGTTATCCCTGCCTCATCACAGGCTGTGGCTCTCAGGGCCACCGAGTCTATAGAGATGACGGGTGGAGGGTGTAGACTTTTCCAAGCCTGGTGCAGGACAGGGGAGCAGGAAGGCACTGCTCAGGGGTGAGCCCTGCAGTTCCTTGTCCTTGTGGTGCCCCCGTCCCCGTGGGGAGACTGCCAGTCTTCAACCATCCCTGCTGTGAGCACGGGATGGTGACGTGTGGTTGTGAAGGGGAGGCGGGAGGTGCTCTGCGAGGGCCCAGTGAGGGGAGACCTGAGCAGTGGGGAGAGGGTTATCAGAGAAATGACCTCCCTGAGGAGATGGAGTTTGAGTGGACATTGAAGGGAAAGGTTAGCTGGTGTGCTCTCTCCCTCCCCTCCCCGCCCCAATCCCCAGCAGCTACCTCCGAGGATGGTGGTGCTGACATTTATTTGGTGGGCCTCGTTCACTGTGCTAAGCCTGCCCCACAGGTGATCTCATTCCACCCTCATAACACATGTGGGGGTTGGGGACCCAGAGGAACCCAGCGGCCTGCGGAGCTCCCAGCCGGGACGAGGATGAGCTGCCACCCCAGCAGCCTCTCTGGCCCTCCCCTGAGTGGTAAGATGTTGTTTCCTTTGGAAGGTGGAGCTGCTGTATGCCCCAAACCTCACCTATTAGCCATCACCTTTACTATTTCAAAGAACTTTCTTTAGAACAAACTTCTTTACCTTTTTGGGGGGCATTTTGAAAATGTGATGAACACTTTGGTTTGTCTGTTCAGAAAAACAAAATGTACCTATTTAAAAAATGTTGCTCATAGTAGCAGGATTTCCATCATACTCCTAAGGTGTGCCCATCAACACCAATTAAAACCTCTGCTCTCCTGGGTAATTGACTTTCAAGGAGTTTGACTTGGATAAAAATGTATTTATCCAGTCAACCATTACTTCCTGTGGGCCTACGATGTGCCAGGCACTGTGCTTGGCTCTAGGCAGTAACAGACACCCTGCTTCTCCAGCAACTTCTAGTCTGGTGAGAGAATCAGAATCAGACAAAATAAACAATACATGGAATAATTACAAATCATATCAAAGGGAAGAAGTTGGGTGAGATTGAGAATAGGAGGGAGGCCACTGGGCGATGAGTAGGGAAGGTCTCTCAAGAAGGTGACATTTGAGCTGAGTCCAGGAGGAGATGGAGTCTACACTGAATGTAGATGGGGGAGGGTGTGTCTGGCAGACAGAATGGCAGGGGCAAAGGCCCTGGTGTGGGAAAAGGCTCAGCAGATTGGAGGAACAAAGGAAGATGGGTGTGGCTGCATCTACTGGGTCAGAAGTTGGTGCCCATGTGCCCAGGCTCCCATCCATGCCTCCAGGGAGGGGGTGTCCGGCGTGACAAGGAGGCAGGAGTTTCCCCGGGTTCACAAGGGCCAAGCAGGCTTTTGTACATGGGCACCCTCCTATAGCCAGGCAGAGGTGCCCCGCCCTCCGCCAACCCTACAATCCACCCCCCACCCCCCCGCAACTCCTTGGGCTCTAAGGCAGCTCCAGGGCCCTAGCCAAAGGCAGAGAGGTCCTGAAACTCCAGGGGGCAGCAGAATGGGTAGAAGCAGAGTGGTGGAAGATTCCTGCACCTGATTCAGTAGGGGGGGCGGCTGGTTTAGTTCACTGAGAATCACTCTTCTATGGAATGGAATTCATCATTCACGCAGGCATTCATTTATTCCTTTTTTTTTTTTTTTTTTTTTTAGAAATATATGTTTTTAACAATCATAGAAGTCTAAAGACTGGAACTTTAACCCAAAGACAAACTTCCTTAAACAGGGGATGAGGGGTAGGAGGGGAATGGGGTGCCTTCTGAATGGAATATTGGGCTTGACAAAGGATGATGAAGTTCTGGGTTCTGGTGTGGCCTGAAGCAGGGAAGGGAAAGTGGAAAAGCTGGAGTTTCTGGGTACCTTGCAGTGCTTTTGGGAGGACAAGTGGGGCTTGTAGAAATGCAGAGTCCTGGGCCACCCCTGAGCAACTGAGTCTGTCTCTGGAGGTGGGGACTGGGACTAAGCTTCTGGGTGAGTCTGCTGCATGTGGTGCACGAGAACCATGTAACTGAAGTAGGAAGATGGTGCCAGACAATATTCGTTGAGAGCTGACTGTGCTCAGAGGGCAGTCTAAATGCTTTACTTGTGGGGCGCCTGGGTGGCTCAGTCGTTAAGCGTCTGCCTTCGGCTCAGGTCATGGTCCCGGGGTCCTGGGATCGAGCCCCGCATCGGGCTCCCTGCTCGGCGGGAAGCCTGCTTCTCTCTCTCCCACTCCCCCTGATTGTGTTCCCTCTCTCGCTGTGTCTCTATCAAATAAATAAATAAAATCTTTAAAAAATAAATAAATAAATAAAAAATAAATGCTTTACTTGTAATCGCTTCTTTAATCTTCCACACGGACCTGTGAGGGAGGTACTGTCATGATTGGCCTCCCTTTGCAGAGGCACAGAGAAGTTGAACACAATCCCTGAAGCCACCAGCTGGGTGGGGCTGGGGCAGGAGCAAGGCAGCCAGACCCACAGAGGGGAGATCAGAGGAGCGGTCGCTCACTCCCCATCTACTTCCTCCTCCCACAGCCCACTCTGCTCCCCAACACGATCCCACGGCCCCCACAGGCATTGCAAGGAGAGGCAGGAAGAGCAACAGTGGGCTCGTATTGAGTCCCAACTCTGTGCCAGGCTCTGCTCTAAGCATTCACTGTAGATTAATTTCATTAATCCAATAGCCCTGGAGGGTTGTGTTGTTATTGCTGAACTTCACAGATGCAAAGCCTGAGACGCACAGATGCAAAGCCTGAGATGGAGTCACTTGCCCAAGGACACGCAGCTGGTAAGCCTGGAGCCAGGATTCAAACCTAGGCTGTCTGGCTCTGTAGGCTCTGTCTCGTCTCTAGATAAATTCGCCCACAGCCCTTGCCCTTCATCCTGGGCTCTGTGAGCCTGTGTTGTCCAGTGGCATTTCCTCTCATATTCCAGAGAGGCCACTAAAGACTCCAGGGGACATGCGGCAACTATCAAAAGATTTTCAATGAGCTGGAGTTGATCCACCAGGGGGAGTGAAGACTGCAGGTCTCACCATAACCATGAACTCTCTGAACCACTAGGGGGCAGGAACTGGCCGCATCAAGCCCAGGGTCCTACCTAGCGGAGATGTTCTCAGGAGGAAATGAGGGAGGCAGGCCATTCACAACGACCGGCTATTCAGAGCCACGCCTGCCTTAAATGTCAGCCAGTGGGGAGGAGGAAATGTGCTTGAGTCCTTCTCCTCAAAGTGCCCATCAGACCTCAGCATCCATTGTAAGAAGCTTGAACAAGAGAAGTCAACTAAAAACAAAGCAAGCAGCGGCGCCTGGGTGGCTCAGTTGGTTGTCGGACTCTCGGTTTCGGCTCAGGTCTTGATCTCAGGGTCCTGGGATCAAGTCCCCTGTTGGGCTCTGTGCTCAGCACGGAGTCTGCTTGAGATTCTCTCTCCCTTTCTCTCTGCCCCTCACCCTGCTTGTGTGTGCGATCTCTCTCTCTCGCTCTCCAATAAATAAATAAATCTTTAGGGATGCCTGGGTGGCTCAGTCGTTAAGCGTCTGCCTTTGGCTTAGGTCATGATCCTAGTGTCCTGGGATTGAGTCCCACATCGGGTTTCTTGCTTGGCAGGAAACCTGCTTCTCCCTCTCCCCGCCCCCTGCTTGTGTTCCCTCTCTCACTGTGTCTCTCTCTGTCAAATAAATATATAAAATCTTAAAAAAAAAATCTTAAAATAAAAACAAAGCAAGGAAGTAATAAATGTTAGAATAGAAATTAATGAAATAAAAACTGAAAAACATTAAAGAAAATCAATGAAGTCAGCAGCCAGTTCTTTTAGATTAATACAATTGATAAAACTCTAGTCAGGTAGATTCGGAAAAAGCAAGAAGATACAAATGACCAATATCAGGAATGAGAGGGGTGACAGCATTACAGACTTTACAGATATTATAAGGATAATAAGGAAATATCATGAATGACTTTATGCCAATTAATTCTACCACTTAGATAAAAGGAACAAATTCCTTGAAAGACACAAACTACCAAAGCTTCTCAAGAAGAAATAGATAACCTGAAAAGCCCTGTATCTATTAAAGATACTGAATTTGTAGATAAAAACCTTAGTGCACAGAAAACTCTAGACCTAGATTGCTTCATCACCAAACACCACATTATACCCAAGCAATTCCAGAAAATTGAAGAGGAGAGAATACTTATCTAGTCCTTCTATGAAGCCAGCCTCACCCTAATACCAAATCCAGACTAGGATCAATACTACAGACCAATATTTATCATGAACATAGAGACAAAAATCCTCAACAATGTATTAGTGACTTCAGTACAGATTTAAATGCATCATGATTAAGTGGAGGTTTGTCTCAAGAAATCAAGTTTAGTTTAGCATTTGAAAATCAGTGTAATACCTCATATTAAGAAACTTGATATGTAGTCCATGAAGGACATCTCAGATTGCATGGTTATTTGACGTTCCATGCTTAGATATTCATCTCTACGAGGACTCAGTAGCAAGACAGGAGCTGTTTTCCAAAATTAAAACAGTTATCTGCAGACCAGGATAAGGCTTTTCTCCAAAGCCCTACACATCTGTGCTGTGTTTCTCTTATTAGAGCTTGCCAGAGCATCCATAAACATCCTCATTTGCCACAGATACTCTGAAAGTATAATTGGTTCTGGCTAGGTCATAAGGACAAAGTGATAGAGAAACTTGCACTGCTTGCTGGAGAGCCTATTCTTGCTCTGATTCCTACTCAAACCGGTACCTTAAGAGTTACTCAGTAAATGCATCAGAATAATACTTTTAATTGTGGTATGCATTACCTTAAAAATTAAAATGGCCTATGAAGCTTTGTGCCTTTTTGTACTTGCAGAAACTTCATCAAAGTGCTGGGAACCTGGGCTTTTATGAGGTTGTATCTCACCTTCTTCCTCATGTATATTTTACTAATGCCTTTAAATGCTTATTAAATCCTGCTCATCAGGTTTAGTCAGCATAATGTTACCAATGTATTGGACATATGATGTTCTGTGATGTCCATATATCAAGATTTTTATAGATTATGTTATTGTAGAGAGCACAGTAGTGCTGGGAAGAACTATGAAGGTGTCCTGATAGCACTGCCAAGTAAAAGCAAGCTGATTCTGATGGTCCCTACATCTTGAAATAGGGGGAAAAACATTTTCAAGGGCAATAGTGAATCCCAGGTGTCAGGGGCTGGGTTGACTTTAAGGACAGTGAACAGTCTTGTTAAATGGGGATGGGATAAGTCTTGTGAGGTTTTTTTTCTAATGTGTCCACTTGGCTAGGCTACAATCCCATTATTTAATCCGATGCTAACCTAGGTGTTGATCTGAAGGGAGTTTTCAGATGTAAAGTCCATAATGAGATGACTTAATGTAAGGGAGATTATCCTGGATAATCCAGGTAGGACTAATACAATTAGTTGGGAGGACTAGAAAGCAAGGCTGAGGGAAGAGAGGGAGAAAGGGGGAGAGAGAGACAGAAAAGAGGAACAAGGAGGAGGGGGGAGGAGAAGGAGGAGGAGAAAAAGAAGAAGTATTTCCTGTGGACAGCTTCCGTGCTTGAGTCTCCCTTCCTCATGGCTTGACCTATGGGTTTTGATCTTGCTTAACCAACCCCCATAATCATGTAAATCAACGCCTTGTAATCCCTCTCTTTGTCTCTTTCTCTCCTCTGCATTAATCCTGACTGATACAAGTATCAGCTTCATGATGGCCTTTGTCTCTCCAATTCCCCCCAGTGATGTAGTATTGCTTTGCTTATTATCCTGTTACAAGAGAAAGCTCTCCACTTGGCCTTTCTTCTCCCAAAAGCTCTCTCTCCATGGATCAGAGAGCCACATGGGGATTCTGCCAGTTGCTAATTATGTCTCTTCCAATTATACATTAAAGAATTAGAGAAATAATCACAGAACAGGTCCATGTAATTATCAGGCCCATTCTGAATCAAACTCGTGCCAAAACTCCATTTATCATTTAACAACCATTAACCCACTTTGGTGGACCATAAAACTATTTTGGGTTCTTGGAAAATAGCATAAATTCAGAGCCAGTATCTCATATCCCCAAAAGTTCTGGGTATTTTTCCACAGAGCACCATGATTCTCATAAATGTCAACAGGCCAATTTGGAAAGACTTGAAGGAAGACTTGGAGTACATGCTGTGGCAATATTGCAGGATCCCTTGCTTCCCCTTCAATCAAGGGGTTCCTGATCCTGAACTGGCTTTTAACTGGAAATTGGATGAAAAGTTCTGACTTTCCATTCTGGCAACCCAAGTCAAGTTTCTAGCCTGGAGATCCTCCTGATCAATTAACATTTAATAGGTGGGCCATCTATTTCCTTTCTGGGGAAACTGATCAATTAGCAATTGCCAAATATTCTGATTACCAATTCATCCTTGCTATCCATTACAATAAGTGTGCCCTCTTTTTTTTCTGCCAGTTAAGCTCCACCACTTTCTCTATGTTACTCATATATCTCATCATCCCCCATTGAAATCAGGGAGTGCTTCTCAATGGCAGCATTTCCCAGGTAATAGAAAACAGCTTTTCAAGAATATGGATGCTCTCCTAACTAACGTATTTTTCAATTTTTTAGTGAAGAGATTGTTGTTTGGGCCCTCTCAGGAAAAGTAATGGTGGGGTGACATGTGTTTGCAAAAGATAAATCCACTCCAACAGTCCAGTCTCCCCAAGGCTTTGGATTCCTTACTTATATTGAACCTGGAAAGTTCTCAGCCTCATTGAATGAAGGCCATTTTTGAGTTTATTTTCCAGTAACCAACACAATAAGTTATCAAAGCCATTTTCAGCTGTGTGATCTAATATTAAATCCAGAATCTTTGATAAAGGTACCCATCCATTAATTAGGAGCAACCCAGTTTATATTTTATTTGGTCTAACATATTTAGAATCAATTGCTGATGTGGAGAATGATGTGGTTTTGGAATATAGGTGAGGTTTGGTGGGGTGAGGTCTGGAGCTGAGGGCCAAGAAAGAATTCTTGAGACGTCTTTGGTGCAAAATGGTGGTTTTATTAAGCACGGGGACAGGACTGGAGGACAGAAAGAGCTGCTGCACCGGGATTGTGAGGAGTGGTGATTATATTCTCAGGAGTTGGGAAGTAAGGAAAAGGGAGGTTTCAAAAGAACTTTCATATGCTGAAGAGGACCTACAAGATACTGGAGGCCTTGCCATTGTCAAGTTAAGGTTGTTTTCCCCACTAGCAAGGTATTAACATTAAGATAGTTGGGAGATTCCTGGAAGAATGTCACACATGTCCCACCCAGGAGTGGGGGTGGGGGGAGGTTGCAGGTGTCAGCTTGTGCTTTGCCTTCAGCTAGCCTTCTGCTCCCTCATCCGAGAACAAAGGCAAAAGAAAAAGAATTAACTTCCTTATAACTTACAGCCCATTGACAAGTACTTGGGACTGGCAGAGTGACCTTCCTCAAGGAGTTTAGGGGCCTTGATGTTAATACTTTGCTAGAGGCAAAAGGCAACCTTAACCTAACAGTAGCCTAACCCCCAGGATCCTGTAAATCTTCTTTAACATATAAAAATCCCTTTGGAAACTTCCGTTATCTCTATCCCCCAAGATATATGTTAGCCATCATCCTCCAAGCATATGGCCCACTGATATACATCTGAAGAGTCTCTGGACTAGGGTTTTACTAGACAGTAGTAAATGACCTTTTCCTAACAACAGCTAGTCCCTCAAGGTCCTGGAAACTTTGCTTCCAAATTCCTTAGAGACTTAAGCTATCCATAACCCCTCTCAACTTGAAAGTATATAATCAGTCACTCCTCACAACCCCAGTGAAGCTTTTACTATCCACGGGTCCTGTCCCCATGCTTTAATAAAACTACCTTTTTGCACTGAAGACATCTCAAGAATTCTTTCTTGACCGTTCGCTCCTGAACCCTAACATTTTCACATCAGTTGCTATACATATTCCCCATGTCTGCTGATATAAATTAACAAAAAAAGTAATTATTTTGAGTATCTAAGTTGTTTAATCTTTATTCTTGTCCCCTTGGAGCATGCTGAGATCTGAACCAAGTTATGGTTTTTTAAGGATCTTGGAGGAGAAACTTCATGCATGCTGAGATCTGAACCAAGTTATGGTTTTTTAAGGATCTTTGAGGAGAAACTTCATGCAACTGGGAAGTAGACTTCTGAGAAAGGGGCTCCTGTTGGCTGGTGCAGTATTCTGAGGAACATAATAAAGCTGGTTTTGGAGCATTAAAAAAACAAAAACAAAAACCAACAACTTGTAAACTGAAACCAACTTCCCCTGATTGGGTGAAAAGCCATTGCTGGGTGATGCTTAGAGGAAGAGGAAGCAAACAGGAAAGAAGAGTTTTCTTTTCTCCTCCTTCAGCCTTGCAATCTTCCTCTAGTAAAGGATCCTAACAAGGAGCAAACCAGTAAAGAAGATAGGTGGTTTTCAGAGTCCCAGACCCAGCACTGCAAAACAGAGTACAGAAAGATAGATATGTAACCAAGAGATAAAAGCTTAACAACCACCACAATTTATTTAACAGAGTAAGTGATATAATGTATGTATGCACAGAAGGGTGCCAGGCATGAATCAAGGTAGTGACAAGGAGAAAAAGAGGAGGGGGAACAGTTTGGGGTGGTCATGCAAAGTTAATTGCTAATGACTCGAGGAACATGAACACTGAATAAGGGCTCACTGGTGTTGGCCATGAAGGAAGTCATAGATGACCCGAAGTAAGTTATTTTGAGTTGGGGGCATAAGCCAGATTATCCAAAATTGAGCACTGGATAAAGGTGAGGAAGTAGAAACAATGGATAGCAATATCTCTCTTGAGAAGTTTGGTGATAGAGGGAAGAAAAATGGGATTATCAGGGCCGAGAGAAGTTTTCTTCCATAAACCACAACTTTGCAGGTTGCCAAGGGACCTATTAGATGAGACCAAAACTCTCACTTCACAGTAAGGAGATTGTGGCCAAGCTACCCAAGGTCACAGAATCATCCAGAAAATATCTCAGACAAGACAGGGAGACTTGTTCCTTAGTTTTTGGGAAACTCCAGGCCAGAGTGTTGAGGTATTTCTGAGATAAAGGCTAAATTAACCTAGGAATCCTCCCCCACTCTGCAAACTTTTGTCATCATGATCAGGCACACTGCCATCTCTGGCTATCTTTCCCCCTGCCCACATGGCACTACGGAGGCAGGATATCCCACAGTTCAGAGCTGCAAAAAACAAGTTTATTGTGAAAAGATTACAGGGAATCAGCACATGGATTCTGGTGAGGAGTTACAGGGAAATGGCCTCTATATCCAGAGAAGTAGGGGAGATCCTTGGAGTCCAGGGTGGGTAAAGAAACTCCAGGCGGCATCTGAATAATCAACACGAACATCTATATAGATGATGGTCTGGAGTGTGGAGGACATTCCAAGGAGGAGATCAGCAAGCGGGACCTGATTCTGTGTGATATACTAAAGATATTAGTCAACCTCGTACCCCTCTTTAAGGAGGGTGTAAACCAGAGCTGAGAGCCTCTTCCTCTCCCCTAGCTCACTTCCCTTGTACTGCTGTCCACTATCCATGGTGCTGAACCATATTCCGGTCTGGACATCCAGCCACTGCCTATTCCTGAATAAAAAATTCTGTTCCCTGTACTGTCTCTCATCAACTACGATGGATTTTCCTTGTCACCTTGACTTACTTCATGACACAAGGATGTAAAATACTGCCAAATGTCCTGCTTGATCAAAGGACATATTTCTTTTAATATTGGCAACACAGTCACACTTACAAAGTACTTTCTAGGTTGAACCAAATATGTAGACTGAATATGACATAGGGACACGGTTTGGAGCTGCAGTGATAGATGGCAGCCCAGATATATTGGTGGGTATAAAATGAGATGCTCTAGGCTTTTCAAAGTGCTGCAACTGGCAGCAAGTTAGTTAGAACTGCATTGTCCAGTATGGCAGCCACTAGCCATACATGGATGTTGAGCACTTCAGTCGCAACTAGTCCAAACTGAAATGTTCTGTAAGTATGATATACACACCAGATATCAAAGACTTAGCACAAAAAATAGAAGGTAAAATATTTCATTAATAATTTTATATTGATTAAATGTTGACATGATAATATTTTGGATATATTTGACAAATGAAATATGTTGCTATAAATATAATCTGTTTCCTTTTCCTTTTAAAAATTTCATCACTAGAAAATTCTAAGTTACATGTGTATTTTGTGTTATATTTCTATTGGACAGCATTAGTTTAGAATCTTACATAATTGAACTATCAACCCAAAGACATAGATTCAATTATAGTGTTGGCCATTCAATTTCTTACGTTTCCTTTCATGGACTGCACCTTCTTCTTGGTAGTTCAACCCATCACATGAACCCTTGTTCTCAGAAAGCATGTGTATAGTTTGCTACAAACTTATCCTTACCACCCATGCCTCCATCCTCCATGACTCCTATGACCAGTCACCTAGAGCTTCTGCCCATTGTTCAGAGCATCAGGTCCTTTCCTACTCCTGTGTATTTGCACATCATGTATCCTCTGCTTTTAATGTTTTTTTTTTCCCCATAAAGAAAACTCTTAATCATTCTTCAACATCCAGTTTAAATCCTGCGTCTTCTTGAAGCCCTCGTGGAAGTCCCCAGGCAGTGCTGCTGGATCTTCCTCTGCTTCCACAGTCTCCCAACCAGAACACTTTACTGCATATAAAATTGCCTGTTTATTTGTTTGATCCTTTACTAGGCTGGGGACTCTTAGGGCTATGTCTAATTCATTTTTGTAATGCTGGCACCTGGGATACAACAGGGAATAAGAAAAAGTCCTTGCTTGCATGAAATATACATTCCAGTAGTGGAGACAGAAAAGAAACAGTATAGTAAAAAGTCAGATAATAATGAATTTTATGAAGAAAATTAAGGAGGGAAGAGAGTGGGAGATACGCTTTTTTTGAGAGACCTGAGATGATGACACTTGAGCAGAGTGTATTCAACATAGAATAGTTGCAAATAAATACAGAATACATAAATAAAACTCTTTTTACAGAAAGATGCCTTGTATGGCTGAGCCCCTTCCACATCCCAGTCACGTTGCTCTCCTTTCTTGCTTCTGAAAGGAAAACTTATTCCTGCTTCAGGGCTTTTGCACATGCTCATCCTCCTGTCTGTGGTGTTCTTCTCCTCGGTCCTGGCACAACTCCTGCCTTATCGTTCATGGCTCAGCCGAAAGATCTCACAGAGCCTTCTGCCTGACTCTACTCTCTTCATTTGATGCCTCCCTCCCTGCCCCCACCCGTCACTCTCTCACACCGTACTTGGTTTCCTTTACAGTACCCACCATCCTCTGAAATTTAGTTGACTATGCATTTATTTCCTAGTTCATTGTCAGTACACCCAACTAGGATAGAAACTCCAGGAGAACAGAGTCTTGTGTTGTTCAGGGCCATATCCCTAGCAGTTAGCACATAGTAGAAGCTTCATTGAAATTTTAAGAATGAATGAATGACCCATTTATAATGACCCTAAAGGCCAAGTGCCATCACTAAGGAGTGGAAATATGCTCTGATCTCTCACCGGATTGGTGCAACCGTGGCTCCTTTACTTTGGGGATATTTGGATGGTGGCTTGGTACCTGCCCTGCTGCAGCAGCAGACCTAGAAGGCAAAACAGATACCTTAGGGCGCCTGGGTGGCTCAGTCGTTAAGCGTCTGCCTTGGGCTCAGGTCATGATCCCAGGGTCCTGGGATTGAGTCCCGCATCGGGCTCCCTGCTCGGCAGGAAGCCTGCGTCTCGCTCTCCCACTCCCCCTGCTTGTGTTCCTGCTCTCGCTATCTCTCTCTCTGTCAAATAAATAAATAAAATCTTAAAAAAAAAAAAACAGATACCTTAGACAGTGGGAGTAAAGGAGGATCAGAGAGGCCAAAGGAGTTTTCTTCTGCTCCACATGGGGGCAGAGCAGGGTCAGGGAATGAGCCAAACATTTGGAGACATGAGGCTGGAGCTGGAGGCTCTGCTTAGTGGCTGGCATCTCTGATCACTTCACTGACAGTTCTGGGCCTTGTTTTCCTCATCCATAAATTGGGAAGAACTGCTCCCTCCCAAGCTAGTAACTTAAGAGCTATACATTGAAACAAGACCGTGGAGGGAGTTGACATTACAGCAGCTGGTCCCCATTTGCCTGGCCATGTCTCCAGAATGGTGGCCCAATATCAGCGGAGTGAGGGTATTGGTCAAGCTGCCCCACTCACATTTACTATGGGTGAATCTGGGACCTGCACTTTGGGAGCTTTAAGACTCATTCAGATTAATTGCCTCAAGCTTCCTACTTCATAAATAGTGAGCTCCCTGTCAGTGGAGGTATGTGAGCAGAAGCCAGAAAACTGCTTGCTGGGAGAGATATTTGAAGGAACTTTAGAAACCCAACAAGCTGGCACTTAATAGGACTAATGAATCTTCAGTGAATGAAGGAAGAGTCCTTTCAGCCCAGAAAATTCTATTGGTTTTCAGATTCCCATTGATTTTCAGATTCAGATTCCCAGCTGCCTGCTTCGGCTTCTGGACCTGGAAACTTTGGGTCCCTGGAGGTAGAGACTACCGGAAGGAAGCAGTCTTTGGGCTGAAACCAGGCCAATTTTCTGCTCATTATGCAACACCATCCAATCTAGAAGGATAAAGGAGAAATCAGGCAGCTTTTCTTCCCCAGAGAAGCTCCCATTTATATCTCAGCTTCTCTAGGCTTTGGGACCAGAATGGGATTGAAACCAGCCTGTATTAGGCTAGTGGTGGAGGTTCAATGGCCAGTGCAGGCAGAGTGCTTAACCCTGGGCGTGGTGCCCAGGACTCCCTCAGCAAGCGGTCCCTGAGTTTATGAGGATCGTTATTAGCAGGGACCATTCTGCCTCATGGAGGCCAGGATGTTTTGCCTGGGAGAAGTGTCAGGGGAGAGGAGATGTAAAGGGTGAGGGAGGAGTCTGAGCTTTGTCCCGAGGTGTCCTCTGTCTTCTCACCACCAGCACTTACTAATCAGTTCGTTAATCACTTGCGGATTCAGATTATAAAGATGCGAATTAATGAAGGTACACGTCTGAAAGACAAGAAAGTATGCAAGAGTCAGGAGGAGGGATTCACCAATGGAGGCTGAATATTCAGGGGGCAGTCAAGGCAAGTTCTCCTTCTAAGACAATTTATCTTAGGGAACAAGCAAGTAGGGGGGTTGGGGGGACAGACTGCCCAGAGGTCACATGTCAGCTGAGCTATTTGGCAGCTCTGTGACTTAGGTAAGTCATTGGCATCTCTGGAACTTTTTCTTAAATCTGGAAAATGGAGATAATACTGTTATTTAGAATATGAGATGGTTTTGGAGAATAAGAAAATTCATGTAAGATCCTTAGCACAGTGCCTGTGTGCTTAATGAACATTAGCTGTTCATTTTATGATTACTTATACTTATTTTAGAGATAAGGAAACTGAGTCTTGGAGAGGCTTATCAACTTATCTCCAGCCACACAGATGCTGATTTTGACTTGAAGAATTAAATAATATCTGTAAAGCACTTTACCAATGCTGGTTGCAGAATGGGAACTTGATAAATGCCATTCTTCTCTCCCTAACTCTCCTTCTGAAAGATTTACTTCCAGTTTATATAGATATATTTTAAAGATTTTATTTATTTATTTGAGAGAGAGAGAAGAAGGAACTATGGGAAGGGGCAGAGGGAGAGGGAGAAGCAGGCTCCCCACCAAGCAGGGAGCCCGATGCGGGGCTCAATCCCAGGACCCCAATCCCAGGACCCCAAGCTCATGGCCTGAGCCAAAGGCAGCCACTTAACTGACTAAGCCACCCAGGTGCCCCGATTTCCTTCCAGTTTATTAAGAAGATATAGTCCACCAAGCTCTGGGTCTTAGACTAAAAAACTGAAGTAGTTTGGGTTTATAAACTTACTTTTGCTCCCAAATTATTGATTATCAGGTCTCCCAGGACTCTCTCTACGTTTTCCACAATAATTTGTTTCATTGGGGTGATGCTAAATGAAGAATGAAAGTAGAACAGATTAAATTCTCCCCAGTTCTCCTTTCTTTACATCACTTATGTGCTCAGTTGACCCCACATTATTTAAAGTCTCCTTGTTTCTACAGCTTTCCATGACCCAGCCTTGCCCTTCTGCTCCAACCTACATCTTAGGGCTCCTTAAAATTAATCTTTCAGTTGAAATCACCCTGCCCTCATCATTGTTTCCCATGACCCCCCTCTCCTTGCCTATTTTGTTCCTCTCTCCTGGAATGCCTTCTTCAGCTTCTACCACGCTTTTAGGTCCTGATCACTCTCTTTCCGGCACTTTCCTGTTCCTCTCATTATCTAATGCTCCAACAGAACTTTTCTCCTTAGCCCAATGGTCATGCCTTCATGGAAGGAGTAGTGTAATATTCTTCAGTTGGGGGAGAGGAGAAAGAAGCGGGGAGATAGCAGTGTAAATGTGTCTTCAGATTCCTGACTCAGTCCATAATCCTTACAGGTAAGGGTAAATCTCATTCTCAGGCCAAGTGTTTGCTTTATATATAAATCGGCTAATCTACCACTTCCAGCCTGAGGATTCAGATTTCCCTCAAAGGAAAGACTAGTTTCCTTCAGCATCTCAAAAGACAAAAAAAGACACAGAGCCACACTGACAGAATTTCCCCTGGGGGAAATGGCTGTGAGTCAAGGGTGTCCTTATCTGGAACAGGACAGAAGGACATTACCAAACGTGTAAGGGCTCAGACAGGATTCCACACTCAGATCTTTCTTGATCAAGTGAGCAACTGGGAGATGAATCAAAATAAAGAAATCACGAATGAAAAAGACCCAGTGTACAATAGGTTGGTGATGACTATTGGATTCAGTTAATCATGGACATGAGCCTAAATTTTAAAAAATCTTATAAAGAAGATTGTAAAAAAGAGATTATAAGTTTAGAAAATAACATTTAGTAAAAGGGCAAACCTCTGAAAACAATTACTCTGAAGAGGAGGTATCACAGACCAATGAACAGATGGTAAAATCCTTGCTTTACTGGTAGTCAAGAGAATGGCATCCATGGGATTTTCTGCTGAAAATCCCTACTGAAGAGAAAAGTTGTAAAAATGAGAATAATTGGTCCAGATTGGCTATGGGGTGAAACTTGACCAATGTCAGCCAGAAACACGTCACTTCAGTTCTGTTGGCGAGGTATTTGGTAAGGGATTTGGAATGCCTTAAAACTATTACATACCTTCAAATTTAAAAGTCATAAAACTGTTTACACTCTTTCAGTAATCTTAGGAATCTATAATTTCCTGCACCGAAAGGTTCAGGATTATTTACAATAGCAAAAAATTCAGAAATAACCTAAATGTCAGCCAATAATTGAGTGAGCTTGCTTTGTTTGTCCTTGGTACTATTCAGTGAATCTCTTTTCATGCCAGTGAAAATATTGTTTTCATAATAAGCAAAAATTTTAAATGACGTGAAGTTCTTTTTGTAAGACACACATCCCCATATGCACAAAAGGCTCATTGGAGAAGGGATTGTTCTGCTAGTGAGGTCTTTCAGGTGAAGCCTCCTTGGGGCTACATCACAACCAGTTGGATGCAGAGAGAGAAACATGGAGAACTTACAAATTTTCGGATTGGATCCATACAGTGTCAGGTGCAATCCTGCAATGCCCAAAGGCAAGTTGATATTTGCTGTCTTCACCCTTCTCCAAATAAAGCTGGACTCTCATATCTGTCTGTACATGGAATATGCAGGCATTAAGAGCCAGAAACCTGTGGGAGGGAAGAATGAAGGCTGGTGGGGGAGAGTCTTAGGGCTTAATTCCTGCCATTTGTTTCCAGAATGAGAGTTCCCCCATGTTTGTGCAGGACCCTCAAAATCACCCTGTGAAGATCATTTCCTCCTTTTTCAAAAGAGGCGATTCGGGAGAACAGGGATGGCTTTCTCCAAGTCGTGCATCCAGCCAGTGGTGAAGCCAGGTAGGTCTGTGTCCAGGGTGTATAACTGATACCCCCTATCTCTGGCTCAAGGGACAGTTAGAAAGGAAACGGTTGATTCCAAGTATAGGATCCTATCAAAACTGAGAAACTGAGTACTCTTCTAGAGGTCACAAAGTCCGTGGCCTTCAGGGCCAGGCTTGAGTTGGAAATGAGTAAGGGAGATCAGGGACTGGTTTCACAGAGAGGGGTGACAGCTGGGATGAACCGAAGAATGCCTGTTCTCCCTGAAGATGCACTGTGCAGACCGAACAAAACACATCTGTGCACAGTCTCTAGGCAATGGTGCCAAGGGGCATTGGGGTCTAGAGCAGATTCTGTGTCCTTGTCTTAAGTTGTATTCAGTCCGAGCTAGGTGGGCTCAGGAAGTCCAAATAAATAAGGGTGGGGCTTTCTGGATAAAGCAGAGAAAGGAAACCGGCTCAACCTACTATGCTTTCCCTAGAAAGGCCCCAGCTTGGAAGCATTCAGGTATTCCCATGCTCTAATCCTACCGGAGAGAGTGGCCCAGGCCCAGAGAGGGAGGGTGTTTTTGCCCCAACCACACAATGAGACTTCCACTGGACACCCTTTAGTTATGGCTGCTTCCCACACCCACACATCAGCGGATTACCAGTGACTTGCAGCTGTTACTTACTTTATTTGTATGGAAAATGCAAATGGTGTCCGTAACTTGACCCCCTTGAAGTTAGGGGAGTTCTCAAGGCAGACCTGAAGCAGTCGAAGGTCTTTGATCTGTACTCTGGGTGAAAAAACAGCATAACAGGGAAGGTTGTGGCTCTAGCCGTGGGTGGACCCTGCTTTGTGCAAAGGCAGGTCCCCTGCAGAGCAGAAGCTGACCGTATGCAAAGATGGTTACTGACTCATTAATCATGTAATTTATCACATAGCTGTTATGCTCAGGGAATATAGTCCTGAGCAAAAAGAACCTCTTGCCTTAATGCATCACAGAATGGTCACGTCTAGCCCTTTGGCCAACACCAAGCAGGCTGGAATAAATGAGTGAATAAATAATGAGTAGAAGACGGAAAGCTATAGACAGCTAATGCTCGGGCAGAGCATATATATGTAAAACAGTAAACGCAGTAAGTGAATACATAATGTGTCAGGTGATGGGTGCAGTGAAGAAAAAGCCTGGCAGGATCAGGTGAAGAGGATGACACTGGGAGGAGTGGTATTTTAGAGCATCAGGGAAGGTTTCTCATAGCAGGTGACACTGGGGCAGGGTCATGAATGAAGTTAGGGTATAGGTATGAGGATAGACGGGGGAAGAAAGGGCCAGGCAGAAGACAGAGAAAGTGCACAGGCCCTGAGGCTGGAATAGCAATGGGCTCAGTGTGTGTGTGTGGGGGGGCAGTCAGAGCTGGGCAGCAGGGGGCCTGTGGGCCAATGGTAAGACCTTTGGGTTTGGTTCTGAGAACAGCTAGAAGACATTGGAGGGTTTGAGCAAGCGAGTTACATTTTCTGGCCGACTTAGAACGATGCTTCTGGTTATAGGTGGAACAGAATGGAGGAGGAGGGGGCTTGCCGTGGAAGCAAGGGGACCTGGGACCATAAGTCAGAGGGAGATGGTGGTGGTTCAGACCAGAGGAGGTGCAGAAAATGGTCAGGTGCCTGGCTGACAGGGTGTGTGGACAGGCTGCATGGGGGTGTGAGTGAAGAGAGGGGCATTGGATGATGTCAGGATTTTAGGTCAGAGCGACTGGATGGGTGGAGTTTCATCAGCTAAGATGGGCTGGCATGGGGGAGGAGTAGGCTGGGACGGGGGTGGGAGTCATCAGCAGTTTTGAATGTACTAAGAAGAGGGCCCTGAGTCGTCATCGTCGTCGTCGTCGTCTTTTTTTTTTAGATTTTATTTATTTGAGAGAGAGAGAAAGAGCATGAGCAGGGGGAGGGGTAGAGGGAGAGGGACAAACAGACTCCCTGCTGAGTGGGGAGCCTGACATGGGCCTTGATCCCAGGACCCTGAGATCATGACCTGAGCCAGTCAGACACTTAACCGATTGAGCCACCCAGGCGCCCTGGGCCCTGGGTCTTCTAGGGTCTGCTGGCCAGATGGCATCGATTTTTGTGATTGCCACATTGTTACTGTAGACGTTATTATAACTGGTACTGCTGACTGGGGGCTTACTGAGGACAGGTTGCTGTGTAAGCACATGACCTGTATTATTTCACTTAATATTTACAACAGTCCCATGGGGTCAGATGCTATAGTTCCCCATGTAACGGGTAGGAGTTGAGTCTCAGAGAGGGGAAGAGACTGGAAGTGAGCAGCCATTCTTTTCCCAGACAGAGAGACTGAACCCAAGTCTTCAGCATCTCCCTAGCTTCTGCCTCTACCCCCAGTGGGAATTTCTCTCCACCAGTGGGTCTTAGTCCATCAGAGTGGGAGGGGCTGTTAGTTGAGGAAAGGGCCTCTGGTAGAGTCAGAAAATGCCAGGAGGGTGCTCACAAACCAACAAACCAGGACAGTCTAGACATGGGAGGTTCTGATCAGAGACCACTCACATTAAATTGGCATCTCTGTTGGTGAGCAGGCCGCCAGGATGTCCTGGTTGCCTCTTGCAAGGGTGAAGACATTCTTCAGCGACCCCTGGAAGTCAGTTGTCTGCAGGGCGGAAAGAATGTTCGTACCAAGGAGTCCTTGTGTCAAAGCTGAAAAACAACCTATCCGCCCCCCGACCCCCACCATTAGACATTTAGATGCCAAAGATTCTCAGATGCAGCCTTGACCTCTGAGCATGTCCCACATATGGATCTTACTCCTCATTCACCTAGTTTTCCTGGCCTGCTTGGTGCTGGGCCAAGTTCCAGGCACAGTCATTCAGCAAATATTTGTAGAGGCCTACTGTGTGCCAGGGCCATGCCAGGCTGCACCCGTGAGAACAGGCAGCACTCTCTGCCCTCGTGGAGCTGGCGTTCTGGTGGGGATGAGGGAAGAGAGATGATAAAGTAGTGAGTAAAGGGATATGTGTGAGTCAAGTACAGATAAGTGCTGTGAAGAGGCTGGTTTCAAAATATTCAACAACCATCTGGGCACAGGCACCAACCAATCAGAAAGGACATCAACCATAGCTCTGTAGCCAGGTCCTGTGACTCCTGGGCTGTGCCAGGGGTTGACTCATTAGATTTTGGTTGGTGAGGAGGCTGGAGTCCTGGGGCTGAAGGCGGGATGGTTGGGGTGATGAGGGTACCACCTGGGGAGTCTTTGGGCAGGGGCTACTTCCCAAGGAGTTTAGAAAAACATTTCAGTATTTTAACCACCACAGCCATACCATGCATTCTGCTGAAGCTATTTTTGTCATGAGGGAAAAATAAAAGGCAGATTGAGGAATTGAGAATATGGGGTGAGGGCAGTAATTCATGCAAGGGTGTCAAGAAATGTCTTCTGCAAATGCAACATTTTAGCAGAGACTTGAAAGAAGGGAGGGAGCCACATTGATAGTTAGTGGAAGAGTGTTCCAGGCAGAGGGAACAGCAAGTGCTAAGGTCCTGGGGTGTGCTCCATGTGTTGAAGAGGCTACTGTGGCAGGAGGGGAGCCAGTGAATGGGGGGTAGTAGAAGAGGTGAGCAGGGGCCAGTCCAGGTGGGGCTGGGCCTTTGAATAGATAGACCAGGGCAAGGAGACAGGAAAGAGGGGAATCTTGGGAGAACAGTATTAAATATAGTAATGTAGTGATGATCAGAGCAGCTAATAATCATGTTAACTGCCTCCCAGGCACAATGCTAATTAGAACTTAACCCACCTTGGCTCACGGTCTAGACTTTTAGGAGAGGCCTAAGGTTCTGACAAGGCCAGGTGTGACCCAAGGCAGGATAGTCTCACCATTGGTGATCTGGGAAGAAACTCTGGACAGGGCTTCTTGAGCAGAGGATGAGGCCAGCAGCCCACAGAGGAGAATGAAGAGGCTGGAGACCTTTAGCATCCTGGGTCAGGCACCTGTGGGGGAGCAGGCAGAGAGGGTCAGCTGCGGGGTCATTCTCTGAGAGAGAATTCTATGAGAGGGTCTCCCCAGAGCTTCGGTCTATGGTGGCTACAGAACTCATGTGGCCTAGTCTACAGATGGGGCCAGTGAGTTTCAGAGAGGAGACATGCTTCTCCTCACAGTATAGAGCAAGAAATGAAGATTCCAAGAGATGAAGTCACCTGCCCAAGGCCACACAACCTATATATAGGTTTCACCCTCATAAAACATAAATCTAAGCCTCAGCAGAATCAAAGCAATCCACTTAAATTCTTTCGGCTATCTTCCTTCCTCTTTGGAAAAAGATGGCACCATTCAGATCCTCTATAATTTTTATCATAATGTCTAGCATCCAATGAAAAATTACAGGGCACACACGCACACACACTCAACACACACACAGGACAAATGAACTGAAATCCAGGAAATTAAAATATACAATACAACAGACCCACAGGTGATTCAATTATTCAAATATTGAGCAGACAACAGGGCAAGCAGCCCATAGAGGATGAGAAGGAGACCTGAGACTTTCAGCATCTTGGGGCAGTACCTGTGGGGATCCCAGGTAAGTAGAGTCAGTTTCAGGACCACTGTGATGCCCTGGGTCTCCGTCAGTTGATTCTGGATGGGCTCTACAGTGGGGCAGACTTTATAAATGGTGAGTGACCCCCTTGCTGGGGAGACGTGGCACTGGGTGATGGACAGCTGGGAAACTGATGAGAGCCCTCAATCTCACCACGTCCGTCTAATACCTCCAAAGCAAACATTCCTGCATAGAAGGCCTGGGGGATTAAGGGGTTAGGGACTCAACTGATGTGTCAATAACATATTTCAAACTGTACATCACGAATCTCACCAAATGCAAAGGGGCAGAGAAGGTAGGGAGCATTGAGATAGTCTGGAGACTGTGTTCATGACTCTTTCTTTCTTTGTTTTTTTTAAAGATTTTCTTTATTTATTTGACAGAGAGAGACACAGCGAGAGAGGGAACAGAAGCAGGGGGAGTGGGAGAGGGAGAAGCAGGCTTCCCGTGGAGCAGGGAGCCCGATGCAGGGCTCGATCCCAGGACCCTGGGATCATGACCTGAGCTGAAGGCAGACGCTTAACGACTGAGCCACCCAGGCACCCCTGTGTTCATGACTCTTGTTCATGGCCCTGTCCTGCAGGTTTCCTCATTTGTGCCATGAGTAAGGTGGACCCAGTCCCATCAGTGAGGGATGAAGCCACCAGTCTGCTCTGAGTGGAGGCAAGGGTGCATGTACCCTGGCCTCAGTTGAGAGAGCCTTGGGGTCCAGCCTGGCTCTACCTATACATTGCTTTTTGGTACTGGACAGCTCCCATGGCCTTTCTGGGCCTCAGCTTTTCCATCTATAATAACAGTAGCTGGCATTGACAGGCAGTTTTCACAAATGCTTGTGGAATCCTTGTAGCATCCTTATGATATAAAGACTATTATTAGTCCCATTTTATAGTTGAGGAAACCAAGACTCAAGGGAAGAAAAAGTTGCCCAAGATCATAGGGCCAGTCTATAGTAGAGTCAGGTTTTGAGTCCAAGCTTTGACTTGGGCTTTGACTTTGACACCACATCCCAAATTCCTCCTTTTAGAGCAGAGCTGAGGCCTCCTTGTAGGTTGGGAGTCATAGTTCTCTGTTGCACTGGGAAGACTTGTTCCTCAAGACCTGAAGGACAGATATGCTCCATCATCTGCTCCCAAAACTGGGACCCCACTCAAGCTTTAATTTAAAAAATGTATTAAAACATATATTTCAGATTATTTACATGATCTGTATTTACAAGGGAACATTTTTAAATATAGAAATGCATAAAGAAAGCAATATCTCTACTTAGAGATAGTATCTGCTAGCACTTCTGCTTATTGCTCTCTAGTCTTCATTCTGTGCAGCTGGATATACACACAGATGTGGAGAATAGTCAGCCAGCTAACCTCTTCTCAGCAGGTCTTCCCAAAGGGACAACTGAACAGTATACTTTCTTGTCTGCCACATTAAGTCACGTAACCATTCTGGCAAAGAACAGACAGTTCCACAGGGTCTAAGCCATGGGGACCTTGTCATGCTGATCTCCCACCAACCATCCCTAAATGCTGCCTGCTCATTGTTTCCCTGGTATGCCCCACCCCTCCTGCCACAGGACCTTTGTTCACGCTCTTCCTATGGAAAGTAGCAAACACTCCATAAATCTGTGTTAAAAGAATGAATGAATGTGGGGCGCCTGGGTGGCTCAGATGGTTAAGCATCTGCCTTCAGCTCAGGTCATGATCCCAGGGTCCTGGGATTGAGCCCCGCATCGGGCTCCTGGCTCCACAGGGAGCCTGCTTCTCCCTCTCCCTCTGCCTCTCCCCCTGCTCATGCTCTCTCTCTCTCTGTATCTCTGTGTCTCAAATGAATAAATAAATTAAAAAATCTTAAAAAAAAAAAGAATGAGGGAAGGAAGGAAGGACCCATTCTTTGAAGCCTTGTTCTAATCTCACCCTTACCAAGAAGGTGTTACAGATTTCCCTGGTAGAAATTAGTCTCTGATTCCAAAGCTGGACATTTGTCCCCCTATTCAACCCCAGGTCTGAGGATATCAGCTTCTTCCTCTAATTTGTCAGCTTTTAGGGACTGTGTTTGTCTGTCTCCCTAGGCCTCGTACTACATACTTTGCACACCTCATCTCATTTCATCCTCTCCAAACCCTAAGAGAGGTTGATGCTCCAACACTCACATTATGGGCAAAGAGGCTGCACTCTGAGAAGCTGAGTAATGTGCTTCCAGCCCCTGGAAGAGCCAAGACCCACACCCAGGAGGTAGACTCTAGAGCCAAAGTCTTAATCACAATTCAACTTCATGCAGTATGTTTTCTTTTCTTTTTTTTTTTAAAATTTTATTTATTTGACAGAGAGAGACACAGCAAGAGAGGGAACAGAAGCAGAGGGGGTGGAAGAGGGAGAAGCAGGCCTCCCGCCGAGCAGGGAGCCCGACGCGGGGCCCGATCCCAGGACCCTGGGATCATGACCTGAGCCGAAGGCAGACGCTTAACCGACTGAGCCACCCAGGCGCCCCCATGCAATATGTTTTCTACCTGTGGACACGTGTTAGAGCCAGAAGGCCATTCTAATGTGGGTCATTTGAGAGCAGGGGTTCCCAGCAGATGTTTCAGCATAACCACCCACCAAAACATCACCGCATGCCCCCTCTTTGTAGAATGTAAGCAAGGAAGCCCAGGAGAGGAGGCAGAAAGGGCAGGTAGGGGTCAGAGTCTAGGGGAAACATAATGCCAGGCTTGGAGCCTCCACCTTAAGGGTTTTTTTTTAAAGATTTTATTTATTTATTTTAGAGAGGGGGGAGGGGCAGAGGGAGATGGAGAGAGAATCTCAAGCAGACTCCCCATTGAGTGCAGAGCCCGATGTGGGGCCCCATTTCATGACCCTGAAATCATGACCTGAGCCGAAACCAAGGGTCGGTCGCTTAACCGACTGCGCCACCCAGGTGCCCTAGTTTGCTTTTTAATAGACTATTTTTCTGAGTAGTTTTAGGTTCACAGCAAATTTGAGCAGAAAGTGAAGAGTTCTCATATACTTCCTGCCCCCTATGCACACACAGCGTCCTCCATTACCGGCACCCCCGCCAGAGTGGGGCATTTGTTATAATGATGAGCCCACACTGACACATCATTATCACCCACAGTCCACAGTTTATATTAGGGTTTGCGCTTGGTGTTGTATATCCTATGGGTTTGGACAAATGTGCAATGACATGCATCTACTATTATAGTATGCAGAAGAGTTCCATTGCCCTCAAAATTCTCTGTGCTCTACCAATTCATCCCTCCCTCCTTCTGAACTCCTGATAATACTGATTTTTTTTTCTTACTGTCCCTATAGTTTTGCCCTTTCCAGAATGTCATATAGTTGAAATCATCCAGTATGTAGCCTTTTCATATACTAGGCTTCTTTAACTTAGTAATATGGATTTAGGGTTCCTCCATGTCTTTTCATGAGTTGATAGCTCATTTCTTTTTAATGCTGTGTCATATTCCACTGTCTGGATGGGCCACAGTTTATTTATCCTACTGAAGGACATCTTGGTTCTTCCAAGTTTTGGCAATTATGGCTAAAGCTGCTCAAACCTCCACGTGCAGGTTTTTGGGTGGATATATATTTTCAATTCCTTTGGGTAAATACCAAGGAGTGTGATCTCTGAATGGTGGGGTGAGACACTCTGGAAGCTTTAATCAGGGTTGTGAAATGCACGTCCACAGGTACCTTTGTCAGCACACCTGCTCCCATTGGTCAGTTGGATGGGCAAGCGTTTGCAGAACAATAGGGACAAATGTGACTTTGCCCCCTGATCTTGGGTACGAGCTAAGGAGAATCATTTTGTTCCTTCTTCTGGAACCAAAAGTGAGGTCTTGCCTCTTCTTACAACACTCCCAAGCTGAGGAGGATGGGATGCAGCCTCCTGAGCCATCAGTGCTGGCCCCGGAGCCTAGTCTGGGGGCCCAGGATAGCAAAGGCTCAGCATGAGTAAGCTGCAGGAGGGACTGCTCCAGCTCTCCTCTCGTGGGCACCCCTTCCTTGGAAGCCACGCTCTCTCCCTGGCCCCAGCCCAGCTCTCCACCCCAACAGCTCCTGCCCTGGGTGGGACCTGGACCAGCCATGGCCTTTGCCTCCTTTCAATCCCCCTGACATATCACCTGCCAGAGGACACTTCTGGAAACTGTTGAGGCTGTCTCTCCCCCTTCTAGAAACCTTCAATGGCTTCCTAGTACCTAGCCCAGCAGTTCTCAAAGTGTTGTCTGGGGGTTCCCAAGAAACTTCCAGGTGGTCTGCAAGTTCCAAACAAATTCTAAATTAGTACGAAGACGTTATTTGCCTCTTCTCTCTCATTTATCTCACAAGCGTAGAGCAGAATTTTCTCGATACTCCATGACGTGTGATACTCCAACAGACTGAAGGCAGAGCAGATGTGAGCATCCAGCTGTCTTCTATTAAGCCAGTCATTATGGAGGTTTAAAAAAATGTAAAACAGTCATTCCCAGTTATGATGTTTTTGGAACACAGAGTTATTTTTCATAAAAATATGTCATTTAGTTAAAATGCCATCAGTTTGTTTTATTTTAAAAGAAATCAATAAATGTATATTTAAAAAATTTCTCAGTATTAGTTTCTTTTATGGCAAATATCAATGGGTGGAATCCATGTAGACAAAAGCTCTTTGAGGTCTTCGGACTTTGAGGGTGTGCTAAGAACAAAGAAATTAACTCCTGGCTGAGAGGATCACGTCTAAACTGCCTCCAGCTTGGCATTCAAGACGCTGCCCTCCACTCGACCTTCATACATTTATGCTCCAGCAGCATCCAGGTCCTGTGGGTCCCCAGGTGATGCCAGGTTAAGTCTCGCCTCCCAGCCTTTGCTCATGTGGTCGCTTCTGCTTGCTTGCAATGCCCTTGCCCCCCTTCTCTCCCTGTTAGTCTTTTAATTTCAGCTCAATCAGCACCTGCTCTGGGAGGCCTTCCCTGAGTGCACCTCACGGCACCCAGCTCCCCAGGGGAGGCTGTGTGCCTGAGTCCTGTCCTCTTCCCTCCCAGTGCCCCTCATGGGCACGGAGCTTTGCAGGAGCCCTCTCGATGCTGCTGCATTGAGGGCGGCAGGAGTGGTGGGGGTGGTGGTTAGGGCTGGGAAGGGGTCCCTCTTTGGTCACCTCTGAACTGCCTAGCACAGGGCCTGGCTTAGCTGGATGCTCAACAAACTTCCAACTCTTTGAAAATCCATTTTATTTATTGCACGAACATTAACACAGAAACAAGTCACCCCAACAAATGAAATTTGTCAAATTGTCGCATCCCTGCTCCGTTCCCCCACCCAGTTTCGGTTTTTTGCATCATTGTGATACCAGCTAAGCACAGTCCTAAGATCTGTATTTTCACTCAGCTGTGAAACACAGTATTTCCCCAAATTAAAAAAAAAAGTTCAGAAAATAATCTATTGAGTTGATCTAACAACTGACTTTCCTAATTTGGGACCTTTGGCTTTTCCAGTGTGATGAAGTTTATTCTACTCCCATTCAAAGAGCAAGTATTTAAAATAAAAGTGTCCATCTGCTGGCAGATATATGGTGAAATGTATATACTCTCTCATCACAGTGTAAATAGAAAGATCCGGATTGGTAAATTCTGTGATGTGTTCCTGGGGTCATAAGATATTCCAACACATAAAGTAAATAATTCTGATCCTGAGATGTTATCCTCAAGAAATCGTGCAAACATTGGAAAGATCCAGCATTTATTTAACTGGATTAAGCCTTCAAAATTGTAGCCTGCACTACAGTTTTGCACTCTAGTTTCTGGAGGATTCAGGATCCAGGCAGGTTTTGCCTTCTTTCTTCCCATATATTCCCTGATGACAGCTGTTCTCTCTCCTCCTCCCTGAAGCCTCCTTCATGGGGCGTCACCATCTCCAGGAAGCCCTCACCCCTCCTTGAGGTCTGGGCCGAGTAGGCCAGGAGTCAGGAGCCAGAGTTGGTCCCAGGGTGCCAGGCTGCCAGCAGGAGAATGCTGCCTCATTTGTCTACCCTGTAACCTTTCCCCTCCAGTGGCAACATTAGTCACCAGTGGGGCCGAGGGGCCTTAGCCCCCCATCTCCCCCACCCCATGTTCTGGCTTCACTCACCTAGGAGCCCCACATTTGGTCCATAACACTTATGTCCTCAAGGGCCAGGGATCTGGCCTTGGTTGACAGAAAATAATGACAAGTCTCCTATACCCCCAATCCTGGCTTGCTAGAATTTTCCTGTATACTTACTCACTCAAGCGCCCCAGAGATGGTGTCTGATTGTGTACAGAAAGAAGAGGTTTGTTCGTTCATTCGTTCATTCATTCATTCATTCATTCGACATTTGTTAGTACTTGTACTGTATCTGGTCCTTCTCTGGGCGCTGGATCTGCTGAGGAGAGGGAGGTTCCTGCCCTCAAGGAGCTCGCAGGCTTAAGGGGCAGACTGATGAATAAAAAAGGTGAGAACCAGACTAGCCAGAGTTGACACTTTCTAAATGCTCTCTCCATATTGGACAGGAATGGCAAGGTAGCCTGGTTAGACCTACGTGTTGGGAAGCACAGTGTCTTTTTTGGGAAACAAGGAGGAACAGCCCTCACTTAGCTGGGGGTTGACTCCTGAGCAAAGTTTTAAGGCTGAGCAGCAGTTAGCCAGCTGGAGAAGGAGAAAGCCGTGTCCCTAGTAGACCTAACAGCATGGACAAAGGCTTGGCATGGACTCAAGTTAGTTACTGCCCAAAGAAGCCCTGAATTTTGAGACCTCCTTTGCGTATTTTTTCTGGGAGGTGGGCTTGTCACAAAATAGTGAGGAAGGAAAACTCACCCTTCTTCCCTGGCTGGAAGGGAAGCACCAGCTCTAGAGGAGGATGACTTTGGATTAAATCCAGCTTTGCCTCTGACCAGCTGTGTGGCCTTGGGCAAGTCACTTCACCCCTCTGAGCCTCGGTTGCTACATCTTCCCCCAAGAACCATACACTGCATCACTCAGAAAAAAAACAATTCAATGAGATAATGTATGTAAAGTTTTAATACAGGGTTTCTCAACACTCTTGACATTTTGGCCTGGATGCTTCTTTGTTGTGAGAGGCTGTCCTGTGTATTGTAGGATGGTTAGCAGCATCCCTGGCCTCTACCCATGAGATGCCAGTAGCATCTCTCACCCAGTCTGTGACAAAATATCTTCAGACATTGCCAATGTCCTGTGGGGGGCAAAGTCACCTTAGGTTGAGAACCACCAGGCTAATACAGTGCCTGGTATGGAGTAGGGGCTCAACAAATGTTTATTTTCTTTCCCCTCCCAGTCTGGAGGGAGCACTAACTCTTGTCCTGTTGGAACAGGAAGGGCCTTTAGTGATCACTGTGCAAATAGAAAAACAGGGCTCAGAGAGGAGAAGTTAGCAGCCTAATGTCACACAGCATGTTACTGGCAGAATGAGTTAGGTAGAATAGAGACAAAGTAGCCTTGACGAGGGGACCCCAAAACACAATGGTTTAAATAAGCTCGCTCATTGCTTTACTGCCACAGGGCCCAGAGATGGGTGGTCAGGGGCTGTTGGAGCAGCTCTGCTGTCTTCCATGCAGGGCTCCACCTCTAGATCTCAGGGAGTTACTCCACTTATTCCCATTTCTAATGGAAGAGAAGAGAAGGTCAGGAGGAAGGGGAGGGAATGCCCCCTTTGTCTGTTTTTAAGGAAGCATAATGCCCATCATGGGGCTTGAACTCATGACCCTGAGATCAAGAGTTTCAGGCTCTGTGGACTGAGCCAGTGAGGTGCCCCTTTCTTTCAAAGCACAAAGTGGAATTTGCCGCATTACTTCTGCTGATATGCCATTGGCCAGATCTTAGTCACATGGCTACTGCAAGGGAAGCTGGGAAATGTAGTCCCTGGCTAGGGGCCATGTGCCCAGCTAAAACCTGGGGAGGGAGAGAAGAATGATCCCTGGGGGGACCGTTGGCAGTCTGGCCATAAAGACAGGGTAAAAACCCAAGATCTCCCAGGACCATGATTCTCTAGACGACATAAGGGCTTTCATCAGTCAATCAACAATCACAGGGCGGTCATAACAGCAATTTCAGCATGTAGAGGGGACACTCATCTGGGCTCACTAGCTGTCAGGCCCCAGTTAAGACACTTCCCACCCTCACAACAGCTCAGCGAGCGAGGTTTTTTCTGCTAATTCTATTTGACGAGTAAGAAAACTGAGATTTCCAGAGGCTAAGTAACTTGCCCAAGGTTTCAGGGCTAGAGAGTAGCAGGGGCCGTGTGGAGCTCAGAGGTGCCTAAGCCCCAGGCCCTCACCCTGTGCCCAGCAGCCCCTCGGCACACCCTGAACTGAGGCCTTCACAGGATTGCTCGGGAGAGCTGGTCTGCAGCCCCTCCAGACCACCCCGAGGGCTCGAGGGACCTCTGAGGTGACTTGACCCCGGGAGGCAGCCTTCTTCAGAGGGAAGGCCCTTGTGGAAGGGAGGGCATCCTCCTACCTGCAGGCAAAGGGGAGACTGGGGCCTGCATGTGGGCAGGAACAACAGCCTTGAGAGGCTCTCGTATGTCCTGGGCAGAAGAAAGCAGCGCCTGCCGGGGGCCGGGGAGGCAGCCAAGGTGCCTCGGCTACTGGATGTCAGCTCTCTGAGCAAAGGCTCTCATAGTCATGTGTTCAAGTCCTGACTCTGCCTCTTGCTCACTGTGTGACCTTGATGAGTCACTTTGCCTCTGTGAGCCTTAGTTTCCTCATCTGTTAAATGGGGACAAGAATAGTGTCTCCTGGCGTTGTTCGGAATTCGTGAGGTCCTACGTGCCGGCAAGGGCAGCGCTCCGTGATGGTGGTGGTGGTGGCCTCAGCAGAGTGATGCTGTCTGGACCACGGCCAGGCACAGCCTGGGCAGGCCGGAGAGGAGCTGGTCTCCATGGGATGGTTGAGCACCCTCAAGGTGCTTGGCTTCACCAGGCAGGCAGGGCCCTCGCGCAGCCTGGCCGGTGGGCCCACAGGCTCTCAGGGCTGGGTGGGTGAGCCCTGGTGTCGCGAGACCATGGGTGTCCTCAGGTGCTGCTTGAACTGATCTCTGTTGCAGGGGAACCCTAGCCCTTCAGAGGGCACAGAGGGGCAGGCTGGGAAGTGGCCTAGGCCCCTGACCCTATGTCACTCTGCCCTATACTCCTGACCCACAGACCCGGTGTCCCCCATCCTCCATAAGGCCTCTCAGAGTCCCTGGGGACTCCCTGAGGGGAAGGGAGGAAAGCCCTGGGTGGGGTTGCCCAAAATGTGACTGTCCATTCCTACTGCCCGCCTGGCCCAGAGTAGGCCCTCACTGAATGCCTGCTGAGCATGTGAATGGATGAATCAAGAGCCTGCCACTGCCACCAACTGGCTGTGTGACCCTGGGTCAGTCTCTTGCCCTCTCTGTGTGTCAGTGTTCCAATTTGTAAAACAAGCTGGATCGTCCCAGAGGTCCCTTCCAGCTCCCACCCAGGTCTCTACCACCTAGTTGCCCTCCCCCAACCCCAATGGAGGGAATAAAATGGGCCACACAAGAGGATGCCGAAGTGGTCTTTAATTGCAGGGGGTGGAGGGTGGTGAGCACAGAGGCTGCTGTCCCGACTGCGAGGAGGAGTCTCTGGGAGGGCCCCTTCTGGCTGCGCTCAGGCTGTCACTCTGCTTGGGGCGTGGCTGCACCTTTCCCAGATGGAGATGCTACAAGGGACACTGGGCACCGATCTGGAACGAGACCACAGCCATCAGACACTGCTGCCCAAACTCTTCCCTACAATCCCCTGCAGGGTCTTGAAGAGGGGGCTGGCACCTGTGGTTTGGGGTTTGTCTCTGGCACCTGGCCCTGACTTATCCTCTGCCCCTTACTCTCCTCTCCCCTCACCTTAGGAACAATGGCAGATGGGAAAAGACTGATCAGAGGCCAAGACTGGAGCCAGGGTTCAGGGCTCAGTATAGGATCAGGATCATGGATCAGTCTGAGATCAAGGTCAGGGCTCAGTCTGTGACTGATGTCATTGCTCAGTAAATCACTGAAGTCAAAGCTCAGTCTGTGATCAGGATCAGGCTCAGTCTGGGTGTGCGAAAAAGGCTCAGGGTGCAGAATGTGACCAGGATCAGGGCTCAGGCTGGGGCCAGGGTCACAGCTCAGTCTACAACCAAGATTAGGGCTCAGCCTGCTGCTAAAAAAAGAAGAGAAGCTGAGCCTTGCTTTGGCTTCACCACAGGTGCCTGTGGAGGAGCCTCATCCTCTGTGTGGGGTACAGCACCAGCCCTTACCTTCAGGTGGACATCACCCGCAGTCCTCCTCGTCTCCCTCCTCAGACATCGTTAAGCAGCTGGTTTTCCTTTTGAAATTTATCTGAATAATAAAAAAATAAATAGCAGGCCTCAGGCTCCAATAGAAACCAGACCGTGATGGCCGCCACTCTCCAGTGGGTCAGTCTGACAGCCGTGGAACCTCAGGCATGTCAGTCCACCTCTTTGAGCCTCAATTTGTTTATCTGTAAAATGGGTATAATGACGGTACCCACCCCACGGAGTTGTTGTGAGGATCCAATGGGATGGCAATATGCAAAGCACAGAGTGATTGCCCGAGGAACTGATCAGTGGCTGTTTCCATAGAAGGGCCACCTCCAGGACCCTGACACTTACCCCACTTCTATTGCTCCAGCATCCCCAGCAACCCCAGCCTTGCCTAGAGACCCAAAGGCCAAAGAAAGCCCCCCCTACAGCTGGAGGAGAAGCCACAGTTTCTCATAAAGAGGGAAAGAGAAGGGCAGGTGTTTACTAGTAATGCCTACTGGATATTAGGCTCTATGCTTCTTCTTTTAATCCACTCATTACCCTCCGGTGTTTACAGTCTTGGTTCACCCAGGAGGAAACTGAGGCTCAGACAGGCAGAGCCACTTGAATAAGGCCCCACAGTTGCTAAATAGCAGAGCCAGGATTTGAACCCAGATCTGGCCCATCTTCTTTCTCACATCGTTCTGCCAGGCAGGTTCTGTGGATTTAAAGAGGGAGGATGGTAGAGAGCTCACAGAGGCCCACAGAACGCCCTCAGTCCTGTCACATTCTCCCAACTTGCTCAGATGCTGGGTCTTCCTGCTTCTCCAGGGTCCCCTGACCACACCTGCTGTGGGGTGGGCACAGGGTGCATGCCTGCCCTTGGAAGGCTGCAGAGGGAAAGCACCCCCGGTCCCCAGGCTGTGACTTACCAATGATGTCCTGAACAATATGCATATCCAGGGTGGAAAGTAAGGTGTGGATCAGGGGGCACACCTGTGGGGGAGTGAAAGAGTGAGAAAGAGAGAGGGAGGGAAGGAGGGAGGGAGGGAGAGAGAGGAGAGGAGGGCCAGGATCAGGAAGGAGGACAGATCATTATCAGCTGGGGCCAAACTGCCAGCCACCCACCAAGATCCCACAACCTTTGACCCTTAGGATTCTAGAACAATAGAAACCTAGAAGTCCAAAACTGGAGAGCCATAGGATGCTAGAATTCTAAATCCTTAGAATATTGGAATCCTAGAAACTTGAGAATCTAGAGTGTTAACATCCCAGAACCTTACACTCTTAGAAACCTTGAACTTTGGAACCCTGGAATTTTAAGGAATCAAATGGGGCCCTGGAAACCATAGAGCAGAGAGTTTCTCACTGTGTGTGTGTACAATTCCCTGAGGATCGCTTTAAAATGCACATTCTGATTCAGCAGGTCTGGGGGGCTGCGGGGGGCGGGGCGGGCAGACTGAGAGCCCACATTTCTAACCAGCTCCCAGGTGAGGCCCCAGGGCTGCTGGGCAGAGGACCATATTTTGAGTCGTGAGGCTCCAGTCACCTGGAGGATTTTTCTTTCCTAACCCCGGATTCCCAGCCCTCTTCCAGAATGACTGATTCAGACTCTCTGGATCGAGTAAAAATGGTTTTGTATGATGCATAGATGAAAATACCAGTTTTATAGGTCTGCGTTTATGTTTTAAATTAATTATATAAATGATATTCATTTCTAAATTATGGTAGAGATACAGTTTTCTTTTTAAAATACATGTATTTAGGGGCGCCTGGGTGGCTCCGTCGTTAAGCATCTGCCTTCTGCTCAGGTCATGATCCCAGGGTCCTGGGACCAAGCCCCACATTGGGCTCCCTGCTCGGCAGGAAGCCTGCTTGTCCCTCTCCCACTCCCCCTGCTTGTGTTCCCTCTCTCGCTGTGTCTCTCTCTGTCAAATAAATAAAATCTTTAAAATACATGTATTTAAATAAGCTTATGTAGAATTGTATTGTTTAAAGGAGGAACACACTAGCTAAAAAGGCATATCCGGGGTAGGTAGACACGGGGAATGGCCCAAGTTTGGGACCCAGTGATTTCAGCTAATGTCAGGCCCCTGCTCTGCCCTCCCTCTCCCCAGGCTGAGTAAAGGGGCACAGGTTCCAGCTGACAGCCCGATGAGGAGTTTGCCCCTCAGAAGAAAAGGCGCCCAGAGAGTACAGTGGGGTTGTGAATGACACACCTGCCTCCCCTCCCCCGCAGGCATGGCTCTGGGCCCCGAGAAGTGGAGGACTCACATCCTTCTCTACCAGGCGGGACACGGTCTTTGTCAGGAAGTTGCTCACGGTGTTCACGGCCTTCTCCATCAGAGTATTGTGGCTGGAAAAGAGTGGATAAAGCCTAGTTCGTGGGCAGAACGGCCACGCAGCGGGGGTTGGGGGGGTGGGAGGTGGTGGAGCACCTTGAAATCAGGTAAACCCAGGGACACCGCAATGCCTTTCTAACCACAGACAGGGCCTCTATTCAGGGGTGCCCCACTTCTGACCAGGCTCACCTGTGAGAGTCTCATCACAACCTTAAGATCCCACTCTTTCATTCGACACCTATCTACAGATCACCACCTGCATGCCAGGCATTGATTACGCTGAGGACCCGGGGATGGGCAAAGCACAAGCAGCTCCTCACCTGGTACCTAAACGTGACACAGGTCTTGCTAAAGGCTGGCTCCTTCCCACCTTCAGCTCTCAGCATGACTGACACCTCCTCAGGGCAGCCCTCCCTGACTGCTTGCCTAAGGGAGGGCTTTATATCATATAGTCCTGTTACACGCACTGCTCTGCTTAGGGCTCATCATAAGCTGACATTATCCTTGAGGGCTCTTTACTGATGGCCTGGATACTTGTCTGTCTGCCCTTCCCTCAGGACAATAAACTCCAGGAAAACAGGGTCCTGGTCGGTTGTCACCAATAAATTCTCCAGAGCTCAGAGCCTATTTGGAACATAGCAGGTGCTCAAACATTATTGGCTGAAAGAAGGACTGAAGTAAACATAGAATTAAATATAGAATGATGGGGCGCCTGGGTGGCTCGGTCAGGTAAGTGTCTGCCTTTGGCTCAGGTCGTGATCCCAAGGTCCTGGGATCGAGCTCAGAGGGGAGCCTGCTTCTCCCTTTCCCTCTGCCCCTCCCACCCCCACTCATTCTCTCTCTCTCTCAAATAAATAAAATCTTTGAAAAATAAAATAAAATGACAGCTTGTGACAAGTACTTTGAAGGCCAAGAGTAGACGATTTCGAGGGAGAATAGGATGAACCTTTTTAGAACCTGAAGGTTGAGAAGTACGTGGAGGTGAGGGGAACGGTGTTCTAGGAGGCCGGAAGAGCGTGTGCACAGGTCTGGAGGTGGGGAAGAACTTGTCTGAGGCCCAGAGCAAAGGCCAGGGTGTCTGCAGCAGAGTGAGCGAGGACAAGAGTGCGGTGATAGGAGGGTGGGGCCAGATCCCGATGAGCCCAGACGGCGGTGGGGAGTGCTTGGGCTGAGCGGGCTTAGGCAACAGAGTGGAAGGCCATTTCACAGATGTGGACACTGAGACCCAGAGCAGCAGGATGCATTTCCTGGGGCTGCCGACAAGGCAGTATCCAGCAGGGCTCAGGCCCGTCCATTTATATTCCAGCCTTCCCCAGTAACATCGGGCAGTAGAGCCTTTCTTTGGTTTGGCAAGCTGTGATCAAATCCCTTGAGGGAGTAGGGTGGAGTGACCTCTGCTCATGGCCCTCAGGGCTGAGAGCCGAGAACCCAACCTTGCTTGCCCCAAAGCCAACCTGCCCCGGCCTTCGACTTCTAGACCATTCTCCTCCAACAGCCGCCTCCAGGGTCACCCCTCCTCCCCTCACCCTCTTCCTCCACCAGACCTGCCCTTGCAAGCACACTGTTTAAGAGGTAGATTTTTTGTGGATTGACAGGGATCAGTGATTTAAATGGAGAGGATTCAGTTTGCAATATCTCGTTTCGGGAATTTTCCAGTGAATTGAGGACTCTCTAGGGACAATTTGAAGTTAGGGCTCATGGTAAGCATTTATTTCTCCTCCTCCTCCCACATGGAGGCAAGAAGAAAAATACAATTTATTATTATTATTACGGTTATTGAGGGATATAATATAATGATAAAGGGGTCAATTTTTCAAGAAGCAGTAACACTCCTAAATGTGCTGCACCTAACACCAGCGCTTCAGAAAGCAGGAAGCAGAACTGACAGAGCGGCCGGGTGATCAGAGGCCAACACTCCTGTCTCAGGAATGGAGAGAACAGGAAGTCAAAGTCAGCATGGATGTTATTCTCACCGAGCTCTGAGTGTGTGCCCGGCTCTGTGCTAAACACTCGTATTTTCCCAGATGGTCGGCTCAACAGCCGGTGAGGAGACATTATTGTCACCTTCAGGTTACAGATGGGAAAACTGAGGCTCAGAGGGGCTAGGTTGGTCACAAAGTTCTAAGTCGGTAGCTGCTATTTGAACCAAGGTCTGTCTGACTCCAAAGCTATGCTCTTTTGCCACATTGTGCCCCCTCAGGACAGGAATAGGGCTGAAGCCAGGGGATCCCTGACTCCTCTGAGAGCCCGGCTCTGCTGAGACGGACCAGCCTTACCTGTCCGGCACGGCGAGTGAGATGCTGTCTGGATCACCGCTGCATTTTCCTATGATCGCTCTGGGGGCACCAGTCTGGGCATTGGTCGCAACTCTGACATCAGTCAGGAGGTCCAAAGAGGCCTTCAGGTTGACCACCTGGCCAATGACAGGCCTGTAGGAAATAAGATTCCCAGTGAACAGAGGTCTAGAAGGCCCACTAGGGTTCCTCCGCCTGTGTGGATCTTTAACTCTCCAGCTTGTCTATGGATAATGGCAGCATCGTCTGGATTCCTAATTAACATTTACGTTAAGGGCTTCTTCGCCTGGCCACACGGATTTGGTTCGAATGACAGTTTTATAGAGCACCACCCTAATAATGAAAATAATAATAATAGTTGACATTTATTGAGGGCAAATTATACGTTAGGCATTTCTAAAAAGCATTTTTTCGGGACACCTGGGTGGCTCAGTGGCTTAAGCGTCCGACTCTTGATTTCGGCTCAGGTCATGATCTCAGGATCCTGAGATTGAGCCCCATGTGGGGCTCCCCACTCAGCGGGGACTCTGCTTGAGATTCTCTCTCCCTCTCCTTCTGATCCTCCCACTCCCCTCTCTCTGTCTCTCTAAAACACATAAATCTTTGAAAAAAAACCATTTTTCCTGGATTAATCCATGTCATCATTATAGCAATACCATGAGGTAGAAGTACTATTGTTATCTTTATTTTCAAAATGGGGAAACATTGGTATAGAGAGGTTAAGTAACCATCCCGAGATCTCGTAGCTAATGAATGATGGAATCCCCGTGTCCTCAATTTATCTTCTTCCACACATGCTCATTTTCCTATCTCTCTATCTCTTTTAAAGTAATTACAATACTTTAAAATTGCATTTTTCACACATGCCCTTCATTATATACTGTGCACTACTCTATGTGTTTAGCTATAATGGTCACTGCTATTTAAAGAGAATCTCAAGAGACGAAATAATGCTGGAGGAAATTTTGCCAGAGTTATAAACACTCATGTCTTCTCAGGTTTTCAAATTTTACAATTAGATAAATGTTACGATTTCAGAAATACTTAATGAAGGATTCTTTCCAAAGAGACTTGGTTATGGCCAAAGTTCATTAGAACATTTTAAAGCTTCAGATTTTAGAGCTGGAAAGGCCCCTTCATGTACAGATTAGGAGACCGAGGCCTAAGGCCACACGGTAGCATGGGAAAGAGCCCGATTCTGGTTTGGAGATCCATTGGCCATGCTGCACAGCCTCTCCCAAATCCCGGATTCTAATGCATACTCACAGGGCCAGGGTGACATTAGCGACGATGGGGACCCTTATGTTAATGACTTCGCCATCAGGAGTCAGTTCAACTTTGATTTTCAGGATGCGGTAGTTAATGATGTTCAACCTGTGCAAAAACCACAATTTCCCTTTGTCATTCCCCATGCCAGCCATGGGCTGACGTTCTCTACACCAGCATCAGGCTGAGCATTTGGGCCTCACCAGCCTTGCCTTCTTTGGCCTTCACGGTACCCCCGTGCAGAGGTTTTTATCCTCTCCATGTTATGGCCTGGCATACGGAGGCTCAGTCAGATGTAATTTCCCACAGAGATTCCAGGGAGAAGTAAGTGCCAGAGTCAGAATCTGAACCCAGAACCTTTGATTCCAAACGTCCTCATGTGGAGCCAGCGTGGTATGAACTCGTCTTCTCTATCCTGAGGGGATTCAGACTTTTATCCTCAGCTATATTTGGAGAAGAAAGACTGACTCCTTGGAAAAGGGACCTCAGGCACCAGCAAACAGGTGGAGGTAAGGATTAAGAGGCTCTTTACCCTGATTCTAAAATTACATAATATGGAAGCCCAAACCCATGAGATGCCCAGATTGGCCCTGCAGCCCTGCGTCTGATTTGCTCAAGCTCTGATGAACCTGGCCTCAGACCACCTTGACTCTGTGGGGAGGAATAAGGTTTATCAAACTTTTTGACTTTGACCTTAAATTCACCTCCCCAAAGATGTGTTTTCCCTTTTCTTGGAGCAAACATCTTCACCTAGAAGCGTCAACTCACCCCAAAGTCTCATCCTTAGCTGGAGTGATCTTAGAAAGAGCATCGTTCACCAAGTTACTCATTTCCTGCACCTTCTCCTAGGCCAGGAGCCAAGCCTTGGATTCCTGAAGCTTCCCCAAGTTGGCGGTCAGTTTCTGAACGACAGCTGACAAAAACAATTGCCATTTAGTGTTGTCCATCACTTATGGAACAGTGACCATGTACCAGACACTCGGTAAAACTATTTGCCTATGTTATTTCATTTACTCTTCATAACAGCCCAAATGAGGCAGATACTGTTATTATCTGCATTTTCAGATGAGGAAATAAAAGATCAAAAGGTTAAGAAATGTGCCTAAAGTCATGCGGCTGGGGAGCCTTTGTTCCTTCCATGCTGCCTTCATACTAATATATACTCATCATTCATAAACAAAGCAATCAATCAATCAGTTAACCAGGCAATTCATATTGCTTGTACACCAGCTTCTAGTAGTGACTTGAGGGGGTTGTCTATTGCTCTAAATGAGATGTTCACGCAAGTTTGAAGAACTAGGTCAAACAAAATGAGAGAATAAGAAATAGAAAATCTAGAATCAAGCAAAAAGTATGGTTCCAACTCATAAAAGTGGCAAATGGGAGTCCCAGGATGACAGCTTTGCAGCAGGCCCCGAGAGCAATAATTCATACAGAAGTATGAAAACGAAGTGTCTTAATGGAAGGGCTCCAGAGAAAAGAGGGATTAGATAGATATGGCAGATATAGAACAGTGCATATGCAAAGAATTAAGGATATGTGTATAGAAAATAATTCAAGTGAAAAACAAGGCAATTATTAACTCAAGGAAAAACAAAGGCTGTACAAGAGAAGAAATGTAACTATGGTTCTGCAACTTGCCTGTACAATCAATGGTATCTACCTAGTTATAATGATATAAGAAACAGAGACTACCAATTTCAATAAAAGTATTTTTGGTCCTATAACTCATTAGGTGACCTTGATCCAGACACTTCTGTTTCTGAACTCAGTTTTCTCAGCAGTGAAATTAGAGAGTGGGTCCCTTCTATACCTTTGAAGCTCTAAACCCTGACAAGGTTTGAAAGGTAGCCATTTATAGCATTTAGCATTATAGCATTTACTTCCTCCTATAATGTTTCAAGAAAATGAAAAGAAAGCCAAATTCTTTTAAGAAATCAGAATAAAAAAGATACATGATTAAATATAAAGCTAGGTAGCTTTAAAGCTACCTAGGCTTAGGTATAGCTAATTTCCTTAATTTCCAATGAATTAATACATATCAATAAGAAAATTGAACAACCTAGCAGAAGAATATGCTATGAATATGATCAAAATATTTATGCTAAAATATATAAATAGCTAATAAAATATGAAAAAACGAGTGAATTCTTTCATAATTAGAGAAATGCAAAGTGAAATGAGTTATAATCTTTTATCTATGAGATTAGCAAAACTTTTAAGTTGCCCATAGCAGTGCTATCAAGAGAGTAGAAAAAAAGACACTCTCCCAAGACTTTTGGAGAGAATGTTAATGTAGGGAATTATTTGTCAACATCTCCTATAATTGAAAATGTGCATACCTTTTGAACTTTTGAAATCTCAGTTTTAGGATTTTATCCTCTGCAGATATTAGGGGAAAATGTGCCATGATATAATGTATAAGAGGATATTCGTTTGAGCATTGCTTGTTCCCCGAAAAATAAGTGAATGAACCAGAAACTGAACAGCCACCTTTCTCAGTAAACCACCCATAAAGAGCAGCCCCTGGTGGCAGCCTCTGGTAATGCAGACATAGCATTCAGGAGGCAAGCTCCTAGGTGCCACTGATCATCACTTGTTGACTCACATTCAAGTGTATTGTCAATGGTCTCAAGTCCTTTCTCAACAGCAGGTTTCAGCTTGTTCACAACATTATAAAGGTCGTCGCCAAGATTTCCAAAAAGAGACGCCGAGGTCCCGGTGAGCAGACCGCATAAGAGAACAAGTTTCCAAAGCTGAAGCATCTTGTCTTGACACCTGGACAGTCATAGGACGAAGAGAGAATTACCCAGAGGGAAAAGGAATCTTCGATAAGCACCTGTCTCTCTTACACTTCACATTCCTTTAAGATAAATGTGGTTCGCTTCTGTTTTATAGATGGACAACTCAGGTCAGAAACCTAGAGCAACTTCTCCAGAGACACACAGCCAGTGAGTGGAGGAGCTGAAATTTGAAAAGTCACACTTAGCTCCAAGTCTGTGCTCTTTACACAAAAGTCCTTTGCACATGTTGGCTCCTCTGCCTGGAACATCTTTCCTCGTCTTTGCAATTTTACCTAAGTCATTTCCTACCGACTCTCCAGCTTCAGTAAGACATCATGCCCTCTGTAAATCCCACCCTGGACCCCTTCCCTTCCCAGAGTCGAGGTTAGGGGGTCCCACCACACATCCTGCTGTCTTTGTCCTCTGATCAGGGTTCTAGGTGCCAGTTAGTGATGACTTGTCTGCTTTTCTCACCAGGCTGTGAACCCCTTAGGGGAGGGACTACAACTGACTTTACTGTTCACTCTCCAGCCCCCAGTAAAAAACCTGGGCCTAGTATGGTACAATAAATATATATTTGCTGAATAAAAGTATGAACAAACAAATGGGCACCGTGTCATGACCCTGCATTGCTCATCGGTTTGATGCTTCTTCTAATATAATCTATCTCTTAATATGCTATATATGCTATATTCAAAATATTAGCTAATTCAAGTGGCCCCATCCTTCTGCCTCTTGCCCCCAAAACATTCTGCAGATCACCATGTGGGGTGCCTTCGGGGGGAAAGACCACCACTCACAGGTTTGGAGGAGGGTGTTCGGAAATCCTTGCTCCTCTGTACGGTCTCCTGGGATTCTGCTGGGTGTGGGTGGCCCTTATATGGTGGTGACAGCGTTCCTGCTGCCTAAGGAGCCATATTCTCTCCTCTGCTGCTTCACTGGCCCGGCTCACACGAGGACAGGACCTCGCCACAGCCTCAAGGGCCCCCTTTTGCTGAAGCATTTGAGGGACCCCCCAAGTCTGGTGTACACCAGGCTAAATCTACGAAAGTGGGGAGTAACCAGGCCCCCTTCTTCCTGAGGCTCTCCAGATCCCACTCTCGACAGTGGTGTGGAATTCTTGAACAAGCACATATACACATGTATGCTCACACATACACATGTGTGTATGAACAAGATGGCACAAGCTAGACTCCTGTGAAGAACACGATATGTATCCCTGCCTGCAATGAGAACTTCTTACAGAATCGCAGAGATCATGTTACCACTGTTCTGAATGAAAGAGCTCACTCCCCACAAAGGGGGATTTGGGTCTCCACAGATTGCCTGGGTCTGTTTTGTTCTTTAAAGCCTTTAGATACAATTATCTGGCAAAACCCACTGGAGAATGAAGCCAATACTAAGGAAATGAGAAAATATATCATTTGAGCGCCTAGATCCAACTGTGCCTGAAGTTATTTATAGCCCAGGACTTTTCGGTTCAAATAAATTTCTTCTTCCCTCTTTCTTTGCTTAAGCCCATGTGAGTGGAACTCCTGCCACTCAGACCCACAGCAGTCCCGACTTGGGCATTCATAGGCTCACATTGGCCTCCTCCCTTCTTCTTCTTTTTTTTTTTCATATTTTATTTATTTATTTGACAGAGAGAGAGTGAGAGCACAAGCCAGGAGACAGAGGGAGAAGCAGGTTCCTCGCTGAGCGGGGAGCCCGACATGGGACTTGATCCCAGGACCCTGGGATCATGACCTGAGCCGAAGGCAGCCGCTTAACCAACTGAGCCACTCAGGCGCCCCGGCCTCCTCCCTTCTGATGGCTGCTTGAGGGTCACACACTACACCGGAAACACTGCAGAGCCCGAAGCCAGAGAGAGCTTAGAGTGCATCAGTTTAACCTCCTTGCTGGGAAGTCTGGGGAGCCTGTGGCCCATAAAAGGAGAAGGTCTCGTCCAAGGCTGCACAGTGACCTTGGGCCCTGCTTCTCTTCCTTTTTTATTGTATATCTTTCAGTTTTGTTGGAATTTTCGACTTTGGGCAGTAGCCTTACAAAAAAGATTAAACAAAATGACTTAGGAAGCACGTATACCATACAGGCACTTGAGTCCCGCCCCCAGCTAATTTGGGCCAGGGTCTCTGGGAGCCCCAGGGGTGGTCTGTGTCCCGGCACACAAATGGAAACCACTGGACTGAAGGACCCAAAGGTGCCCTGTGCCTTGAGTCCTATGAGCTGTGACCCTACCGCGACCTCCGGAGCCCCAGCTCAGCCTGGACATGACCCTTACAACCTTACACTCAGGTGCACAGCACTCTACAGTGTAGCCTGACCGTCCTGCCGGAGCTGAGACCCATAAGAGCGGACTATTGCGAATAACAACTGCCATTTATTTGGCGCCTACTCTGTACCGGCTGCTTCTGCTTCACCTTGGTTCAGCCCGTCAGCAAGCCCGCAGAGCCTGTTACTGCCCTTTCAGATGAGGAGCGTGGGGCTCAGAAGGGAAGGGCCACTTGCTGGAAGCCACGCTGCAGACAGGAAGGGGCAGGGCTGGGAGGTAGTTACCCCAAGTCTGGGAGCTGGCCAACTGAGAGTGGCTGCCCCAGGCGTGGCCTCCCGGGGAAGGTGGCCATGCTGCCCCGTGCCCAGCAGGTGCAGGGAAGAGCCCCCAGCCGCTGTGTGCCTGGCGCTGGGCTCGATGCTGTAGGGGTGCTTTCCCCAGGCAGTCCTCACAACAACCCCCTGAAGGAGGCTTGGAGAGCCCCCTCACCCGTGGAGGAAACTGAGGCCCAGAGAAAGGGGATGGCTTGGCCAGGCCTTACACAAACAGGAGCTGGGTGTTTGGGTCCCCAGGGAAGGTCCTCCCACCTCCGTGACACTGAGGCCAGCTGGCGGGGCAGGAGAGGCTTTGAGCTTGAATGTCCTGTTTATCACCTCGGCCTCTGCTGTTTGAGTTGGTTGTAACCCCTGCTGCATTGGGCCCGTGTCAACCCGGAACCGGCCACAGGCAACGCCAATGTGCCACTTGGCATGAGGCTGGGGAGCCCTGGCAGAGGGCTCAGGAGCATCCTGCGCGTGGTACCTCTGCCCCCTCACCTACAAGTCAGCAAGGACCCGGCGGGCCTGTCCTTCACACGGACGTGGCCCGGGCAAGGGGGGGTTAGGACTGGCGGCTCGGGAGCTAGTTCTGCTCACGCTGACCGTGGCCCCGCCACGAGAGCACAGAGCACAGGGAGAAACTGGCAGCCCGGGTCCCCAAGCCTGGCGCTGGGACCTGGAGAACCCCTCCAGGAGAGCCTTGCTGGGTGGCCTTGGACACCAGACCCCCCCCTCCCTGGCTGCCTGGCACCTAGTTCTGGAAACATCTAGCCCCGCTTCCTCCGGCCGTGGGCTCGGAGCTGAGGACGGTGCTGAAATCTCTGAGGAGAGGTTTTCCCGCCCCAAGGACAGCCCAGACCCCAGGCCTGGCACTGGTCATGGAAATCAAAAGTGTGCCAAGGGGGCGCCGAGGATGGTGGTCGGAGCCTGACTCCGGGCTTGGGCAGGCCTGGGTTCGAATCCTCTCTCTCTTCCTGTCACTGGCTGAATGGCCTGGACAAGGGGTGTCACTTCGCTGAGCCTCAGGTTCCTGATCTGTGACATGGGACTAACAACAGGCCTTACGGGATGAGGAGGATGACCCGTGTGGAAGGGTTAGCACGCGGTAGGCCCTTGACCCATGAGGACTGTAGGTCTTGCTGGTCTCTGGTCACTCCACTGCTCCCCACCTCAGTTTCCCCACCCGCACAGAGCCCTGACCCCGTGGCATCATGGAGAAGATGAAATGCGACAGTGCAGCCGGTGCGCTTAATGCTCAATTAATGGTGACTGTGCTCCTGATCTTGGTGGGCTGTGAAGCCCTGAGGAGCTGAAGAGGGTGTGTGTCTCAGGCTTTCCCCTTGCTGACTGTGTGAGAGCAGACAGGCGCCCTCGCCTCTCTGAGCCTCTGGTTTTTACCACAGAATGAGGATTAGAATGGTCTCTACCTCAGAAGAGCCGCTGCGGGGACCACGTGCGGAAATGGGAGTGGAGAGCCCAGCTCGGCTCCCGCTGGAGAAGGTGCCCCGTGGATCCCAGTCACCGTCATCATCATCATTACTGCAATAAGCAGGGAAATTGGGAGGGTGACAAGGTTCAAATCCTCGCTCTGCCATTTCCTAGCCCTGCGCCCTTACCTCCTCAGCTTAGTCATCTGTAAAGTGGGCGCTCGTAGTGTCAGACCGGTCTGAAGAGCAGACAAGGTCCCACGGATATGTCCCGTGGGTGCTTTCTAATGGGAGGAAGCTTCCATGGAAGCTCCAGGAGGCAGGGATTCTGTTTTGTTCCCTGCCACGTCCTCAGTGCCACAAAGACCCCTGTTGAAGAAATGTTCGTTGAGTTGCTGTTATAATTTCTACACACAGGTCAGGGGCTTTGTCCCCAGGTGGCTCCCCAAGGGAGAGCCATGGTGTTCTGTCTCTAGTACTTTCCACACGTATCTGCCTCTCCGCAGACGTTACGGTACAACCCACCTCTCCTTTCTCTCTCTGGCTCCCGCTTGCTCCTGGTGACCCTGGGTCTGGGAGGTGGCCCGGAGCGTGGGCTTGGCTGGCCAGGCTGACTTCTCCCCTCAGCTGTGGCCTCGGGCATCCCTGGCCCCTCTGAGCCCACTTCTCCGCTCTGGGGGCTAGTCCCGGGCTCAGTGCTGCCGCAGTCCACTCTGCCATGACAGGACGTCAGTGTGGGGTTGGCACAATGCTGGGTGCCGCGTCACTGCCCCCTTCCACCCCAGCAGACACCCTCCAAACCCCCCAGGCCGTGAGTGTGAGGGGGCATGGGAAGGGTCTTCGGTGATGGGTGGGGAGGTCGGTACTCTCAGAGGTCATCTGAGGTCCAGGCCCTTGCGTCCGGCTCATCCCGGAAAGAGAAGAGGTGGCATCCTGCCCCTCTCTCTCCCCTCTCCAGGGTACGGTTGGTTCTCCTTGCATGGCAAGTATTTGCCTTTTGGGGACAAGAGCCCCAGCCTTGAGGGTCGTGGGATGAAATTCTCATTGAAAATCTCCAGCGAGGCATTAAGGATTAGCTGTCTCAACTCTGGGACAAGCTACCTCGGTGTGACTACTAATCTCCATTGTGGCAGTTTCCTGGTCCCACTGACCCAGCCCTTAACCTCTGAGCTGGTATCTTTTTCCAAACGTGACTCAATTCCCTGGCAAGAAAGGTCCTAAAATGTCATCCAGCCCACTGAGACCAGAGAAGGGGGGAGGTGGGGCTGAGGGGGCAGAGAAGTGGGGGGGGTGCTGGGCTGAGGCTTTGTCCACCAACTCCCCCCACTACCCTTTCCCCGGGTGACGGTGGATCACTCTCACCCACTGAGTGAAATTCCTTTATTTTACTGTAAAAAGGCTGAAAGGATTGTCACTTTTTCCTTTGAAATCAGTCAGGTACGAATAATTCATCCAATTTATAAGAGGCCCCAGTTTCCCACACTTGACCTGCTCACTCAGGAATTCTTGGCAAATAAGAAAGATCCGAGTAACAAATGTTTTCCGACACATTGTCATTTTCACGACTGCTACACATAACAATGAATAAGGTTGTCATGACGTTACAGTGTGAAGACCTTTAATTATACGTGTCGCAATTTTGACGTTGCTATTTTTCTGATTTTAGAGACAATGCATTTTGGTTTTTCAGCTCTCATTTTCCTCATTCATTCGTTCATTTACTCATTTGTTCATTCATTTAACAAATGTAAATTGTTGTGAGCTGGGACCATTCTTCCATTTGATCACCATTTGTGGGGCACCTCCTGAGTGCCACGCCCTGTGTTAGAGTCTGAGACGAACTTGTCCCAGAGATGGGCCACCCCCCAGGGCGGTGGCTGAGCCCCAGCCATCAGCTCACGAGTGTAGGAAAGCATAGTCTCCTGCTTGCTCACTCCCCCAAACAACCAGAAGCAGGTGCTATTTTGTTCCCATTTTATAGACAAGGAAACCGAGGCACAGACAGGCAAAGTGAATTGCTCAGGGTCACACACAGCGAGTGCTGGGGATCTGAGCCAGGTGGCCTGGTCCCAGAGTCCATGCTCAGAGTCTCCGGCACTATACACTAGTTTATATCTGATAACTGGCGCCCCCTTGGCCTGTGGGAGCCCTTCAGGGGTAGGAAGCACTCTGATCCGTCTCTGCTTCCCTCGCACCACCCAGCCCAAGGTCAATGTCGGAGGAAGCACTCCATAAAAGTGTGTTAGTGGAAGGAATGTGTGCGAGCTCTTTCTCCTTTGTTAGATTGGAATTCCTTTGTGTCAGGGCTCAGGGCTCTGCCCTCTTTGTGTCTCCAGCAGCCAGCCTAGGGCCTGGCTTGTGGTGGGTCCCTATAAACACTATATTGAATTAAAGTGCAAAGAACAAGTTAATTGACAGGCTGACCAACTGGCTGAATAGATAAATGTAGGAGATGAGATCCCAGAGTCCAGCGAGAAGATTCTAGAATCCTATCCCTCTCTTCCTCCCTCCCTTTTCCCATCCAACCTCCCATCCCTTCAGCCATCACTCATCCCATCATCCATTCATTCATCACATATTTATGGAGCTTCTATTCTGGCTCTGCCCCATGCCAGGCTCTGGGCCCCAGAGAGCACTCATATGTGCATCTACCCTCGGACCCCACCAGCACAGGGTAGGGGCAAACAGAGACACCAAGCAGGTAACATACTTGAAAATGTTCTGTCCTTTGAAAACCCTACAAATGGTCAGAATTTTTCCTCTTGGGGCTTCACTGCTGTCCCTAGCACAGAGTCCGGTCCTGATGAAGGCCCTTCATAAACATCAAATTGGGTTGAACTGAGCACTTTGGGACTTGAAAGAGGAAATGATGATATTATGGTATAGGTGGGGACAGGTAAGACAGAAGGCAGATGTTGGCATCATTTCCAAATCCGGGGTCGCTTTGAGTATGTTTGTCTTGCTGGGGCTTTTAGTAATTAACCAGACCTCAGTTCAAGTCCTAACCCTCCTACTTTCTAGGTTTGTGGCTTAGGCAAGTTACACCACCTCTCTGAGCTTCCAGTCCTCATTTGCAAAATAGAGATCGCGAAGGCCAATTTGCTGAGAGTGGTGTGAGAATTAGGTGAGGTTTAAGACCCCAGCCCTGGCAAATAGTAAGAGCTCAGTAAAGATAGCTCCGCAGGGCCTGCCCAGGGGGAGGGCAGAGGGTGGGCAAAGGGGCAGTGTCTCTATCCTGACCCTATTTTTTACCAGCTGTGTGATTTTCAGCAGGGCAAGCCAGTACTCTGAACCCCCTCTCTAAAATCAGGTGCTGATCCTGGCGAGGAGGGACTGGGGGGACATTAAGTAAAAGAAGAAGGCAGAGTTTGGGAGCAGTAGGGGGTCACTGCTCAAGTAAACGGGGAGGACAAAGTATGGAGAGACTAGCAGAGCTTCCTGCCTTTCCTCCTGGGACTCTAGTCTAGTGGGATCTCCACGTCCCCCCATTCTCAGGCTCTTTGTCTCTTCGGGAGCACCCCCAGGGCCTCCTCTCTGGCTTCCTGGACCTGCTTTGCATCACCTCCTCCCAGTGCCCAGAGCCAGGTCTGATGATGTCACACCCCGACAGGTCTCCCCATCCTTCAGGTTGCCTCTTCCGTGAAGCCCTCACTGGCTCACTCTGCTGGCCCTGCTCACTCTCTGCCCTGTAGGTTTTGAACAAGGCTCTTCCTTGCACACACACACACACACACACACACGATTGTCAACTCGGGGAGGCCAAGGTCTGCCTGGGATTCCCTTCACTCCCCACTGTGGCTGACGCAGAGTGAGCTCAAGTGTGTTTGTCAGTTGCATCCATCCTTGGGTTGCTTGTAATGGGAAACACAACCCAAACGGACTTACGTGTCAGAGGGAGTCCTTGCCCACATAACTTGAAGGTCCATGGGTTTCAGGCACGGCTGAATCCAAGTGCTCAAAGGAAATCTTCAGGACTGTGCTTCTCTTCATGACGTGGCTCTGCTTTCTTCTTCGTTGGCTTCGTTCCCAAACTGCCTGACAGCCACTGGCAGCCCCAGGCCCACCCCCCAGCTTAACAACCCTAGCAGAAAGAGGGTATCTCTTCCCTAATATTCCTTCAGAAGTCTAGGGCTGACCCCCAGTGGCCCAGTTGGGGTTACACGCTGAGCTCTGAACAGATCGCCGTGGCTGGGGCGAAGGCGCACATGGATGCGCACATGTCCGCGCCAGAAGGCGGAGGCGCCGTGGCAGAGGGTCAGGAGGACAGGCAGGGGAGCAGAGCGAAAGGAAGGACTGGCTTCAAGGAGGAGGATATAGTGTCTGTGCTGGGGGCCAAGGAAGATGAGGCCAACAAGGGTCCGCAGGTTTCCTCCACATGGAAATTGTTGAGGACCTGGCGGGGGCGCTGGGTTGCCCGGGGGCTGATGGAAACCAGGTGGGCAGAGGGCTGGATGTGCCCAAGACAAGCCTGCAGCTCAAAGGGTGACCCAGGGACCCGCAGCATCAGCCTCCGCAGGGAGCTTGTTGGCGATGCAGGGCCTCAGGTCTCGCCCAGACTAACCACACCAGGACCTGCATTTTAATAAGAGCCCCATGTGGTTCTTGCCAGTTCAAGGCTGAGAAGCTCAGCTCTGGGGGGCTTGGCTGAGAAGGGAAGAGAGAGGGAGGGAGGGAGCTGGAGGGAGTGTGGGGTCAAAGGAAAGGACCTTGATTCTTCTAAGGAGGGAGAGACTGGAGTGTGTTGTATGCTCTTAACAATGAAAAAATTAACTTTCTGTTCACAAAGTGAAACTTCATTAACATTTCGCAGGACATCGTTTCATATTTGCATAAATCAAATATAACCTGACTGTATTTGTTGTCTGAAAGAACAAACAGCCCGAGAGCCTCCCACTCTGGATTCTTTGGCAATGGGAGGCCTCCCAGGATTGCTTCTTGCTGGACGAGGACACCAGGTGCTGGGAGCGCCATGGAGACTCCAGGGAGAACGCCAAAGGCCACCCCACTTCCGTCCTGTCTCCCTTCTTTGTCTCCCCATCTGGCTCCACGAAACTCTGCTCCAGGCCCACAGGTCCCCTTGGGTTGTTCACAAAGACGGTGCTGGAAAAGGAGGTTGAGGAATGGATGCTGTCATATGCGTCACTGGGCCAGAATGGCCTTGTGGGCCACCACTGTCACTGTGTCCTCAGGCCATGGGCCCATGGGACATGAGGATGACCTAGAGAGGCTGGAGCTCAGGGATCGCTTTGTGCAGGGTGTGGGGAGACCCCTGGTCTTGGGGCCCTCCCCTCACTGTGGGTTCCCTAAGCCCCAGCTCTGACACCTCCGTGATGGGGTCTCTTGGCTGCCACACTGTGAGTCATAGAACCAGGGCGCTGCAAAGGGAACTTGGCTTCCTCCATCCGCTTCTTGTGGTCCCAGTGGGGAAACTGAGGCCAGAGCAGCATGGGGGACTTGATGGACAGTTGTAGGCCTGGACAAGAACCTAGGGCATCTCTTCCCTGAGGCTTTAGACAGCCCCATCTCCTACTGCTCTCTGCCAGAAAACCTGGGTTGGAATTTCACTCTGCCTCCCTCTAGCTGTGTGGAAATGGGACAAGCAGCTAGCCTCTCTGAGCCTCAGTTTCCTTACCTGCAAAGCAGGGATATTAACAGCCACCTCTTAAGGTGGCTGTGAAGACCATATGGATGAAGAGTACAGCACAGGGCTGGACACAGAATAAAAACAAGTAGCTAAAGGGGCACCTCAGTGGCTCAGTGGGTTAAGCATCCGACTCTTGATCTCAACTCAGGTGTTGATCTCAGGGTTGTGAGTTCAAGCCCTGCATTGGGCTCCACACTGGGTGTGGAGCCTACTTAAAAAACAAACAAACAGTCCCACATCGGGCTCCCTGCTCGGCAGGGAGTCTGCTTCTCCCTCGGACCCTCCCCCCTCTCATGCTCTCTCTCTCTCTCATTCTCTCTCTCAAAAAAAAAAAAAAAAAAATAGCTAAAGTCTATTAACTACCATAATGTTACTGCTGTTATTAGCCCCATTTCTCTAATGGGGAGACTGAAGCACAGACAGGTTAAGTATCCTAGTAGGCTGAAGAACTGGGATTTGAGCCCATGAATTCTGACTCCCTAACCTTCATATTTAGTCATATCACTTCTCTGAGCCCCAGTTTCTCCACATTTAAAATGGAGCTAATGATATTGATTTTAAGGGATGGCTTTGAAAATCAAGCAAGAACGGGGTTTCTGGGTGGCTCAGTCGGTTAAGCATCTGCCTTCGGCTCAGGTCATGATAGCAGGGTTCTGGGATCGAGTCCCGAATCGTGCTCCTTGCTCAGCAGGGAGTCTGCTTCTCCCTCTCCCTCTGCTTGCAGCTCCCCCTGCTTGTGCTCTCTCTGTCTCTCTCTGTCAAATAAATAAATAAAATCTTTTTTTTTTTTTTTTTAATGAGAGACAGAGAGCATGAGAGGGAGGAGGGTCAGAGGGAGAAGCAGACTCCCTGCTGAGCAGGGAGCCTGATGTGGGACTCGATCCCGGGACTCCAGGATCATGACCTGAGCCGAAGGCAGTCGCTTAACCAACTGAGCCACCCAGGCGCCCCTAAATAAATAAAATCTTAAAAAAAGAAGAAGAAGAAAATCAAGCAAGATCACGAAAGCCAAGTGCCCCGCACAATGTCTGACATAAAAAATGCTGCTTTACCGAGTAGCTTCTGGCTGGGTGTAGGAGACATGGATTAGCAGGGGCATGGCTCCACCTTGTGGTGTAGTCTGGGAACTGCACCCATCACCCAGCTGTCTGGCCAGTGTGTTCTGGTTACTCCTGCGGGCTCCGAGGGATGGGTGGAGGGGGCAGCTGAAGCCCGTGCAGTTTCCACCCCTATCATTGCAGGGCTGGTCTGTGGGGAGCAGGGGTGACGCGGAGGGTTTGACTGTGGGTTCTTACACCCCCTTGAGGTTCCTATCCGCATCTTTGCCCGGTTGCTCCCTCTGCCTCATCATTTGTAGACTGTTAGTTGGTGGAGGCAGTTTGCTAAGCAGGCTCTGCACCTAAGCTTTCTTTATGCATTTTCTCAGGATTACCCTGTAAGGGGCTATTCTCACTCCCATTTGGCAGAAGAGGAAGCTGAGGTTCAGAGAATTCGTGGAAGAGCAGGATTTGAACTTGGGTCTACCTGACTCCAAAGCCTGTGCCCTTCATTGTTGCACCAAAGAGCTGCGACAGGGACCACGCCCTCCCTGAAACACGCAACCTTATCACGAGAGTCCCCTGCACAGAAAGGGTTCCCCTGCTCATTCCCGCCCCTCCATTGGGAAGATCCTAGGGTTCCCAGGGCCTCTGAAGCCCGGATTCTGACCTGGGATTTTAAATGTGTGTTATCTTATCCCTCAATTTTATTTTTTCCAGGCAGATCCTGAAGTGTATCTTAGACACTGAAAAAGTGGCTTTGGAGCAAATTTCTTATACGGGAGGGGAAGGCAGAGGACAGACAAGTGGGAGTTGAGGGTGCAGGGTCAGAGGGTCTCACGGGTGTAGCCCCCATCGCCTCTGAGTCCTAACCGGCTCACAGCTAGTCAGCAGCCTGGCTTTGCGCGTCTTACTGGAATGCCATCGGCCTACTGGACAGCACACTGCCTCAGCTTCGGCGGCCAGTGAGAATGCTCCGACCCTCAGCTGTGCAGCACACGAACCTCCTGATGGGGGCGCGAAGCTCACAGCCTGGCCTTCCCCCATTACAGCACCTTTGGTTCAGTTCTTAGAGGCTTTTCTACCTTAACCAGCCCCATGCCGAAATACCTTCCTGGAGAGGTATTCCATCTCACCAGTCCTGAGCATATCCAAAGCCAAGCTCTAATGAAGGGACTATTTACAGCTTGGCTGCAGGAGATTGCCGGTGTGTGAATGAAGATGACAGTCCCTCAAGATGGGGTCAGAGTTCCACAGGGACTCTCCAGGGTTTAAACCTCCTTACCATAGTCCTGGCAGGGGTGCCATGCTGATCCTACAGCTAGGGAGTGGGTCTCTGCAACTGGCAACAAAGAGAGACATGACAAGATGAAAAGATGTTGCTGTGAGACAGGCCTGTAGCGGCCGTGGGTTTTCCAGAGGCCCCTCTGGCCTCCAGTCATGTCCTTTCCCGTGTCCCCAACACTCATCGTTGAGGGATAGGCCTTTAGAGACCGGGCGTATTTTACAGGTGGGAGAGGAGAGACCCAGAGAGAGGATGGGACTGGTATGAGGTCACCTGGAGAGTTGGGAGCTGAACTGTGGCTTGGACTCGGGTGTCAGGATGCCCAGGCCAGGGCTCTTTCTGGTCATCTTCCCTGGCTTTCACCACAATCATGGAGAACTCCCAGGGAAGCGGCTTAGAGGGCTCTCCGATGAGTCAGGCCATCCCTGGTTCCCCAAGGAAACTATAGGCTGCCCCTCCTGCTTGAGGGGGGTCTCGTCTTCTCCCCTGCCTCTTGCCAGGGACACAATCTTGGTGAGAAACCTCTCGTCTCCTCCCCTGCCTCTTGCCAGGGACCCAGTCTTGGTGAGAAACCTAGAGGAGGCAAAGGTGGCCTGAGGCAAGCCTGAAGTTAGTTCAGAAGTTAGTTCTGAAGTCTGGCCAGGAAAGCATAGAGCGTAGGGGATTGGGAAATAGAATGAAAACAGTGATGTGATTAAACAAACAAACAACAAGAAAACAAAACTCCTCTAAGACTCAGAAATCAGTTGGCTTTATTGGGAAGCTTCTCACAATAGAGTTGTGGGATATCCCGGAAATCTCACCACAATGCTCTTTACCATAACATGGGATAGCCTGGAAACTTAACCGTAATACTAAGAGCAAACTCACTTTAACACCAAGAGAATGGGCTAGCCCAGAAACCCAATGGTAATACCTTCACTATGGAATGAGATATCCCAATAACTGACTGTAATCGTGAAATATTTTAGGAACACCATTACAGTAGTCTTCCCTATTGGGTAGGATATCCCAGGAATCCCACAACACTGATCATCATGGAGTAGAAAATTTCGGCAATTTTATTGCAGGGTTAATTATTATAGAGTGAGTGAATCTCTTGACAAAACTCTTCACCGTGGAGTAGGTTAGTTTAGGAGCTCCACCCTAATGCTGGTGACTATGGAGTGGGCTATCCCAAGAACTCAGCTCTAACACTGATCACTATGGAATGGGCTACTTCAGAAAAATTTACAACAAGAATCACAATGGAATAGGAGACCCTAGAATTCCAGTGTAACACTAATCACTATGGAATGGGCTATCTCAGGAACCCCACTGTAACACTCGTCACTGTGGCACTGCTATCCAAAAACCCAGCTTTAGTGCTCATTATGGATCAAAATACAGATTGTGTGTCAGGTGGGCTCTCCATGGCCCCAGGACTTTACACCGGCTTTCAGAACCCTTGAGAAAGGACTGCTCAACACTGAAGAAGGCTGTGGGGTTGGGGGACAACGGGGATGGATATAAGAAGAAAAACTTACTTTCGATCAGCCAGTTAATGAAAGAGGCCAGGAAGTGTTTGTCCTGGGGAAAACCAGAAAGCCTCCATTAATTGAGCACCATCTGTATGCCAGGCCCTGAGCCTCTCATTTGATCCTCATAACAAACTTGCGATATAGGGATTATAGACGGGGAAAAGGAGACTTGGAGATGTAAATAGTTTGCCCAGGTCTTACAGTTAGGGTGGCAGAGCTCTTCCTAAAATCTGGACCCCCACCTTTGACCCTGGACAGCTGAGTGCTGGAAGGCATGGGGCTGTTGGTTCCAAGGTCCCTGAAGATCCTACTTTGTGGAACAAAACACCCTCCTCATCATTGGAACTTCCCATGCTGGTAGGATGATGTTCATGCTTAGAAGAAGCTCAGACGGGAGGGATGTAGGAGAGGCCATCATGGACCACTCTTCCAGCGTGGGCCCCATATATTGTGATGCCAAGTAACTAACTTGATTGTTTTGTTGTGTTTTTTAATATTTAAGTCAAGGGGAAAGGGGAATAAACCACTAAGTTTTGAGTCCCTACTCTGTGCTGGACAAATAACCAGATATCTTCTCATCTAATCATTATACTATATTTCATGCTTGTCAAGATACCACTGATTAAGATATACATTATTTAGTGTGCCATTGAGGATTTTTTTAAATTGCCAACTAGACTATGATATACCACTGAATATAAGACACACACCAATTTCAGAAACATTACAATGTGGGGGAAATGTGTGTTTTGGAACAGTTGATCTATGATCACTTCGTATGGGTCTGGTAGATGAGAAAGCTGAGGCATGGGGAGGTCAGGGGATCTGCCCAAGGGTGCACAGCCAAGCATCAGCCAAGCCTGCCTACCTCCAAAACCACGGCACATGCACCTCTCTTAACAGCGCAGCTGTGGCATGTATTCCTGGCCCAGGGGACCCCAGTGAGTGATGGGGCGGGGCCTCCACTGAGCTTGTCTCAGATGCGAAGGTATGGCTAATCTCAGAAGATTCCTCAGGAGAGAACCCGCTGCTCGTACCTGTCCAGGTGAAAATGCAGCTCAGACGATGGGGGCACTTGGATGAGCGCAAAGGCTCCTAAATAACCAGAGGGAATGGATATCTGAAGGAGACAGAGGGACAGAGGTGACAGTGGGAGGGAGCACAAGAGGAGACCCAAGAGATCAAGCTGATTGCAATACCCTCATAATAAAACTCCTTCCTTTGTCCCTGTCTTATACAGACTTATCCACAAGCGGGAGATGATTCCCAAACTTCTGGAAAATACATGGTAGCCCCAGAGCTCTACAGTCATCCAGCACAAGAGAGCACAACATTCTTAACTTGGCACATAGCAATCTGTCCATCCATCCATCCGTCCATCCAATCTCCTTCTTGCCTGCCTTTCTCCTATCTTCCCATCCGTCCACCCAGCCATCCACCTGATGTTCCCTCCCTCTTTTTCTCTCCTTCTCTTCCTTTCATCCATCTATCTTGTATCCGTCTCTATTGTTTCCTTTTTTCGTCCATCACTCTTTCAATTAATCCATATATTATCTCTCCACACATCTATCCATCATCCATCTTCTCACCCACCTAGTAATAGACCCTCCTTTCTTTCCATTCATCCTGTCACTCATCCATCCATACATGTACCCTTTCACACATTCATCCTTTTATTCAATCATCCTTACTTCCTTCTCTGCTTTCATTATTTTATCCATTCTTCCTCCCTTTCCTTCTTTTCATCCATCCTCCTTCATCTTTCCTGCTTCTCTTATAGCCATCTCATTTTTCTATCTTCCGTCTATTCTTCCATCTATTCATCCCTCCACCTAAAATCCCTTTCCTCCATTCTTCCATTCTGTTTTCATCATATTCTGTCCACTCCTCCTTGTATGTACCTATCCACTCATTCATTCTTCTATCCACCCAATCCTCCATACATGTTTTCACTTTTCTATTTTCATTCATTTCTATTTTCATTCATTCATACTTCTGTCCTTTGTTCCATTCATCCACATCCCCCCCTTTCATCTCCAGTTCATACTCCAACAAAGTAGAAATGGAGTGCCTACTGTGTGCTCATCCATGAGATAAACACAAGAAAGACCACAACAGAGTCCCTCCCCTCAAGGAGCTTCTGTTCTAGTGGAAGAAACCAACAATTACTACACAATATGGTAAGTGTGATGGATAGGTGTGCAAACGTCATGGCAGTCCCGAGCAGGGAGTCATTCTACCTGGAGAGATCTGGAAAGACTTTGGGGAGGACAAACCATTGGAGTCACACCTTGAAGGGGCGTGGGATTTTTCCAGGCAAACGGAGGGCATAAGAAGTCATTCAGAACAAAGCTATGATGTGTCAAAAGGGCCTGGAGTGTATGGGATGTCTGAGATCAGCTTGCTGGAGTAGCAGGAGGGGGCCAGAGGAGAATGAGGCTGGAGCAGCTGCAGGAGAGACCTTGACTGCCAGCTTTGGGGGCTTTGAATTTGATCTTCCTGGTAATGGGAAGCTACAGAAGATTCTGATCAGAGGTGTGATTCAAAAAAATCTCTCTGGAAGCCATGAAGGGGAGAAAACAGGAGTGTGTGGGTGGGGGGGGGGGCTACTGCAATGTCTCAGCAAGAGAGTAATGCTCAGGTCCGTAACACATCTTACCTTTCAGAATGCTCAGCTGTTGATTGGTGATGTAGAACCAGAATTGGACCACTGGGCACAGCTGAAATGCAGATGAGCAGAGGCCTCTGTGACAGGAGACTTGGGCCACCCTTCCAGCCCAGCCTCTGACTGGCCATGCACAGTGTTGTGATTATCAGTCTTTTGTAGACACAACACAAATCTCCCTCTTCCACAGGTGAAAACTACTTGACACACATTAGTTCCTCTATAAGTGTCCCATTTCTCTCCCCTTTCCCCCAGCATCAGGGACCCGGACAAAGGACAGGGCAGCACAGTTCTGGGAGGCCGGAGGGCCCAGGGAGAATACTCCCTGCATGGGCTGCCTCTCCCTACCTCGGCTGTTCCTCTGGGCCTCCAGCTAGCTGATCTGCAGGGTCCGCTGGGCCCACCTTGTCAAACTTACCGTGTTGGGTAAGGAGTTCCGCAAGGCCTGTTTCAGCATGACTTTTGTCACTGAAGAGAGCAGGTTGGGAAGGGGAACAGGGACATTTAGAATAACAGCAATTATAGCTAATAGTTACAAAATGTTTTTTCCACTCCAGAGACGAGTCTAAGCCCTTTGGCATATGCTAACTCAAATGACCGTCATAGTTAACAACCCAGATTGCTTGCCTCACAGTGCGCTACTTCCTGGCTGTGTGACCTTGTCCAATTTGCATAACATTTCTGCGCCTCTCATGTGTAATATGTAAAATAGAGTTGTGGCGAAGATTCGATAAGTGAAAGAAAGAGATGGGTTGGAGGACAACCTACCGTCAATGGGGCATCTGGTGCCTCCTAAGCAGGTGGTAGCTTTTACCTTCCTTGGGACTTGATTTAAGGTGCATAGAAGGCATTTCCTCTTAGACATCATGTTCTAAAATAGTGGTGCCAAGTGGTAGGTCGCAGGCCAAAAGAGGCCCACAGGTGTGTTTTCTTTTGCAAAGACAGTCTTTTAAAATTTTACAGTGAGTTTTCAGAATTTAAAAATTAAGTGACTTTACATAAAAATCCAAATGTCCAATTTCTGTTTAAGATACAGAAATCAGACAAGACTAGGCCCACTTTCCCAAGTGGCCAGTCAGCTGGAGCCAAAGAGGGGCTGCCCTCTTCAGATGAGGCATATAATGTTTGGTTTGCCACAGCCCACCATTCTCCATTGCATCCATAATATTGAAATTGAACTTGTATGTTGTATTTCTCTTAACTGGAGGCCACTTACTAATTTTTGCTAATTTCCTACCCCTAATGGGCATTTACATTTATGATCTTTATTCTAAGGCATTGAATTCAGAATCTGGGAGCTAGAAAGGACCACAGACAGCAGGCAGTTGGGTTCTCAGGCTAGCCTGCCTGTCTTTTTAAACCCTGAGTTTTAACGTTCATCTGTGATTTACAGTGTCTTTCTCAACCATGAAATAATGATCCTAGAGATCATCCATTAGGTGGTGATTGGGTTCCGAGCCCAGCCTCTGGACTCATTTTTAGGGACTGGTCTGTCTGAAATATAGGGCTACAGAATCTGATTAACCCTTAGCCTATTTCTCTTAAACTAAGTAAGCATGCATTTTTAGAACTCATCAGTGAACCAAGCTTAGGTTTTTAGGGGAGACCACAAAAGTGTTTTTGAGCCATCAGTTTATTTTTTTACCCTTCAGTTCATCCCTCCATCCATACACCCATCCATCCTGTATCTATCCATCCATTCATCCATCCACCCACCCATCCATGCATGCATGCATCCATCCATCCTCCCAGCCACCCATCCTCTTACTCATCCATTCATCTGCCCAACCAACCATCTACTCATTCTTCTTTGTCTTTTTCTCCAGTGTATCTCCAGGAACAACACTATAGCGACTGGCTCAATATTTGTTGAGTAAATAAATGAAAAAATGAGTGATAAATATAAGGCAGCTCTGCTCCCACAGAGCTCATGTAGGCATACACACTCAGTTACAACATAGTGTGAGAAGTGATATGACAGAGATCCTGCCCAGACAAGGGACCATGCAATACTCAGGGCCACTTTCAGGGAAGACATGTGCTTCTAGCAAGAAGCTAACGTCTCCTCTTTAGAAATCTAGGTTCCCTGGTAGAGAAACCTGGGCAGAGGTTGAAATGAGAAGAGAGATACTCTGGTGGTGTGGCTTGCTGTATCCTGGCTGTGGTCCCCAGTGAGCCTGGTAGTTGCCACTATGCATAGCATCGTCCCCCACTGCACCCTGCACAGCACTCAGCCCTCCCTGCAGAGTACCTACCGTGTTCGCATGTGGATCCTGGTGAAGACTGGCTCGCAGTTCTGCAGAGCGAGTGAGACTTGGCCGGATCTGCTCTGGGGTAGTGCTAAGGGAGGCTTGATGGTCACATCCAGTGTGGAGCCACCGAGGAAGTTGAGCAGCCTGGACACCCAGCAGGAGGACAGTGTGAGCTGAGTTGCTGGGGAAACTCCAGGTGGGGCATGAAGCAAGAGTGGCCTGGGACGTCATAGCCAAGACACTCCCTGGGTCCCAGGCCAGTCCTACAGGCAAGTCACTGGGCTGGTTTTCTCCACCTCTGCAGGGCAGGAAAACTTCCCTTTCCAGAGCAAATGTTTGGGGCTGTTCTAAAGACTTCCCTCAAACTTGGAAATAACCACTGGCATTTGTGGGTGTGAAAGGTGACCTATACACATTAATGTTTTTAAATGATGCCTGCTCATGGGCGTCTGGGTGGCTCAGTCAGTTAAGCATCTGCATTTGGCTCAGGTCATGATCCCAGGGTCCTGGGATCGAGGCCCGCATCGGGCTCCCTGCTCAGTGGGGAGTTTGCTTGTCCCTCTCTCTCTGCCCCTCCCACCTGCTCATTTTCTCTCTCTCTTTCTCTCTCTCTCTCTCAAATAAATTTTTAAAAATTAAAAATAAATAAATAAAAGATGCCTGTTCTTCAGTATATATATATATATTTTTTTTTTTTTTAAAGATTTTATTTATTTATTTGAGACAGAGAGAATGAGAGAGAGAGAGAGCACATGAGAGGGGGGAGGGTCAGAGGGAGAAGCAGGCTCCCTGCCGAGCAGGGAGCCCGATGCGGGACTCGATCCAGGGACTCCAGGATCATGACCTGAGCCGAAGGCAGTCGCTTAACCAACTGAGCCACCCAGGCGCCCTTCAGTATATATTTTTAACTTAATTTGTTTTTGAATATATATTAGAAAGTAAGTTAAAGTAAATGGTTTGGTTTATTTTTTAACAGGTAATAAATTTTCGTGGTTCAAGATTCAAAAGAGAGAGAATGCACAGTGACAAGCCCGCCTCCCACCAATGATCCCCAGCCCCCCAGCAACCTGTTGGGATCACACACATCATCAGTGCCCTCTATGCCTCCTTCCAGAGACATTGTATGCACATCCCCATCCACACATATGTAGTTTAATTTAATGTCTCCGAGCTTTGGTTTACTCTTCTGTAAAATGGGCATAATAGCAGTACCTTCCTTCTAAGGTTATGGCAAATAATATATTATATATTTTTTTCATAAAATAATTCATATATATAATTCATAAAAGCCTCAGCACGGTGCCTGGACTCTATTAAGCACTCAATAGTATTTGTTATATTTTATCACCACAGTCATCTCTTTGGAGGACAATTTGGCAATACTTACCAAAAGCTATAAATTACACTTCTGAGAATTTCTAAGTAAATAATCAGAGATCTGAAAAAAGATTTACTTATTTATTTTTAAAGATTTTATTTATTTGAGAGAGAGAGTGAGCAAGCAAGAGAGAGAGCACGAGCAGGGGGAGGGGCAGAGGGAGAGGGAGAAGCAGACTTCCTGCTGAGCAGGGAGCCCAATGTGGGGCTTGATCCCAGGACTCCAGGATCATGATCTGAGTGGAAAGCAGACACTTAACTGAGTGAGCCACCCAGGCGCCCCATGAACAAAGATTTATAAGGCAAAATAGTAATCACAGTAATCATAAGACAAGACAGTAATCACAAGTAATCACAGAATTATTTATCAGAATGAAAATTGGGGGGGGTGCCTGGGTGGCTCAGTCTTGATTTCGGCTCAGGTCATGATCTTGGGGTCATGAGATTGAGCCCTATGTTGGGCTCTGCGCTCAGCGGAGAGTCTGCTTGAGATTCTCTCTCCCCCCTCCCCTGCCCCTCCCCCCACTCTTTCTCTCTCTCAAATAAATAAATAAATCTTTTTAAAAAAAGAACGAAAATTGGGAACACCTTAAGTGTCTAACAATAGAAGAATGGTGAAAGTGGTGTATCATGGTACATCTATGCAATGGAATATTTATTGCCTTTCAAAATGGTGCTGAAAAAAGTCTGGAAAGGAGCAAACTGAAATATTAATGGCCATTGTCTTTGGGCTGTGAATTTAGGTTTATACTTCAATTTTTTCTCCAAGTTTATTACAACAAAGCATACAAAAATGACAGAAAAGGAATAGATTTACTCTCACACCTATCTTCCTGTTAACAGCCATCGCTAAGAAGCTTGTATGTTTAGGAAGATATTGTCAAGAGCTCCTAGTGGGTAATGAAAGTAGCCAAAGGGCATTTTGCCAGTTGTTTCAAAATTGCCCCTATCTCCAAGGATTCCCTTCTATGCCCCCTTCTCTAGCCACGAACGGTTACTTAACCTTGGGAAAGTGATAGTCAGTCTGGTCTGAAACTGCAGCTGGAGGTCGGAGAAAGGATGGATCTTCCATGATACCTGGACGATGTCAAACTTTGATTTTGAGCCTGCAGAATGGGAAGCATGAGGGAAAGTGAACCAGCAGAAATTCCCGGTCTTCTCACCTCAACACCCAAACTACAACGTGGCCTTTCCTCCATCCTGGGCCCTCCCTTCCTTAACCTGGGTTTCCATTCTGAATCCCATCCCTACTAGACAAGGAAGGCATTAGTCAATAACTGAGATGTTTTTCAGTTCATTAAAATGCTAAAGGAAAATTAAGACATCAGATTCAAAGCATCCTTGGGAACTATGGTGTTAGCTTATAACAAAAGTGCTGTTTTAATCACTGGGGTATTAAATAATAGCTAAGATATCAGCTGGGAAGGGCTTCCTCTGTACCCTTTTCCAGTGCTATTTGTAATTCAGTAGGGGCTTGCACAAGCCTACATAAATCCAAGAGATGAAGCCATATGGGGGAGTGTTGGGCGGTGGGTTGACAGTTTGGACGAGGAAGCAGTGTCTGATGCTGCCTTCTCAATGTCAGCTTTCCAAGCAGGTGAGTGAAACTCTGACGCTTATAGTGCAGGGTGGTATCTTTCAAATACCTGCAACCTTCACTAATCAATGCTTTGGAGAACTCTTTTATTGCTAAAGGACTCAAACTCACCAGCTGTTGAGTTTCCCAAAAGGAATTGTGCTCTTCAGAACATCGTTGATGCCAACAAGACTCCCATGGCCACAGAAGCCCCCGAGAGAACCCTTGCAGAGCAGGCCTTCCAGAGCCAAGGACCCAGCTGCCTCCAGGAGGTGATCTTTGCCAGCAGGTAAGGTCTTGCTGCCCAGGAGGATCCTAAGTAGCTTTTCCCTTTCCCGGACCAGATTCTGGCTGTTGAGAATGATGGCTCCCAGCAGCCCTTCCTGAGCTAGGAGATCTTTGTTAAGGACATTTGTTTGGCTGAGAGGGTCTCCAGATTCCATTCCAACACCTTTTTCTTGACTGTGGTGAACCAGGGGAGGCAGCACACTGTCATTGGCTCGACTTCTGTGTTGGGGAGCCCTGCCATTCACTAGAGTTCCCATGTGGCCAAGATTTCCAGATTGCATTTCTATAGTGGGACCAGAGGGGCCAGGGATGCCATATCCAAACTGGTTATGACCTAAGGATAACACAGCCTCAGACTTGCCATAGTAATTATGTGTCCTAGCTCTCAAATAGCCATAGCCAAAAGATACTCCAGCCCCAAATTGATTATAACCTCCAGATGGCCCAGCTCCAGACTGACCATGACCATTAGCTGACTTAATTCCAAACTGACCATAGCCAAAAGATACTCCAGCTCCAGACTGACCAGAATCTAGAGATGAGGCAACACTAGAATGAGTATAATGATTAGATATCCTTTCTCCAAGCTGAACATTTCCTCCTGATGACCTAGGCCCAGATTGAATATAACCATCAGATGGTCCAGCCTCAAGCTGACCATTCATTGACCAAGCCCCAGACTGACCCACACCAGATGACCCAGCTCTAGGCTGATCCAGTCCATTCATTGATCTAGTCTCAGATTGACTAAAATGACTAAGTGACCCATACCCAGGTTGGCCATATCCTCCATGTGATCTTGCCTCAAACTGATTGTCACCAGCAGATCTTCCATGCCCAAGATAACCATTCATTGACCTTGCCCCAGATTGACTATTCTCTCCAGATGACTCTGTCCCAATTTGATTGTACCTGTTAAATGGCCTATCCCCAGTCTGACCACTCATTAACCCCACCCCAGACTGACCAAAACCACCAGTTTTCCCTGACCCAGGCTGATCATCCATTAACTCTGTTATAGATTGACTATAGCCACCAGATAACCCAGATCCAGACTGACCATTTAGTCATCCTGCCACAGATAGACTATAACCACTAGATGACCTATCCCCAGTTGGACTACTTATTGACCCTGCTCCAGATTGACCCAAACCACCAGATGATCCAGGTCCAGACTGACCATGTTGTCCAAATGATGCTGTCCCAAACTGACCATGGCCACCAGATGAGCCAGCCTCAGTTTGACTATATCCTCCAGATGATCCAGTCCTTAGCTGACCATAGCCATCAGATGATCTATCCCCAGTTTGACTATAGCCACCAGATGACCTATCCCCAATTTGACCACTAGCTGACTGATCCCCAGTCTGACTACTCATTAACCTCATGCCAGACTAACCAAAACCACCAGTTTTCCCTGACCCAGGCTGACCATTCACTGGCCTTTCCCCAGATTGGCCAAAACCACCAGATGATCCACGCCCAGATTGACCATTTAGTGCCCCAGATAGACCATAACCATTAGAAGACCTATTCCCAGTTGGACTACTCATTGACCCTGCTCCAGATTGACCCACACCACTGGATGATTCAGGTCCAAATTGACCATATAGTGCCCCTGCCCCAGATAGACCATAACCATTAGATGACCTATCCCCAGTAGGACCACTCATTGACCCTGTTCCAGATCTATCCAAAACCCCAGATGACCCAGACTCAGGCTGACCATATATTGACTCTGCCCCAGACTGATCATACCTTCCAGATGACCCACTCCCTAGCTGACCAGAGCCATCAGAGAGCCTATCCTCAGTTTGACTGTAATCACCAGATGACCTATCCCCAATTTGACTATAATCACTAGATGATCTATCACCAGACTGACCACTCATTAACCCCATCCCCGACTGACCAAAACCACCAGTTTTCCCTGACCCAAGCTGACCATTTATTGGCTCTTCCCTAGATTGACCAAAACCACCAGATGACCCAGGCCCAGACTGACCATAACTGCCAGGCATAGCTGCCTTAGACATGACAGCACTTCCTAGAGAAGCATCTGTGGGAAGACCATTGCCTGAGACACTCATACTTCTCACATCTGTAATGTCAGGTTGGGCTGATGATGTATGGTCAGAGTAGCTAGGGCTTTTCATACCCTCTTGACCAAACTGTCTGGGAGGAGTTACTTCTTTGTGGTCTAAGGATCCTTGGCCAGTCACATCACTTTTGTCAGCAGAGCCTTGACCCCTCATCTCACTTTGACCAGGATAACCCACAGTGACCTGATTGGCCACATGGGTTCTCATGGGTGGAATAAGACTCAGCCCAGCCATTCTTACTGGGGGTGTGGTCATCAGGTTGGTTTTCAGGGGTAGGGCTGGGAGCACAGTGGATTTCTTAGGCTGGACACTGTACTCAGTGACATCTTCAGTGTCAGGGTCCTTCAGAGAAATGTACTGGTCATTCTTAGGAGAGTTATGTTCATAGAGGTGGGCATCTCCTCTGCTACTTGAAGAACTGCTGGTGGTCTGAGCCTGCTGGTTGTTCCCACTGAGAAGGCCTGTGCCAAGCATACCACCATTGCCAAGCACCTGGCCAGTCTTGAGAAGGCCTGTGCCCAACAGACCGCCGCTGCCCAGGAGACCTCCACTTCTACTGCCTGCTGGGACAAAGGCACATAGGTGAGTCCGAGGCCACACCCTCCCACTAGAGCCACAGGAATGAGAGCTCAGCCCAGAACCAGCTCTGTGACCATGCCCAGGAACCAGGATAAGGATTACCCTCAGAGATTTAGAACTAAGACTCAATCTATTACTAGATTTTTTTGAGCATTTGACCCAGGAGGCAGTGACAAGTCAGACAGAAGGTAATCACATTGGGGCCATTTATGGTGGAACAGAGAAAATGATGATACATTTATGCTCTGAGAAATAAGCACTGTAGCTTCATGGGGGGTGGGGGGTAACCACTTAGTTGTTGACAGCTTCCCCGATCTTGGTGTTAGTGCTCTGGGAGGCCCAGGGAATTCTGAACTTTGAAATCAATTGGATAACATCTCTCCCCTTTTTATAAATCAATCTTTTTACTTAACTACTTCGTAAGGAAAATTTCTGTCCCTTGCAACCAAACAATCACTAAGACAGAAATTGGTATCAGGGGTGGGGTTCCAGATAAGAAAGCTTCAGAGAAAAATATGGACCAAACTTTGGACTTGAGGCATATGAGTGGTTTCCAAACTCTTTTATCAAAAGATTGGAAGCTATAAGTCTGTGATATGTGGTTCCAAAGCAGCTGGCTAAGTACTTACCTGCAATCTCATGGGACTTAGGTCATCAGAGACTAAGGCTGGAAAGATTTGTCTGGGAACTAAGTGTAAGAGGGGAAGACTACAATCAGAGGGCAGAGAGGTGACATGTGGTTTTGTATTAAACATATGATCTAGACACCAAGCGGGATCTGAAAAGTATTAGGAACCTCTGGGAAAGGCAAAGTGCCTCCTATGTCACCTGCAGATCTAAGCACTTCTAATGAGTCAGTCTTGTGACAGGTGTCAGCTTGTCCAGTAGAAAGGAGTTTGTTTCTGGAATCTTCCTGGAAGGACCTTCCAGGAAGGATGGGACAACTCACCTGTTTGGGAGCTGGAACCTCCAAACTGAGCATGGCTTGCTCTAAGCAGGCACCAGGGGAGGAGGACAGCCCACAAAAACGCCCCCATGTTCACTCCAAGTACTTGTGGAGACAAGAGTCGGTCAACAGGGAAACACTGATCTGGGATCCAGGAGCCCTGGCGTCTTATCCGATCTTCACCATCACTTTCTATGTGGCTTAATCAAGCCACTCCATTTCTCTGAGCCTCAGTTTCTTTATCTATAAAACTGGCCTATTTTTACTTGCTCCATCTCTTGAGAGGAAAACATGACAGTAGACATAGAAGCACTTCATAAATGTGCAGCAACTTTCTCTGCACATGTAGTCCTAATAATGGCTAGCACTTACGAAGCGTGTTCTGTGCCCGACATTGCACCAAGCACTTTGTCTGCATTGACCCGTTCCATCTTCACAAGAACCTTATGAAACACGTGCTTTTATCATGCCTGTTTTAGGGGTGGAGAAATGAGGACAGCTGGGAAGTGGCAGTTAGAACCCAGAGCCAGGCAGGCTGGCCCCGGAGATCTAGGATTATGACAGATAGTTATTATTTGAATTCACTCTAATATTTGGACCAGTGGATGAGGATGCTATGGTAGATTGCATTTTTCAAAGATAACCACAGCTATATATTTATCCTGTCCCACATGTTCTTCATACAATATTATTGGTATTTCCCTCATGGTGGGGGGGAAGCTCCAAAGAATGTATTCTTTCTCCTCGAGTTGGGGGGAAGCTGGTGATTGCTCCAAAGAATGCAGCATGACCGAAGTGACGCTAGGTGACTTCTGAGGCTAGGTCATTAAAAGAACACAGCTTCTAGACTGGACTTCAGTCACTATGTTGGGAGGCAGTCCAGGCCACACATGGTCCACAGGTAGGCACTCCAGCTGACAGCCCCAGGTAAGGATCCAGCTAATAGCCAGCATCAACCACCAGACATGTGAATGAGCAAGTCTTCAGGTGACTACAAGCCCAGCCAATACCTAATTCCAACCTTAGGAGACTCCAGACTGGAACTGTCCAGCTGAACTGCTCCTGAATTCCTGATAGAGGCCACCAAACGTTGGGGGCAGTTTGCGATGCAGCAATATATAACCAAATCAGATTCAAAGGAAATGGTAACAAGAGCTAAGCCCAATGACATCCTTATCACAGTCATTTCAGCAACTTACTCTCCCTTGGGTGTCACCTCCTGAAGGAAGGCTTTGATCTGATATCCCCTGATCTTAGCACCGGGTCTATGTGCATGCAATAAGCATTAATAGTGGGAATATTCCTCTCTACCAGTTTCCTTCAGCTCAGTCCCATCACGGAGGAGGCAATGAGACCATAGCAGGGTAGGTGGCGAGCTGTGCCATCCTCCTCAGTTCCAGAGAAAAGCAGCAAGGACTCCACTTGGGCAAGAATGGAAGTGGATCAGAGTGGGGGCCTGTAGGTGGTTATGGGGGACAGGAAGATCTGCCTCCCGATTCCAGGTCCACCATCCAATTGCTGGGTGACTTCGGCTGAGTCACTTTGCCTCTTTGAGCTTCAGTCTCCCTAGATGTAAAATGGGACTAAAAGTAGGCCCTTCATTACAGGGAGGTTGGAGGACGGAATGAGATAATGTGCACAAAGCCCCTGGCATGGCACTGGGCCCATGAGAAACCCTCAGCGGATGGCAATGACCATGGAAAGGTAATTTCTTTTTTTTTTTTTTTAAGATTTTATTTATTTATTTGACAGAGAGAGACACAGTGAGAGAGAGAACACAAGCAGTGGGAGTGGGAGAGGGAGAAGTAGGCTTCCCGCTGAGCAGGGAGGCTTATGTGGGGCTCTATCCCAGGACCCTGGGATCATGACCTGAGCCGAAGGCAGACGCTTAACCGACTGAGCCACCCAGGTGCCCCAAAAGGTCATTTCTTAATAATCTAATGGAGCTAGTGGCCTCTTGAGAATCACCTGAAATTTATTTTTCATACTGTAGAAACTGGGAAGGAATGTCCCCTCCCCTTAACCCTAGACCTGGGCTTTTTCTGTGCATGTTGGAGGTGGGGAGCAGACAGTGTGAGCAGAGTGCGGAGGGGAGAAGGCGGGGAAGGGTCCTTAACAGTCTTTCTTGTAGACCAGGATTGACAATAGTTGCCTTCCAGAAGTCTAGACCAGGAGGTAAAGAATTCAAATGCCTTCAGGAGCCAGGCGAGCAGCTCAAATGTGGGAAGGGGGCTGCCAGGCACTGGAGGGCAAGTGCTTTTTAAAATGTACAGCTCTTAAAAGACACCAGCCAACTCATACCACATGGGAAATGTGAACCCCTTCTGGCTAGAATCTAGAATTTTCAAGAAAAGCAGGGATTAGATTTTTTTTTTTTAAATTCTTATGCAAGTGCCTGTAAAAGGTAAGGTCCTTTTTGGCAAGGTCCTTGTTTTGTTCACTGTTGTATTCCCAGCTTCCACAGAAGGGCCTGGCTCATCACAGACATCTCAAACAATTTGTCAAGAGGATGAATTGAAGCTCTTGATGTTAAGATACTGGCAACTAAGTCAGATTTTTAAAATTATTCAAATATACTTTGTGGAATACACACACACACACACACATCTGTGGATCTATCCCTGAGACTGCCAGTTTGTGAACTCAAGCCCAAAAGTACAGCTAACTGAGCTGGATGGGGGAAAAACAGACCCAAGGAGCTCGGGATTGGACGTCACTGGGGTAGGGCAGACCTCACCTGCCCTGGGTACGAGGGGACAGACACAGAATGTTGGGTCGGGGCTCTCACCTGATGGATGCTCACGAAGGCCTGGGCACAAGTGAGAAATGCTGGAAAGAATGGCCTGTGGCGTTCCTCCAGGCCTCAGGTTGACCAGGAGGCTGAGAGGTCGAGTCACCAGCAGGACCTCCCAGGGCCGCTCTGCAGCCTGGGTGAGGGGCAGCAGGCCAGGCCAACACACGGACGGACGGGGAGGACTAGTTTGGGGCCTGAGTGCACCCCAGGGAGGGGAGGGTAGGAGAAAGGAGGAGACAGGCTTCCTGAATTGGATTTCGTTTGATTGAGAAGAACGGGGATGTGTGAGAGAGCTGACAGATGCAGCAAGATGAGTGAGTGGATCTTACAGGCATTACGTCGAACGGAAGCAGCCAGTCTGATTCCGCTTACATGGAACTCAAAAACAGCCGAGACAAAACTCACACGTGGTGTTAGAGATCAGAAGAGGAATCCCCTCTGGGGGGCAGGTCTGACCAGGATGGGGCATAAGGGAGCATTTGGGTAACAGAAATGCTGTGTCTCTGGATGGGGTGGTGCTTACATGGGTGTACAAGTAAAGTCATCAAGCTGTATGCTTTACTGCATGAGACTTACACCTCAACTTACAACATGTGGAAGAAAAAAGATAGAAGGACGGCGGGCAGCCCCTCCAGGGCTGAGAGGCTTGTCCTATCTGTTACGCCATTGTGGTTTTTACTACCACATTTCAGTGGCTCTGAGGCAGATGTTTTTCTCCCATGACTGTCTCCGAAATCAGGAGGCATCTTATAATCAATGTGCTTAATTCACAGCGTGTCTGCTTTCTTGGTAGTGCATACAAAGGCGTGGGGTCCCGCAGTCCGTGGGGCCCTGGGAGCCCCCTCTGAGCACTCTGCAGATGACAGAGGTGGGAATTATGTCCCACAAATTGGACAGAGAAATGGAACAACGCCAGTTATGATTGTTGTTTGCAGACACCCAACTAACAGTCCTCACTCCGCCACTCCTTCGGAGCCCCTGCAGGAGCTCAGTCCCCCTTCTCACTGGGGCCCATGGGGAGGCAGCCAAACAGCCCCCAATGCAGAGCACCTGTTCTCTTTGGGGCTAACCGTGGGGCCCCAGAACAATGACAATGACAGCAACTTCAATGTGCCAGGGGCTTCCGGATGCCAGGCCCCGCACTCAGCACTCATCTCGCATCATTTCTGTGTCCCCTCCTCCTGGGTGGGGAGTGCTCTGAATCCTTCATATTTACCACAAATGAGCAAGGTCAACACAGCATGTCCATAAGCCGACACGTTTTTGGTCTTTGGACAAGTGGGGTTTGGATTTTCGGTAGGTGTGGTGTTGGCTATTTGACAGACATCATCTACCAAAGGTGGAGGGCCCCCATTTTGCAGATCTGGAAACTGAGGCCTTGGGGTCACCTGGCAGGTCGATGTCAAGAGCTAGGACCAGAACCCAGGGCTCCAGCTCCTTCTCACCACCACCTGGCTGCTCTCCAGGCCTCTGAGAGCGGGGAATGTGGGGCCCTTACCTGGGTTATGGCTCCCGTCACCTAGGACCTTCGGGTCTCCGCCGCCTGCCCCTGGAGTGAAAGCCAGGCGTGGAGAGGAGCTTAAGTAGCAGGCGGGTGGAGGGAGCAGGAGGATGCCCTGGGGGACCTGAGCAGGGCTCTTGGAAGAATGGCCACTGCTGGCTGATACCAGAAGGGGGGCTGCGGGGAGGAGAGCGGGGCAAAGGCTCTCAGCCCAGGTGGCCTGAGGAGGATGAGGTCAAGAGGCCATCTGGGCCGGCCACTTGGGTGGGGAGTTGTCACTTCCTGAACCTGCCATGAATCCCAGCGTGTGTATCTGAGTGTGTGTGTGTCTGGAGGGGCTCTCTGCGTGCGTCCATGGCCCAGTGTGTAAAACTGCAGCGTTCTGGGGGGAGGCCTCAGCTTTTACCTGATGCCCTGAGGCATCCTAAGCGCTCCAGAAGTTAGCTCCTATTTTAAGGCAACTTCCTGTGTGGAGTCTTAGTTTTCTTGAGGAAAATCACTGATTTGGGGAAGACTATCAGCCCTCCCGTGGGTGTCAGAAATCTCAAAATTCATAAGGAAACTCACATTTCTGAAAGGACACTTGAATTCTTGGGGAATGTGTCACTTCCCATCCCCGGGTCTCAGAGTCCCCTAGGCGTTGGCCTTAGTGCTTCCCTGAAGGTCAGGAAGGGGGACCTGCACACTCTAAAAGGTGGTGCCATTGAAGGACTGTTTGGCCATGAGGATGGGTGGGGGTCTTGCTGTTGCCATTCCATCATCCTCCGCGTGTTTCTCCTGGGCCCCTCTTGGGGTGAGAGGAATGTCAGAGAGGAGGCTGCGGCCCAGAGTGGCAAAGGGGCTCAGCAAGGTCACACAGCAAGTCAGCGCTGCATATAGAAGGGACCCAGGTCCCCCGATCCCCACAGGCCTCTCTTAATCCCACTTCCTCATCCCTCCCAGGCACCCAGGCTGTCCCCAGGGCCCTCAGGGTGCCACTGGTGGGGGAATCTGGAGTCAGTCACAGGGTAGCCAGGCCAGAGGACGCTTGGGCTGGGCAGGCTGACTGGCAAGAACTGGCTGGACTCCCACCCTCCTGCAGGCTCTTTGCCCATTTCACACCCCACTCAGCAGGAGGAAGATAATGGTGGGACGAGGCCAGGCCTGAGGGACAGGACAGCGTGGCAAGGTGCAGTCAGGGCTGAGGGCTCTCAGAACCAAAGAGCCAGAGTGGCCCTTCTCCTGAGGCTTCAGTTTGTACCATCTGTAAAATAGGCATATAAGGAGGGGGTTTATCTGCTGAGGATGGGGCAAACCAGCTGGGCCGGCTTCACCCCCACCCTGTAGCCGGCCCTTTCCCAGAGTCTGGATGTGGACCCTGGTGGGCTGTCCCTTTCTCTGTCTATTCACAACCTTGGGGATTTATGTGGGGTGTCACCCTAGAACCATGGAAGACACACTATGATTTTTAGTCAGAGCAACCTCCCCTGAGCAGACTCCAAATCTTTTTGTTTATACTAACAGAATAAAAAATGATGTGCCTCTCACATCTTATTGAAGCAGAACATACATACATAAAACACACAAATCATAAGCACAGAGCTGGAGGAATTAGTATAAAGTGAAGCTTCCCATGTGTTATGGGTTGACTTGTGTCCACCTCCCAAATTGATATGTTGAAATCCCAGCTCCCAGTACCTCAGAATGTGACTGCATTTGGAGAGAATGCAATTCTTTAAAATTACCTTTTAAAGAGGTAATTAAGTTAAAATGGGTCATGAGGATTAGCCCTAATCCAATCTGACTGGTGTCCTTATAAGGAGATTGGTGCTAAGAGGGAAAAAGGCAAGGCAAGGGAGTGTGAAGGGTTGAGAGGAAGAGGGAGACATTTTTGATACGGGGTCAGAAAAGGCCTCACTGAGAAGGTGACTTAGAGCAAAGACTGCAGGAGGTGAGAACGAGGCCATAATTATACCTAGGAGATGAGCAATCTGGGCAGGGGGGACAGCATGTGCAAAGGCCCTAGGGTGGGAAAGGTGCTAGTGTGTTCGAGGAATAGTTAGGAGGTTAGCAAAGCCGTTGCAAAGCTAACAAGCGGGAAAAGAACAGGGGATGGGGTTTCAGGCAAAGAGGGAAGTGCACTTCTCCACATCAAAAATACGTATCTTGATTAAAAGGTTTTCAAAATTTTTTTACAATAAGGCACTAAGTATTTAAAAGAATATTTTACATTGTTATCATTCCAACTAACATTCATGTATAGTCGATTAAATTAATAATAATTATCCACAAAGTAATATTGATTTGGAAATGGATATTTTAAGGCAACGAACAGAACTTTTTCTCAATTTGTTCTTTTATCTGTGAATTAACTTAGTCACTGCGAAGAAGGAGGCAGGATTCAGCAACCCAGCAGAGACCTAATTTTCAATTTTGGAGAACTAAGTGATACAAAAAAATGGGTGTTTATTTGTTTGGCAGATGGGTGGACATGGGGAATTTTTATTAAGGCAGTGTTGCTCAATTCTTGGAACTGCTTCCAATATTTATGCCAAAAATCACAAGATGGTGTGTGATCAGAGATTGTTTCTCAATGATTCTAAGTAGATTAAGACTGGTAGCAGTAATAACACTCTTTTGTTGAAAGCAAACTGAAAACCACCTGGCTTGCTTCCCAGACATCGGTGGGTCATCAGAGCCCTTGTGTTCAGAGCCATGCCCTTGAGTAGGGACTGGGGACAAAGAGGGAACTATCTTTCATAAAGAGGGAGAAGGAATGTTTGTAAAGGGAAGGTGGGGAGCTTTGTGAGAAGCCACTCTTGAGAGGAAGGTTCTTGGGACAGAGAACACAGAAACACTGGGAATCAGGAAATGAGGAAAAAGGAGTCCAGGAAAGAGTCCTACAGATGAACCCATGGAAAGTTCTCTTGTGTCCCTGCTCCATCCCACTGGACTCGGTGTGGAAGTGCATCTGTGGGCTCTGGACTTAAATCCTGAATCTTCCCTTCATTATCAGTGTGTTCTCATATTGGTTAACTAACTCAACTAAGCCTCACTTTCTTCACCTGTAAATGGGAACAAGAATAAGGAAATAATGAATGGTTTGGCCATATGGCAGCCCACACATAGCAAGTGCTCAGAGAATCTTCGCTGCTTTTGTGAAAATAGTAGTACTTTATCACTATTGTTACCACTGTTATCCTCATAAGTTAGAGGCTATCTTGGGAGTGAGAGGGGCTAGAGGGGCAGGGCCAACCCAAGCACACCCCAACCCCAAAAGCTGTTTTTCTATCAGGCTGCCTGGAGGCTCTCATTTGAGCCAAGAGCTTAGTTTGAACACTCTGGTAAGACGTGGACTGCTGATTCCCAGCCTCACAGCCTCCTCCTCTGGGCACTTTGCATGACCCCATGTTTGGCTGGGTTTAAATGTCATCCCATAATCTCTGTGGCTTAGGTTAGAAGCACATGCTCTGAAATCAGGACAAGCTGCTGTTGAATCTTAGCTCTGCTCTTCACGCACGGGGTAACCTCAAGCTACGTCTCTGAGTCTCCGTGTCCTCATCTGTCAGGTGGAGTCACGGTATGTCCCCGCTGTGAAGGGCTGTTGCGATGGCTGGGTGAATCGCCTGCCAAGAGCTCATCATGATGCCAGGCACCAAGTAAGCCTGAGCCACGGTTGCCGTTAGGATGAGGGCGAGGAGCCTTGTAGGTGACATCAGGAGACCTGGGCTATCACCAAGCCCTGCCTTTTCCTCCCAGGTGGCCTTGGTAAGTCACACTGTTCCCATGCCTCAGTCTCCCATCTGTGAAATGGGAATACCAGCCCCTGCTTTGCCTCACAGCCCCCGGATGAGGGTCAAATGAAATCACAAAGACAGCATGCTTTGTAACCTCCAGTTGGGGAGGGTCTGCCCAAGTCTGGGAAGGGGCACTGGGGCCAGCACCTGGCTCTTTGGCAGGGCCGTGGAGAGATGATAGGACCCCAGCATTTAGAGGCTGTGTAGGGGCCAAGGTCCCAGCACTCGCAGCCCTGGCACAGATTTCCAAGCTCAAACGTGGTCCCCCAAATAGCACAGAAATTCAAAGGACAGTAGGGAGGGGAGGCTGTCTTACTCATCCTGTATCCTGGAACATAGTAGTTGCTCAATGAATGATCGTTAGATGAAGAATCAAATGGGTGGCCCTTGCTAGGGTAGATCTGGGCAGGGACAGGAGCTGGGACACTTTTCTGGCGCAGAAACCAGGAAACGAAGTCCTGAACCAGGACAGGGACAACGAGCAGTTTGAATGATCCGGGCAACTTGAAGAGAGCTTGTGGCAAGTCTAGGAGGAGGGAGGAGGGTGGGTAGAGGGAAGACAGAGAGACCTCTGAGGGTGCAGCCTGCCAGACTGGGTGGGGGAGATGCAGAATTCCCCAGGGGGGCAGGTGAATGGCGCCGGCCCACAGGGAGATGGGGCGCAGGCCGCAGGGCCAGGAGGGTCAGCTCAGCTCTGAGAACAAGGGCTCCTTAGAGCTGAGCCCTGCGGCCCCGAGGGCAACTGCCTGACTTGTTTTTATCAAGCCCAGGCAATGCCAGTTTCTGCATTTGCCCTTTTCCGAGTCACCTCTTGCCTGGAAAGCTACTGGGGCGAGGAGCTGACAGCTGAGCGGATTCTCTGTCACAGTCACCTCTGTGCAGGGGAGAGGGGCAGACTCACAGGGTTTGGGGGATCGCTTGAAACGCCCTCCATCCAGTAAGTCAGGCCCAGTTGGGTTCAGGGCTGGGCATCAAATACCTGGGTCCTGAAATCAACTCTGTCACCTGCTTGCTATGTGCCCCTTGCTCTCTCCCAGCCTCAGTTTCCCTGATTGCACAATTGAGAGAGCCGACTAAAACAATGTTTCTCCAGGTCTTTCCCCCAGTCCGCCTGTGGAACTTATTAAACTCAGATTCCAGTTCCCCATTTTGAAGTTACTGAGTCAGCAGTGCTGAGGAATGGGGGCCTGGAGACCCACATTTGTACATGCTGCCCTGGGGATTCCATGTTCGTCAGGATTTGAGATAGTGATTTTCACAGTGATGAAGTGGAAGGACCTTTGGTGTGAACTCGGGAGACTTGGTCCTGACCCTGCTATACTACTGGCATGTGGCTCTGGGCTAGTCTCTTTGCATCCCTGGGCCTCAGTTTCCCCATCTCCAAAATAAAAAATGCTATCCTTAATGATCTGCGAGAGGGTGGGGGTGTGCATTTCTTGAGCACCTGCCAGGTACCCAGAACCCCACACTGGGAATTTTAGGCTGATGGGTCATTGAATTGCAGACATTGACTCTACCCCAGAATTGTGTGCAAAGTGAAAAGTTGAATCATTTGAGAGCAAGGCTTAGTGACATTTGTGGAGTCCCGTGTCCAGTCAGAGGGCCTCAGTGTGGTAGCGATAGCTGGGGGCATGGGGTAGCCCTTGTGCCTAAGCTCAGACCTCAGGGCTCAGCAGTAGGGACACCTCAGGGGTCCAGGCCTCAGACTGGGTTCATCCTTTTCACACAGGGAGGTCCTAGGAAAATGAAATGCCAATGTCGCATTAACCAGGCCTCTACCGATGGTCTCCTGTCTTCCTCCAAGGCCCTGACTGAGACTCCAGCCTTTCCTGCTATGGTCTACCTTGTCCATCTCAGCATGGCAAACATCAACATTAGGTTCCTCTTCACCTCAAGAACCTTCCATGGCTCCCCACTGCCCACAGGAGGAAATCCAAACTCTTTAGCCAAACTTCCAGGGCCACTCACCAGCCCCATCTTTTACTGATCATCTGCTCTGATCAGACTAGTCTTTTTTCTATTCCCCAGGTTCTCTGGGCTTTCCTCCTTCTGTGCCTCTGCTGTCTGTGGTGAAGGCAAACGTGGGCCATGTTCCAGTTCCTCTGCTCATTTGCTGTGTGAACTTGGACAAGTCACTTAACCTCTCCGAGTATCACATCCTCATCTGTGAAGTGAAGATAATACCCTTCCCCCCACCCACCCCCAAAAATCCACCAAGGATTTTTGCAAGATAATGGGTAGGAAATGCCTGTCCCTGCTCCTAGAACTTGCTAGACATTTAATAAATTATGACTCCTTCTCCTTCCATCCTTCTCCCTTTGTCAAACCTGACCTGCCTTACTGGGTGTAAACTTAGAATGTCATTTCTCCCTTCCATGCTTTGCCCGACCCAAAGACCAACCCGATAACACCAGAAGGAACAATGTGGGGCTCTGGGTGCTGCCTTCTTAGAGATTCCCAAATGGCTTTGAGAAGACCAGGACCAGAAGTGTGGGGATAGACAGGGCAGAAGGGGTCTCGGGAGTTTGTATTCAAAGAAGAGGCTCTCTGAGTGGGGATGGTCCTGGCACAGGGGAGGGCCACACTCAGAGCAGAACTGCACCCGCAGTGGGGAGGGTGGGAGCCACGGGCCACAGGCCAGGGAGTGTGGCTCCTCATGCGGTTTGTTGCTTTTCAGATGACATCATCATCTTGCGAGCAGCCCTTCCAGGGGACCCAACATGGGTGTCCCACTGAATGGACCGCTGGACAACAGAGATGACCACCACCTCCAGGCAAAGCCAACACACAGAAAAGCACGCACGGGGTCTGTCTCTCAATCTCTGTCCCTGGCCTCTTTCAGCCTTTTTGTTGTTCTGCCAACTGCTTGTCACCCCTCATAAGACCACCACCACCACTGCTACCCCAGCTGTCACCACCACGCCCATGACCACACGCCACCAGCTAGAAGCTCTGGGAAGCCGTGGGACCAGCCTCCTGTCCGTATGGCACTCCTGTAATTGTCCAGGCACCCCTCTCCCGGATAATAAACCAGCAAAACTCGTGTGGCACTTAGCACGGTTCTGAGCACTTTCTCCACAGTCACTCACTTAACCCTTACAGTGCCGTGGAGAGGTTAAGGCACCTGCCTGTGTCACACAGCAGTGGATGGCAGGATTAGACCAGGCAGCCCTGCTCCAGGCCATGCTGGCCCCATGGGATAAACGCCTCTCTGTGTCAGAGACAAGGAAGGAGAACGTGGGACGTGCACACGTGCCCTACGGAACATCTTTGTCTGTCCGGGAGTTCTGCTTGTCAGATTTCAACGTTTCTAATGAAGACCAGGAGCCCCACTGTGCCTCTTAATGTCCTAAATGAGTTCAGAGAGGTGGATGGGCTGTCACCACAGGCCACGGGTTCTGCTCTGAGGAACTCAACTGAAGGTATCAGAGCACCTCCTCCCTCCGTCCAGCTGGCTGAGGCCAAGTGCAGTGGCCAATAGCGGCTCTCATCTTCCCCCAAATCTAGGTGAACTGAGTAGGTTCTGACATCTCAAATGTTGAGGATACTGGCTTTAGGCAAAAGGCAAGAGTCTTGTAAATAACACCTGAGTTTTCCTGGCACCATATTTAGTGGGGAGTAAAAGTCCATAAATCTCCCTAGCTGGCTTCTGTCTCCCAGGGTCCTGTAAATTCATCTGATTGTGATAAAAAGGAATCCAAGCATCATCTTGCCTAGGGATGTACAACATCTCTAATATTGGCAGATCCTAAAACAATCATGTTCGATTAACCAAAGGTCCTTAAACTGCTCCTCAGAATAATGCTTCCCATTACACACATGATCGATGACATAGAACCAATGTTGACACTATTCTCCCCCAAATAAAGACTCGTGATGGGGTGGCAGGAGGTGGCTGGCGGATGTGGGATTCTGGTCATGTTTGGGAGTAACGAGCTATAGGTTAAATGAATGTCCTCTCTGTGCCTGGCTCAGGACCGGGTATCCACTTGGTGCGTGTTTACTAGGGTGATATTACGTCCCTTCTGCAAAGAACAGTCCCAGCTTATGCTTGTTGTCCAAGGTAAGTATTCTTAGTGCCCCTTTCCACTCACAAAACTGTCCCAGTTTGAGGGGCACCTGGGTGGCTCAGTTGGTTAAGTGTCTGACTTCAGCTCAGATCATTGATCTCAGGGTCCTGTGATCGAGTCCTGAGTCGGGCTCTGTGCTCAGTGGGGAGTCTGCTTCCCCCTCTGCCACTCCTCCCTTGTGCTCACACTCTCTCTTTCAAATAAATAAAATCTTAAAAAAAAAACTGTCCCAGTTTGGATGATAGATTAGATGGCTACACCAATGTAAACTTCATGACGATCCCATGTGTCAGTTTTGGGGGTCTTCATTTGACAACAGGGCACCAGCTTCAGAGTGTCATTGGCCTAGGAAAGAACCCCGGCACTACCACCTGCACACTGTAGGACAGTGGGAACTTAGCTTCTCAGAGCCTCAGTTGCCTCATCTGTGTAATGGGAAGGATGAGTGATCATGTTGGCATGAAGGTAGTTGTAAGTACTCAGCACAGTACCCAGCACACAGTAAGTGCTCAATAAGTGGCTGTTACTATGGTGATGGCCTTGATGATGGTGGTGGTTCCCATTTGTCGATTCAAAGGACTTACTCTCTCAGATTCTGAGAGAAAGGCCAAGGCTGCACAGTGCAGACCAGATGGGCTCAGCCTGGGGGCTGAGGAGTGGTCTAGTGCCCTTAGGGACTAGGATCCCCTTCACAATGCTTCTAGGTCAGAACCATCTGCTTAAGTGGGGAGTGCCCCTCCTTAGGATTGATGATCGGGTCTTGGCACTCCACCCCCAGATGGGACCCAGGCTCAAGCGGAGACTGGCAGGACTCAGTGTAGATGGCCTGGGACAAACAGGCTCTATAGAACGACGCTGGCAGGAGCCAACCTTCTCTTGGGATGCATGAGAGATGCCAAACAAGTGATCAGGTGGAAGGGAAGACCTCAGGCTCAACACTGAACCTTGCACTTAACACTTGTGACAGAAGAACAGCCCAATTAACCCACAGAAGCATGATAAATAATAAATTGTTGGGTTTTTTAAGCCATTAAGTTTGGGAGTGGTCTGTGATGCAGTAATAAATAACAGAAACAGAGTCTTTCCTAGGAATCACCAGCCTCAAAGGCAATTTTATTTATCATCTATCATCTATCTATCTATCTATCTATCTATCAAAATGATCACAAGTTTAGTGACCATCTATCACCTCCCATAGTCACAAATTTTTTTTGTGTTAAAATCTTTTAAGATCTACTTTCTTAGCAACTTTCAAATATACACTACAGTGTTGTTAACTATAGTCACCATGCTGTACATTGTATCTCCAGAACTTGGTTATCTCATAACTGGAAGTTTGAAACTTTTGACCACCCTTACCTATTTCCCCCCCCCCCAACCCCCACCTCTGGCAATCACTGATCTGTTTTCTGTATCTGTGAGTTTGGGTTTTTTTAGATTCCACGTACAAGTGAGATCATACAGTATTTGCCTCTCTGTGTCTGACTTATCTCAGCATAATGACCTCCAGATCCACCCATGTTGTTGCAACTGGCAGGTATTCCATTTTTTGGCTGATTAATATCCATTATATATGGTGATATATATCACATTTTTGTTACCCATTCATCGATTGATGGACACTTAAGTTGTTTTCATGTCTTGGCTATTGTACATAACGCTACAAGGAACATGAGCGTGCAGACACCACTTCAAGATAGCGGCTTCCTTTTCTTTGGATATAGGCCCTGAAGTGGAATTGCTAGATTATATGGTAGTATAACATATGATATATGATAAGATATATATGGTGCTGGATTATATGATAGTCATATTTTTAATTTTTTGAGGACCCTCCATACTGTTTTCCTTAGTGGCTGCACCAATTTACGTTCCCACAAATGATGGACAAGGAATTCCTTTTCTCCACATCCTCACCAACACTTGTTATCTCTTGTCTTTTGACAAAGGCAAGGTCTTTTGACAGCCATTCTAACAGGTGTAAAGTGGTGTCTCATTGTGATTCTGATTTGCATTTCCCTGATTATTAGTGATGTTGAATATCTTTTCAAGGACCTGCTGGCCATTTAAATGTCTTCTTTGAGAAAAAATATCCATTCAGTTCCTCTACCAATTTTTTAATTGTATTGTTTGGGGTTTTTGTTATTGTTTTGGGTTTCTTTGCTATTGAGCTCCTTTTATATTTTGGGTATTAACCCCTTACCAGATTTATGATTTGCAAATATTTTCTCTCATTGATAGGTTACCTTTTCATTCCATTGATGGTTCCCTTTGCTATGCAAAGCTTTTCCATTTGATTCAGTCCCACTAGTCTATTTTTACTTTTGTTGCGTTTGCTTTAGTATCAAATCCAACAAAACATTGCTAAGACTGATGCCAAGGAGTTTCTTCCCTATTTTTTTTTTCCCGTAATTTTATGGCTTTAGGTCTTATGTTCAAGTGTTTAATCTATTTTGAGTTGATTTTTATGTATGGTGTAAGAGAATACTTCAAGTTTTGCTGTTGTTTTTTGTTTGTTTGTTTAGGTAGGCTCTGTGCCCAGTGTGGAGCTCAGTGCAGGGCTTGAACTCATGACCCTGAGATCGAGGTCTGAGCTGAGATCAAGAGTTGGATGCTTAACTGACTGAGCCACCCAGGTGCCCCAACAATAGTTCAGTTTTATTCTTTTGCATGTGGGTATCTATTTCTCCCGACACCATTTATTGACAAGACTACTCCCCTACTCCCCATTGTATATTCTTTTTTTTTAATTTTAACCAAATGCCATTTATTGGGAAAGTCTTTTTTTTTTTAATTTTATTATGTTATGTTAGTCACCATACAATACATCATTGGTTTTTGATGTGGTGATCCACGATCCATTGTTTTCCTATAACACCCAGTGCTCCATGCAGTACGTGCCCTCCTTAATACCCATCACTGGGCTAACCAATCCCCCCTCCCCCCTCCCCTCTAAAACCCTGTTTCTCAGAGTCCATAGTCTCTCATGGTTCATCTCTCCCTCCAATTCCCCCCCATTTTCCCTTCCTTCTCCTAATGTCCTCCATGTTATTCCTTATGTTCCACAAATAAGTGAAACCATATAATTGACTTTCTCTGCTTGACTTATTCACTTAGCATAATCTCCTCCAGTCCCATGCATGTTGATGTAAAAGTTGGGTATTCATCTTTTCTGATGGCTGAGTAATATTCCATTGTATATATGGACCACATCTTCTTTATCCATTCATCTGTTGAAGGGCATCTCGGCTCTTTCCACAGAAATTTGGCTATTGTGGACATTGCTGCTATGAACATTGGGGTGCATATGGCCCTTCTTTTCACTACATCTGTGTCTTTGGGGTAAATACCCAGGAGTGCAATTGCTGGGTCATAGGGTAGCTCTATTTTTAAATTTTTGAGGAACCTCCACACTGTTTTCCAAAGTGGCTGTACCAACTCGCATTCCCACCAACAGTGTAAGAGCGTTCCCCTTTCTCCACAACCTCTCCAACATTTGTTGTTTCTTTTCCTGTCCATTTTGGCCATTCTAACTGGTGTAAGGTGGTATCTCAATGTGGTTTTGATTTGGATTTCCCTGATGGCTAATGATGATGAACATTTTTTCATGTGTCTGTTAGCCATTTGTATGTCTTCTTCAGAGAAGTGTCTTTTCATATCTTCTGCCCACTTTTTGACTTGATTATTTGGTTTTTGGGTGTTGAATTTGAGAAGTTCTTTATAGATCTTGGATACCAGCCCTTTATCTGTAATGTCATTTGCAAATATCTTCTCCCATTCTGTGGGTTGCCTCTTTGTTTTGTTGACTGTTGCCTTTGCTGTGCAGAAGCTTTTTATCTTGATGAAGTCCCAAAAGTTCATTTTTGCTTTTGTTTCACTAGCTTTTGGAGATGTATCTTGAAAGAAGTTGCTGTGGATGATGTCGAAGAGGTTACTGCCTATGTTCTCCTCTAGGATTTTGATGGATTCCTGTCTCACATTGAGGTCTTTCATCCACTTTGAGTTTATCTTTGTGAATGGTGTTAGAGAATGGTCGAGTTTCATTCTTCTGCATGTGGCTGTCCCAATTTTCCCAGCACCATTTATTGAAGAGAATGTCTTTTTTCCATTGCATATTTTTTCCTGCTTTGTCAAAGATTACTTGACCATAGAGTTGAGGGTCCATATCTGGGTTCTCTATTCTGTTCCATTGGTCTATATGTCTGTTTTTGTGCCAGTACCATGCTGTCTTGGTGATCACAGCTTTGTAATATAGCTCGAAATCGGGCAACGTGATGCCCCCAGCTTTGTTTTTCTTTTTCAACATTTCCTTGGCGATTCGGGGTCTTTTCTGATTCCATACAAATTTTAGGATTGTTTGTTCCAGCACTTTGAAAAATGTCATTGGAATTTTGATCGGGATGGCACTGAAGGTATAGATTGCTCTGGGTAGCATAGACATTTTAACAATGTTTATTCTTCTGATCCATGAGCATGGAATATTTTTCCATCTTTTTGTGTCTTCTTCAATTTCTTTCATGAGTGTTTTGTAGTTCCTAGAGTATAGATCCTTTCCCTCTTTGGTTAGGTTTATTCTGAGGTATCTTATGGTTTTTGGTGCTATTGTAAATGGAATCGTTTCTCTAATTTCTCTTTCTACAGTTGCGTTGTTAGTGTATAAGAAAGCAGCTGATTTCTGTGCATTGATTTTGTATCTTGCCACATTACTGAAATGCTGTTTGAGTTCTAGTAATTTGGGGGTGGAGTCTTTTGGGTTTTCCACATAAAGTATCATGTCGTCTGCAAAAAGAGAGAGTTTGACTTCTTCTTTGCCAGTTTGAATACCTTTTATTTCTTTTTGTTGTCTGTTGTTGCTAGGACTTCTAGTACTATGTTAACAACAGTGGCGAGAGTGGGCATCCTTGACATGTTCCTGATCTTAAGGGAAAGGCTGCCTACTTTTCGCCATTGAGGATGATATTCACTGTGGGTTTTTCATAGATGGATTTTATGAATTAATCACTATAAAGACAAAGGTTTTAATTTCAATGTGATCAAATTTGTCAATCTTTTCCTTTATTGGTTGTAGCTTTTAGTGCTTGTTTAAGACATCTTTCCTTACCCTCAAAGATACACCCTTATGTAACTTATTAAGGCCTTATGGTTGTGCCCTTCACATTTAGTCTGTAATACACGTTTCTGATGTGATACAGGAGTCCAATTTTATTTTTTCCATATCAATATGTAATTGTCCCACCCTCGTTTATTGGGGGGGGGGTGAAATGCCCTTGTGCTCAGTGCTCTGTGGTACAAACTTGTTAAAAATCAAGCTTCCATATATGAGTGGGTCTGGTTAGAGGCTTTGTAATTTGTTCCAGTGTTTTGGGTTTTTTGTTTATCTCTCCACTAATAACCACTATCTTGAGAACTATAGCTCTATTATAAATTTTACGTGATAAAACAAGTGATCCCAACTTATTCTCTTCTTGGCTATGCTTGGCCTTTTTCATTCACATGAAAAGTGTAGAATAGCTTTGTTATGTTCAGCACACACACACCTTCTAGAATTTTCATTGGAATTGCACTATCAATTAGGAACTGTAATGTTTATATCTTGATATATGTCTAAATATATATCTCTTTGCAATATCATACATATCTCTACAATATCATCTTTCCATAAATGAGCAAGATTATTTTTCATTCATTTAGGTCTTCTATAATGTCATTTAATAAAGTTTGGTCGTTTTCCCTGTAGACAAGGCACACTCTTTTGGGTGTGGGGTGTGGCTTGGGGGGGTGTAACTTGATTGAAGAAAAGTAAATCAGTTACTAGCAGGGCTATTAGTCAACCACTAACCCACTGACAGCTTGTACCACTTACTCAGTGCTATATTAAACAGCATATTGGAAGATGAACTCATAGCTCCAAGCCTTCTAACAATTTAAATGAAAATTACAAAATGTTTGAGACCTTATTTTGGAAAAGGTGTCTGACTTCCAATTTCCATTCTCTGTAGAACAACAACAGATCATTCTTTTATTGACATGCATAAAATACATCACACTTTCTGTTCTGCTGATGCTATAAAATTCAATACCAATTCTCCAGCCACATCAGTTGTGAGCATAAAGTATATCATGTAACTTTAAATCTCTAACGGTGGAAGGCTTAAACAAGAATTGATGCTAGAAAAATGCTGCTTCCTTTGATGTGACACCGAGTGAGCCCCTCCCTCCCCCTCAGATGGTTCCTTCAGCATGTGAAAGTCCTGAGGAATGGTTTTAGTCTCATAACCAAGTTAGTGTGAAGACATTGGTCACATAATACACATGCTCTATTTTTAAAACAATTCTGAATCCTGTGTTCTTGTCACTACTTTACGCTTTCTAAAAGCAGTTATTGTCCAAAGCTGGAAGAATCTTAAGTCTTCTCAGATGAGCATGTGAATGAATAGAGGGAGGTAAACAAAAACAAAAATTTAAAAAGTGAGGTCTGAGAAAGAAGCAGCCAGGTAAGAAAATTAAAAAAGGGACAGTGATGTAGCAGCTCCAGCTATAATGCAGGTAGCATCACATGGCATACATCTGAATCCATTCCCGAGATACTCTCTGTTGTTGTACTTCTCTCTGTCCATTTTATAGATCTGTGCGATCTCTGGCACTAGGGGTCATCTGGGTTTGGATCAATCACATAGCAGTGAACACATGGATAAAAGTAAGAATTTTGATCTTAGAGTATCGAGACAAATGCTATCATTACTATTACCATTCAGATGATAAATTCTTGTAAATGCAACATTAGGTGGTTTCAAGAGGTAGTATGTAGGAAAATGAATTGTCAAAAGAACATACCACCTTGGGGACCTGGGAGGTTCAGTCAGTTAAATGTCTGCCTTCGGCTCAGGGTCCTGGGATGGAGCCTTGTCAGGCTCCCTGCTCAACAGGGAGTCTGCTTCTCCCTCTCCCTCTGCCCCTCTCCCCTACCCCCTGCCCCACTTGCGCTCTCTCTTAACTCTCTCTCTCAAATAAATAAGTTAAATTTAATTTAAAAAAGAACATACCTCCTTGATATGGGCTGTCATTAGGCCCCATAACTGTGGCCAATGAAACATATCATCCCTAGCTTGACCTGCAGAACATTGTGTTGGTCAGGGGCCAAATCACAAAGTTCCTTATTAATCTATTCCAATGCTATAGTCTGTGCATTCTGGCCCCTCACTTTCACTGGGTGTGTGCTCAAAGTTGATTATCTCAGCAGCAGGCAGGATTGTCTCTCGTCTCACACCAGTTCTGCCAAACACAGGTGTAGAGGCCTCTTCCCTACACAGTTGGTGCTTCCCCAGCCCTAAGGGTCTCATTGCAGGACACCCACAGTTCTTGTGAGATTGATTCCTATATAATATATTGGAAGCTATTACAAAATGGTATCACTTGAAAGTTTTTTCATCTTCTAATGTTTGTTACAATTAATTTGTGTGTATTGATTTTGCATTTAGCTAGCTTGCTAAATATTCATATTATTTCTAAAAATGTCTTATAGATTCTTTTTTACTTTCTCGATGCATAATGATGGAATACAGTAATATAATAATAGTTTAGTGTATTCCATCCTAACCTTATACCTTTTATATATCCTTGTGACTTAATAAGCAATCTAAAATCTCTGATAAAAGAGTAAATTGAAGTTGTGGTAGCAAGCATGATTATATTGATGCAAAGCTTCCAGTGGTTCACACTGAGTATGATGTTTGCTGTATTTTTTTAAAACTAGGATGAACCATTTGATAGTGCCAATATTCCACCATTTTGCATTGGACAAAAATAATAATAGCATATGGTTCGATCTAATAGATTATCAGATTAAATAATTTGCTTCTATTTTCAGTTTGTTAAGAATTTTTAAAGATGAATATTGATATTTTAATGTTTTTCCTATATCTATCAAGATGGTCATATGGTTTCTTTTGTCTTTCAATTTGCAAATGCGATGAATTATATGATTTGATTTTCTAATATTAATTTAATGCCCCATTCCTGGAATAAAACTAACTTGGTGATAGTGCACTATTTCATTTGCCAAAGTTTTGTTTGGGACTTTTATATCTATATTCATAAATGAGAATGATCTAGAATTTTCCTTCTTCATATTATCCTTGCTGGAGTTCTGTATTTGAGGTTACGCTAGCTTCCAAAAATGAGTTGGGAAGCGTACCTTCTTTTCCTAGTCTCTAGAAAAGCTTGTGTAAGATTGAAATTATATCAGTTGAATTTCTGGCAGATATTGACTCTGAAATCATCTAGATCTAAAGTTTTCATTATAGGCAGATTTTTTAAAATTATTAATTCAGTATCTTTAATGGTTTGGGGTCTCCTCGTGTCCTATTCTTATTCAGTTTTTAAAAATATTTTATTTATCTATTTTAGAGAGAGATAAGAGAGAGCACACAAGCTGGGGAAAGGGCAAAGGGAGAGGGAGAGAGAAAATCTTCAAGCAGAGTCCCCATTGAGCATGGAGCCCAATGCAGGGCTTGACCCCAAGACCCTGAGATCGTCAGGGTCCAAGAGTTGGACTTAACCGAATGAGCCACCCACGTGCCTTTTATTCAGTTTTGATAGGTTACATTTTCCAGGTAGTTTCCATTTCTTCTAAATTTTACACCTTATATTGGCAAAGCTGTTCATGATATCCTCTTTTCATCATTTTAATATCTGCATGATCTATAGTAATGCCCCCTTTCACTCTGGTATTGACTGCATTCCCCTCCCTCCCTCTCTCTCTTCCTTCCTCACTCTCCCTTACCTCACTCCTCTCTCTCCCTTTCTTATCTTCACCAGGTGATTATAACTTTCAAAGAATTAACTTTTGGTTTTGTCAAACATCTCTCTTTTATGCTTGTTTTCTGTTACATTAACTTCTACTCTTACACTTTTTATTTCCTTTCTCTTCCCTATTTATTGCTTGCCTTTAAATTTTGCTTATGGTGTTTCTCATCATGTATAATTTTCATCATTGTTACAGTCACCTTTATAAACCTTTAAAGTTGACTTAACAAATCTGTGAGGGCTTTTTTAGGATCTTAAAGTTCTTTCTCTTCCCAAAGACATTCTTTTATTTTTTCCTCTAATAGTTTTATCAAGTTTTAGATGTAAGAATTTAATCTGTTTGGAATTTATTTCTGTGTTCAGTGAGAATTATAAAAAGATAACTTCCCCAACACCACATGTTGCCTGGTTCACTTTTTTCACTGATCCCCAAATTCCCATGTATATGTGGGTTTTCCAATCCATTAGCTTTATGTCAACAAACTGACTTGTAGTCTCTGTTTACATTTTTTCTTCCTTCCCAATTATTATTTACTCATTATTTTTTCTTGTCTCATTGTATTGGCGACGGTGGCCAGTACACTGTTGAACAGATGCAGTAAGAGTAGGTGTCCTGTTGCTCAATCTAAAGGACATTTTTGTAAAGTTACACATTAGATATGATATGCTGTTTTAAGATTTTGGTAGATACATATCAGTTAAGAAATTTCCCTTCTATTCATAGTTGTCTAAATTTTATTAAATGAGAATGAGTCATAGGACTAATCAATACCAAAAGTGAGAAAGATATAGCAATGTGGCTTGTGAACGGAGAAACTGTGGCCTGAGGAAAGAGGACAAGCTATGTGATCAGAGAAACCGGCATTCTAGCTCTGCCAATTGCTAGTATGTTCCTTGCCTTTTTCAGCCTCCATATCCTTGTGTATAGAATGAATATTATGATACCTAATCACAGAGTTGTCAGAATTAAAATTATATAAAGTGCATGTAATACTGCCTAGCTTGCCAACATTAACTGTATATTATCCTTCCTTCTTGTAGCCCCACCCTCTCTGCCTGTGGTATTAGGCCCCTTGGAGAGGGCCCTAATTGGGCAAATTGTGAATTTCAGCTGCATGTCCTATGGCTTCTTTCCCAAAGAAATCACCCTGCAGTGGTTCAAAAATGGGAAGGAAATCTCATCCCTCCAGACCCACACGGTACAGATGAAGAACAGCAATACCTACAAAATCTCCAGTACCACTGAGATGGTCCTGACTCTACAGGACTTCTCCTCTTATGTCACCTCCGATGTGAATCACCTAAGCCTACATTATCCTCTTCAAAAGAATGCTGATTTGTCTAAGACTATACTAGGTAGATGACACCACACATGGCCAGGCTTTGACCTAACTTTGGAGAACAGTTCTCCCCAGATTTACTTTGGTGAACAGGCCTAAATAATAATAGGATCTTCCAGTTATTAAGCACCTACTATGTGCAAGGGATTGCCACATGCTATGTAGGTGCTAAGTAAATGGCTGCCGAGTAATAAGCAAGGTGGATCTGATTGTTTCATGGAGTCTGAACCTTTGTTCTGGGCTATTTCAGTTCCACCCAACATGTCTGTTTTTGAACACCCCATCCCAAAGAACAAGATAAATGTCACCTGCAAGACAAAGAAGTTCTGCCCCGGGGGAATACAGCTGACCTGGCTGAAGAATGGAAATGTCTCGCAGATAGATAGGACCCTGACCCCCACCATGAGCAGAGATGGACTGTACACTGTGCAGAGCTCAACCCTGGTGGACAGAACTAACCAACAGGACACTGTGCTCACCTGTCACGTAGAACAAGATGGGAGGCAGGAGGCCACTGCAAAAATGACATTTTTGGTTTCCGCTCACCTGGATAAGTTTGAGAAGTAGCCAATGGCAAGACCTTACTGAAGAAGGCACCATCATCTTTCCTTAAAACTGTCTTTCACATGAAGAAATGTTCATCATCATTAACCTGCACTGCTCAGCACAGGATTTGGGTTCAACAGAATCTGAAGAAATCCTAAAACATCCCTGGCAAGAAGCCATTCAATGAAGAGGTCATTCAAGGGAACATGGACCCCCCCTGGCTTAAGGATCTCAGACATTACCTCGTCCTCCCACCACCCAGGTCCTGAAATCCACTTTGTGGAAAGATGAGACCTAAGAGGAAGTGCAGCACATCATAAGCAGGAGATCTCCCTAGGGAGTTGGCTTGGATGTACTTCATTTCTAACAGATATTTAGCTTCTAATATATATTTATATAATTTCTGGATTATTTGTGTATGTGTATGTGAGAGAGAGAGGGAGGGAGTCCCTGTTGTCTCTGTTGTCCCCCACCCCCCCCTCCAGAGGAACTTGGCCTGAGAGGAGCCGTGGAGGTCTGAGGAGCTCCATATGGCTCCACTCACTGGGCACCTGCCCTCCATGCACCTGTCCACACCACAGCCCCCACGAAGGGGTCTCAGGGAGTTTCTTTCACATGAAGAAATGTTCATCATCATTAACCATCAGGGAAATTCAAATCAAAACCACACTGAGATACCACCTTACACCAGTTAGAATGGCCAAAATGGACAGGAAAAGAAACAACAAATGTTGGAGAGGTTGTGGAGAAAGGGGAACCCTCTTACACTGTTGGTGGGAATGCAAGTTGGTACAGCCACTTTGGAAAACAGTGTGGAGGTTCCTCAAAATTTTAAAAATAGAGCTACCCTATGACCCAGCAATTGCACTACTGGGTATTTACCCCAAAGACACAGATGTAGTGAAAAGAAGGGCCATATGCACCCCAATGTTCATAGCAGCCATGTCCGCAATAGCCAAACTGTGGAAAGAGCCAAGATGCCCTTCAACAGATGAATGGATAAAGAAGATGTGGTCCATATATACAATGGCATATTACTCAGCGATCAGAAAGGATGAATACCCAACTTCTTCATCAACATGGATGGGACTGGAGGAGATTATGCTAAGTGAAATAAGTCAAGCAGAGAAAGTCAATTATCATATGGTTTCACTTATTTGTGGAACATAAGGAATAGCATGGAGCACATTAGGAGAAGGAAGGGAAAAATGAACGCGGGGGGCGGGAATCGGAGGGGGAGACAAACCATGAGAGACTATGGACTCTGAGAAACAAACAGGGTTTTAGAGGGGAGGGGGTGGGGGGATGGGTTAGCTCAATAATGGGTATTAAGGAGGGCACGTACTGCATGGAGCACTGGGTGTTTTACGAAAACAATGAATCATGGAACACTACATCAAAAACTAATGATGTATTGTATGGTGACTAACATAACATAATAAGATAAAAAAAAACTATCTTTCCTAAATCATGAAATTTTAAATTATAAAAGTAAAACCTGTTCCTTCTCTCCCTCCCTCTCTCTCTCACATACACATACACAAATATGTAATCAGGGCCCAGGGAGAGGGTAGTGTCTGATCTCACAGGGCTGAATATCGACGCCCCCTACTCCACCCCAGGCAGAGCACATATGCTGGCACGAGTAGACGCTTGGAAAACCTGCACTGACTGACTGAACAGATCCATGGACATGCTTCCCACAGCTGCTCCCTTTCTGGCACTGTGGGAACTTCAGTCTCTGTTGTCCCCCACCCCCCCTCCAGAGGAACTTGGCCTGAGAGGAGTCGTGGAGGTCTGAGGAGCTCTATATGGCTCCACTCACTGGGCACCTGCCCTCCATGCACCTGTCCACACCACAGCCCCCACGAAGGGGTCTCAGGACAAGAACTGGAGCAGCTGAATAGGAGACCTTGGGGGGGCACTCATCCCACCTCCTTAGGGAGGGAGAACGAGGGGTCCTGAGTCCCACTCTCCTGTCTAAATTCTCTTGAGCTCTGTTCATTTCCTTTTCAGCCCAGCTCCAATTTCTCCACCTTGGCGGGGAGGGGGGTTATAAAAGGAAACATTTTATAGCATGCTGCATTCTTTCTAACTTTCTAAGTATAAATGCTCTAGCATGCTATATTAGTTTTCCATTGCTGCATAAAAAAATTACCCCACAACCCGATGTGGGGCTCGATTCCAGCGCCCTGGGATCATGACCTGACCCGAAGGCAGACGCTTAACAACTGAGCCACCCAGGCGCCCGGAAAAAAATTTTTTTAATTAAGTAAACTCTACCCCCAACGTGGGGCTCAAAACTCACAGTCCTGAGACCAAGAGTAACATCTTCTATTGACAGAGCCAGGCAGGAAACCGCCCCCCGAAAAAGATAACCAAAGTTCTTAAGGAAGCATCCAATCATTCATGCAACAAGTCTTTATTGAGCATCTTGTTGGGTCTAGCCACTGCTCTAGGCAATGGGGATATAACAGTGCGAAAGAACAAAGGCAACACCCTTGTCCCCACGGAGCTCACATGCATGTGAGCGTGTCATGTAGTAACCACCAAGTGAATACATAGACTGTCTGATAGTAAGAGTGCTACACGAAGTATATGACTGTGTATCGGGGAGGGGGATGCTCAACTTGCGAGAAGATGGTTTATACAGGGCAGTCAGAGTCTTTTTTTTTTTAATTATTATTACTCTACACCCAACATGGGGCTTGAAATCACAAACCCGAGATCAAGGGCTGCATGCTCCACTGACTGAGCCAGCCAGGTGTGCCTAAGACAGTCATAATCTTTTAAAAATAACATGATGTTGGGGAGATATTTGAAAGAAGTGAAGGAGTGGTTATGAAGCTGCCTGGAGAAGAGTGTTCCATGAAGAGAGGAGAGCAAAGGCAGAGTTCCTGAGGGGAACTGTGAAGGTCAAGGGTCCACAGTGGCGAGAGCCCAGTGTGTAAGTGGGAACATGACTGGAGATGGGGGCGGGGCAGCTCGGACAGGGGCTGGTAGGGCATCATGGACTCCCCTTGGCTTTCCTTGAGATCGGCAGGCACTGACGGGTTTGCAGAGTAATGGGATCCTTCGCTGCTCTGAGGGGAAGAGGCTGAGGTGTGCACGGGTGGGAGCAGGGAGACCAGAGTTAGGAGACTATAGCAGTAATCCAGGTGAGTAGACACTGACAGGGACCAAGGCGGTACCTTGGAGGTGGTGGGGAGTCACTGGATTCCGGGTCTGTTGTGAACATAGAGATAATAAGACATGGAGTGTGACTTGGACATGAGGTATGAGGGAAAAGAAGATCAAGAATCATTCCAAGAATTTTGACGTATGTGGTGGACAGTTTCTAAAATGGCTCCTGGGGCACCTGGGTGGCTCAGTTGTTAAGCGTCTACCTTCGGCTCAGGTCATGATTCCGGGGTCCTGGGATCGAGCCCCGCATCAGGCTCCCTGCTCCGAGGGAAGTCTGCTTCTCCCTCTCCCACTCCCCCTTCTTGTGTTCCCTTTCTTGTTGTGTCTCTCTGTCAAATAAATAAACAAAATCTTTAAAAATAAAAAAAATTTTTTTTCAAAGAACTTTGGTTACTTTTTTCGATGTAAAATGGTTAGAAATCAAAAACTGTTCTCCACAAGTCACTTGTTTGTCACATTCAAAAGCCTTAGCTGTACATTCTACTGCCTTGGCTTTGAGCTTAAAAAACCCACCCAGGAACTCAACCACCTTTTTGTTCTCACCTGTGCCAACTTCACCCTTACTAATGGTGCCTGAGTCTCATGGGCTAATCCTCATGGGGGCTTGGGGAATGGTCTGTATATATGTTGCGTGGAAATTTTTGGTGGGGGTCTTCTGTGTTAATACCCCAAGATTTATCCCACCCCACAGGCATAAGGCTTACCCCCTTTCCTTTCTGTGATACCTACCAGGAGAGCTAGGCACCAAAGTAGAGACCCAGGAAGTCTGCCTTTTTGTTCCCTGATAACATCCACCCAGGGGAGCTTCCAACACCAAAAGGAGAGCCCAGCCCTGACCAGGGGGGTCAAGAATGAGGCGGCTGTGAAGCCATCACTGACAGTGAGTGTCAGGCTCCAAAGGGTTTCCAGGGATGGAGGAGCCCAAGAAGGAACAAAGGGAGGAGAAAGCTGCTCTGAGATACCAGAGAAGGTAAGGATCCTGTGGCCCTAGTGCTTCTGGGAAGAACCAGACCAGAGGCCGACACCTGGCGTCACGGCACACATACGTACCATGAATCCACCATTCCCTCCTGAGTTTAACAACACCTGTTGGGTATTCTCAGTGGGAGACAGAGCGGACCCAACCCCCGCTCTCTCGGAGGCATATGCTCTAGTGGGCAAGACAAACAGTGAAAATAAATACATGATTACAAGTTCTGACAGGTAATTAAGGGTGCTCTGGGTTTATCTATAATGAAGAGGAGAAGTGGGTGGACATCCCCAGTACACCGAACAGAGGGAGGAGTATGGGGCCTGAGTCACTGTGAAAGGCCAGTGCAGCTGAGCCCAAACATGAGGGAAGAGCTAGGGGGTGAGTCTGACAGAGCAGTTAGATCAGTCAGGCACATGAGGGGAATCCCATGTGACCATAAGAGCCCTAAGAAGCCTTTTAAAGAGAATGACAAGATCAGAAGTCTCATTTAAAAATCGCACTCTGGCCCCAGTGTGATGAGAAGACCGCATGCAACAGGGGAACAGAGGGGGAGGCGAACTGACAGGCTAGCCAAGCAGATGTGACAGTGGAGAGACAGACACAGGAGGATTTAAGATGTGTTTAGATGAAAGGATGTCGGGGGAGGGGGGGTCATCAAAAATGACACCAACATCTCCGGCTGGACTAAGTGGCTCACTGGGGGTGTCAGACACTGAAATGGGGACACAGATGGAGAGCCTGATGGGGAGGTGAGTGATGAGAATGGTTTGCAGGTGCTAAGCAGACAGTACGATACAGGCACGTGGATGACTTGGCCACGATCATGCAGGGACCAGGTGGGTCCAGGATTCCAACCAAGGTCCTTTGGGCCCCTAAGCCTGTCTCCTAAGGCCAGGTTCAATGGTCCCTGCCAGCAAGGACCAAGGCCAGTAAAAGAGGTAGACACTAATGAGTGGGGAGGGGAACAAGGTTGCCAAGGGCAGTGTTGGAGTCACTCTTGCCGTGTAACAAAACACCCCAAAACTTAGGGGTAGTAAACAACCATTTCATTATTTTTTAAAGTATTTATTTATTTGAGAGAGAGCACGAGCAGAGGGAGAGACAGAGGGAGAGAGAAAGAGAGAAGCAGGCTCTCTGCTGAGCAGGGAGCCCCGACGTGGGGCTCCATCCCAGGACCCTGAGATCATGACCAGAGCCAAAGGCAGACACTTAACTGACTGAGCCACCCAGGCGCCCCAACAACCATTTCATTATGATCAGTGATACCGCGATCAGACATTGAGACAGGGCACAAGAATGGCTTGTCTCCTCTGTATGATATCTAGGGCCTCAGCTAAGGGTGACAACTTCTAGGGTCTGGAACCATCCAGATGCTTCTTCATTTTACATGTCTAATGACTGATGCTGGCTACCGGCTGGACCCTTCACTGGGCTTTCAGCTAGAACTCCTACCTGCATTCCTACGGTGTGGTCTCTGTGTGTGTGCTAGTTTGGGCTTCCTCCTAGCCTGGTGGCAAGATTCCGAAAAGGAGCAGCCCAAGACAGCAGGGTAGAAGTACAGGGAAGTTTTATGGTCTAGCCTTGGAAGTGACGTCACATCATGTGCACAAGCCTGCCCACGGGGAAGGAATATTTACCCACTTCTCAATGGGAGGCAAGTTCAAGAGCATGAGGAAAAATATTGTTGCAGTCAGCTCTGGAAAATACAATCTGTCACCATTGAAAAGAGGAAGTGGGTTGGAATAATGGGGCCACAGGGAACACTCTGCCTTGTGAAGGGTCCCAGAGTCAAGCTCTCTCAGGGAGGAAAAAATAAAAAGCTAGAATAATAACAGTATCTCAAGGGAAGCGGAAACATGTTCTACAACAGAACAATCTAAACCCATCTCTGACTCCCTCTTCGGTTCGGCTACTTCGCATCGCCAACATATAGTCAGCTGCTGGGATGGAGGCCAGGGCCGGGAACAGTGGGGAAACCAAGTCACAGAAGGCAGGGTCCCACAGAAGCGAAGAGCTCACAGCTTCTCAGGCTCTGGACGCCATCTTGTGTGCTGGCTCTTGCTGTTCAGGTGAAGAGGGGGTGCATTTTTGATGTGGTGGTTTCTCCTCCTCAAGCACTCCCTCTGCCCAGAGCTGGCCCCAGAGCCGGAGAAACAGAAGAGGCACCCCTCTTCTTCCTCCTGGGTGTGGGGTGTGTTGTTGTCCCTGCAGGATGAACATGCTAACGTCCTTTCTCCACGCAGGCCTCCTCCACCCTCTAAAACAGGAGTCATCGTCCCCCTCCAAAGTTCTTGGCTCACTGGAAGCCCCTTCCCCGAAAGTGCACCCTCAAAGCCAGGGGCGCCCGTCAGACACGGCTCATTTTTACCACTGACCCCTCTGGAGTGGGCAGAACAGCACCCCCCCGGCCCCCCGGTCCTATTCCCAGGAGCCTTCCTCCCGGACAGCGGGGCAGTTGCCTGAGCCCAGCGTGTTGCACGTTCCCAAACACGGAACACACCCTCCACTCTGTGGGACCGTGTACCTTTGTGCGCCGGGATGAGCAAGGGCCAGCGGGGCCTCTGACCTGGAGCCAAGGGGCCCAGGGACACAGCCCGGGCCTTAAGGGGGACTGCCGCAACCCTCCAGGCATCTTGGGGGCCTTCGCTCGGTCATTTCGTGGCTGGGTCTGATTCCTATTTCACAATCCAGAAGCAGAAACTGAAAACCCCACAGCTCGTTCCACCCATCACAGTCACTTCCTCTTCCGTGAGGGACACCAGGCTTCCCCTCGCATCACAGAGTGGAGTCCCCGAGACCTCTCCGGGGCGACATTCAGACAGAGCAGGCTCCAGGCCACCACGATGCCCGCACCTGCCTCCCCACCCCGCCTGCCTCGGCCATCCCTGCTGCTGCCTCTGCTGCTGGGCCTCACAGGTGAGTGCCGCCCTCGGGGAGCACGGCGCAAGGATGCTCACCTGAGTGTGGCGGCCGACGCACGGCTTCCCCGTTGGCAGTGGGGTGGATGGATCTCGGTTCCAGGCCCTCTTTCTTCACCGTGGCTTCCTCTTGAAGACATTTCTCTAAATGTTTTCTTTTACAACAAGGCCCTCCCAAACAAATGCCCCCAGAAGGCTTATTAGTCGGAGGGCTCCTTTCCTCTCCCACTCAGGTCCAGACAGGATTAACCCCACCAGGCATTTCTCAGTGACAGGGTCTTCCCAGCCCCGCTACACTTCCCACACTCCTGTCACCCTGTGAAGCCTCCATGATCCCCTGTGGCTTGACCTGCAGGACCTGGGGCCACCCTGAGGGAAGAGGTGGGGGTGCAGCATCTGACTCCTGCTGAAAACCCTAGAACCTGGGAGTCAGAGCCGCCCTAATTAAGATGGAGATGATGATAGGTAGGTAAATAGGTAGATAGATCACAAGTACTCCACATGCCATGCAGAGCGATTAGAAAACTGGTAAGTGGTACTTTGTAGACTATTAAGTCTCCCAAAATCTCAGCATTCTAAAATCATAGTCTTATTATTATTATTATTCTTGATTGGGAGTTAGTCCTGCCTGTCTGCTCCCTTCTCCCCAGAGCTGACCCCAAACCCCGCAGACAGGTGAATTCCCCCTTCTCCTCCCCAGTGGGTTGACATCTCAGTTGCGAGACTGTCCAGGAAAGCGGTTAAAAGCACAGATATTTTTTGAAACAGATCTGCCAGAGTTCAAATCCAAGTTCATCATTTATACCCTATTTGGCTTAGAACAAGTTATGAATTTCTCTGTGCCTCCATTTTCTTGTCTGGAAACAGAGATTAATAATAATAATGCCTTTCTCACAGAGCAGTGGTGGGAATTGAATGAGTCAGTTAATGTATTTAAGTGCTTAGAGTGATGTCTGGTCAAGTGTCTATGGAAACTCCCTGTCGAATCCTACTAGGGTTTAGTGAATGCAAATACGAACACCTAAAAAACGGTCCTGCTGAGTCTGGCCATTACAGCACTCACTGCATGTCCTTGACAACCAATGTCTTCCTTGAAAACTCACAGCACTGATGGGGAAAGGCTTGATCCATCCTGCTTGACAGAGGAAACCACCGAAAGCAGAGGAGGGAGGGAGGGACTTCCCCCAAACAGCAGCAGGCTTGTCTGAGCTGGAGTCGGGCCTTGAGCCCACATCAGCCTGACTCCAGGTCCACACATTCCAGGCCCTTCAGGCACAATCCTGAGTGTTTTTCAACGGCTTCCAGTTTCAGTCTCACAACAAAGCCGTTAAGAGAAGTCCCCTGGGCCAGGCAGGGGACACGTGGAGCTGACTTGTGTTTCCCTCCAGGTGTGGCAGGTGAGGCGGAGCTGCAGGTGATCCAGCCTGAGGAGTCAGTGTCTGTCGCAGCCGGACAGACAGCCACTCTGCGCTGCACCCTGATCTCCCTGCTCCCCCTTGGGCCGGTTGAGTGGTTCAGGGGATCAGGGCCAGCCCGGGAGTTAATCTTCAGTTTCAGAGGAGGCCACTACCCCCGAGTGACAAATGTTGCAGATACCACAAGGAGAAACAGCACGGACTTTTCCATCCGCATCAGTAATATCACCCCAGCAGACGCCGGAACCTACTACTGTGTGAAGTTCCAGAAAGGGACCCCTGACGTGGAGTTTAAGTCTGGACCAGGCACCAGGATGTTTGTACGTGGTAAGTCCAGATCCCTGAAAACCCAGCCTGGTTGTTCTAAAGACAGATTACAAGCTCCAGGCTCTCAGCCCAAGGCTCCTCCTTTTGTCAGCCCTTCTGTTAAGCTGAGGATAGAAGATGGGGTAGTGAGAAATCACAGCACGGGAGCAGAGTGGAATAGAATCCCAGGGCCCCTAGCAAGAGAGTTAGAATCTTACATTTTCAAAGGCCACAAAATAGACCGGAAAGCAGAGTGGGTAAAATTATAGGCACCAGGGCCAAACGGCCTGGATTCAACTTCTAACTCTGCCATTTTCAAGCTGTGTGACTTTAGTGACTTTCTTAAATTCTCTGTGCCTCCATTTTCTCATCTGTAAGATAGGAATAATAATTGTACTCACCTCGTAGATTTGTTATGAGGAGTACAAACGTAAATGAGTTTATAAATGTAAAACACTTAGAAGAGCACCTGTAACCTAATTACTGTATTAGTGTATATTGTCACTATTCAGGATATTAAAACCAATTAGACCTAAAAACATAATCTTAAAGGCATGAAACCACAGATTCACAGAAACAAGGAATGAAAGAATTACTGAGGCAGAAAATTATAAAAATCGCATTTGGGGATGTGGAATATGTAATCCTTATATTTCTCAAAATTTGCCCTTGCTTCTTTAAGACCTGTATATTTTTGGATTTGGTCCTGGCTGATAAAATCATGGCTGAAGACAAAGCCCACAAGACTCTAAATAGCATCCATACAGGAAAGCCTGGGAAGCAGAGCAGTTAGTTCAGGCCTGTTCATACTGATGACTTAATGATCATGTTGTTTTCTCTGTAAAAAAATGAGTGTGGTAACTTACTCAAACAGAACAGAATAGAAACATACATCAACAGAATTTTTGAATTAAAATTTTAGTGCCTCCGGGCCACAGAAAAGCGAAGGGAACTGGTAGGCAGTCTTCTGAGACAAAGAGAAGGTCATATGATTTTCAAGAATTTAAAATAAAAAGCAAGTTGTATGAGAACCATTTGAACGAGATCAGCGTGAGATGTATACAGGCAGCATTAGATGCTAGAACACAAGGAGTGGTGCCTTCAAAATTCTTAAGGAAAATGATGTCCAACTTAAAATTCTAGACCCAGCTAATCTGTTGAATTTGTGACATCACCAAGAGCTACCTTTCAGTGTAACCTTTCTGTTTTAACCAAGATAAAAGTTAAGCAAAGAAAAGTAAGAATGGGAACCAGAAAAGGGGACTGGAGACTCCAAGATAAGAGCTGTGCAGGAGGCATAGGAATAACCACTAGGGGGCGCCTGGGTGGCTCAGTTGGTTAAGCGACTGCCTTCGGCTCAGGTCATGATCCTGGAGTCCCTGAATCAAGTCCCGCATCGGGCTCCCAGTTCGGCAGGGAGTCTGCTTCTCCCTCTGACCCTCTTCCCTCTCATGTGCTCTCTCTCTCTCTCTCATTCTCTCTCTCAAATAAATAAATTTAAAAAAAAAATCTTAAAAAAAAAAAAAAGGAATAACCACTAGGCCATTCCAGAACAGGAGGACTGAGGGCTTTAAGAGGGCATCTCAAAAAGATTGAATCACTAGGACATTAGTCTTCCAACTCATGCCTACCATTTCTAATATTATTTAAGATTATATTGAAATATTAGCCAATGCTTTCAGAAAGGAGAAAACAATAGAAAGCATACAAATTATAAAGGAAGTAGAAAAACTATCTCTGTAAATGATATGGTATCTGGAAAACTTAATGGACTCAAGGTTAAGCTATTACAAACTATAAGATACTTTAGTAATGTGGCAAGTTATAAAATCAATAAATAGAAATCAATGACCTTCATATAAGCAAACAAAAACCAGTTAGAAGATATAATGGAATAGATGACCACATACACAATAGCAAATTTAATACTTTGGGCACCTTCTATCAAAACAGTAATAGGGACTGGATTTACTTGCCCACGAAAAATCTGGGCAAACTACATGGAACAATGGTTGACAAGACATTGGACAACAGGCAACAAAGGACAGTAATCCCTGAGAGATGAGAGACAAATGACACGGAACCCAAGGTTGCCTCCAGCTTACTCTCTGAGAAAGCTTCCATGCCACCATGCAGTAGGAAAGTACTCCGATGGAGCATGGAGGCCTCCTCAAGTTGAGAAGGAGCTAGAAGTCTAAGGAGGGCAAAGTGGCTGGAGTTTTCAGAGGAGAGCACCAAAGATGAGAAACTACACAGAGAAAGAACTCCAAAGATCTTGAGTATTTGGCTGAGTACTGAAGAGTATGTTCATGAGGAAATACATGTACACGAGTATATGTACATGGCTTCAAGAGAAAATATCCCTGGAGCTCACACAAGGCCAAGAACGGTGCCTGTTCCCACCAACCTGAGTAAAAAACCTCATAATTCATGGAGCATCTGGTACAGTATGCAGAAGGGTTCTGCCTCAGTAAGAGGTAAAAAAGGGAGAAAAAATTAGCCCTAGACCAAATGATGCTATGGTCCTGCATCGCAAAGCTTAAATACAACACATGAAAACATCAAACTGTTTCCAGGTAATTTAACCAGGTCCCAAAACAAATTCAAGCATATTTATAAGATCACAAAATATCCAATACTAAACAAAGTAAAATTCACAACTTCTGGCCTGCAATAAAAAACTACCAAGCTGACAGATAGTAACTACAGCTATCGTGGTGAGCACAGAATAATATATAGAACTATGGGATCACTGTGTTATACACCTGAAACTAATATAACACTGTATCTCAACTGTATTTCAATAAAATTTTTAAAATTACCAAGCATGCACTGGGGAGGGTATGTGTTCTGGTAAGCGCTGTGAATTGTGCAAGACTGTTGAATCTCAGATCTGTACCTCTGAAACAAATAATGCAATATATGTTAAGAAAGAAAAAAAGAAGAAGAAGAATGTAGCAGGAGGGGAAGAATGAAGGGGGGGAAATCGGAGGGGGAGACGAACCATGAGAGACAATGGACTCTGAAAAACAAACTGAGGGTTCTAGAGGGGAGGGGGTTGGGAGGATGGGTTAGCCTGGTGATGGGTATTGAGGAGGGCACGTTCTGCATGGAGCACTGGGTGTTATGCACAAACAATGAATCATGGAACACTATATCTAAAACTAATGATGTAATGTATGGGGATTAACATAACAATAAAAAAATTTAAAAAAAAATTACCAAGCATGAAAGAAGCAGGAAAACACCATTTATAATGTGAATCAACCATTTGAAACCTAACCAGAAATGACAGATGACAGGATTAGTACACAAGGATAGTAAAGTTAGTATAACTCCACTATGTGGTCAAATAGAGGAAAGACTGAATGTGTGAAGTAGAAGCATGAAAAATACTTTCAAAGATCCGTGTTGAACTTTTAGAGATGAAAACTGCAATGTCTAGGATGAAAAATGTAGACTGGATGGGATTCATGGCAGGTAAGACACTGAAAAAAATTAAAGAACTTAATATACAGCAACAGAAACTATCCAAAATTATACACAAAAATGTAAAAGACTGAGAAAAGATAAACAGCATCAATCAGCTATGGGAAAACCTCAAGTGGCCTACTAAATATGTGTTAGAGACTCTAAAGGAAGTAGGGGACAGAAAGAGTATTTGAAGAAATAATGGTTGCATTTTTCCAAATATGATGAAAACTATGAACCTATGGATCCAAAAATCTCAGTGAACCCCAAGCACAAGAAACATGAAGAAAACTACACCAAAGTGCATCATATTCCAATTGCATAAAATCAGTAATAAAGAAAAGATCTTAAAAACAACCAGAAGAAAAGGGAAATATTAGATATAAAGGAAGATAAATTTGACAGCAGATTTCCCATTGAAAAATTATGTAAGCCAAAAGATAGTGGAGAAACATCTTCAAAGCATTTTTAAATGAGATAATATAACAATCCTAAATGTTTATTCACCCAATAAGAGAGCTTTAAAATACATGACACAAAAACTCATAAAATAGTAAGGATGGAGAGACAAGTCCACAGCTATAGTTTCAGATTTCAACACTCCTCTTTCAATAACTGGTAAGACAAGTAGGCAGAACATCACTAAGTATGTAGAAGACTGAACGGCATTATAAAACAATCTGAGTTAACTGACATTTATAGAACACTCCATCCCAAAACAGCAGGATACACATTCTTTTCAAATGCAAAGGGAACACTTACCAAGATGCATCATAACCTGGGCTATAAACTGTCTCAGTAAATTTAAAATTAGTCAAGTCATACAAAATGTGTTCTTACTGGAATTATATTGATAATAACAAAATGATGTCTGGAAAAGCCCAAATATTTGGAAACAAAAGGATACACTTCTGAATAACATGTTATCAAAGAAGAAGTAAAAGGAAAATGAGAGAGTATTCTAAACTGAATGAACATGAAAGCACAACATACAGAATTTGTGGATGCAGCCAAAACAGTGCTTAGGGGGAAATTTATAGCACTAAAATGCTTATATTAGGACAGAAGAGAAGTTTCAATCAGTGATCTTAAAAATTAGAACAAGAAGAACGAGGGAAACCCAAAGCAACCAGAAGAAAGGAAAAAGTAAAGAACAGAGCAGAAATCAAAAATAGAAAATGGAAAACTAGGAGAAAACCAATAAAACCGAAAGCTGGTTCTTTGGAAAATCAGTAAAATTTATAAACTCTTAGCCACACAGTCAGTCAAGAAAAAAGAGAGAGTACACAAATTACCAGTATCAAGACTGAGAGATGGGGCGCTAGGCTGGCTCAGTTGGAAGAGCATGTGACTGTTGATCTCAGGATCATGACGTTAAGCCCCACCTTGGGTGTGTAGAGATTACTAAAAAAATAAATAAATAAATAAACTTAAAAAAAAAAAGAATGAGAGAGGTAACATCCCTATGGTTTCCACAGATACTAAAAAGATTATAAGGAAACTTTATGAAAAATGTTATACCTATAAACTCAACAACTTAGATGAAATGCACAAATTCTTCAGAAGACACGGGCTACTAAAGCTCACTCCAGAAGAAGTCAATAGCCTGATTATTTCTGTATTTATTAAAGAAATTGAATTTGTAGTTTCAAAAGCCTCCCACAAACAACAGTCCAGGCCCAGATGACTTCACTGAGGAACTCTACCAAACACTGAAGAAAGAAATGCTAACAATTCTACACCAATTCTTCCAGAAAATTGGAGAGAGAGTGATGCTTCCCAATCAATCCTTAAAACCAGCATTACTGTGATACTAAAACCAAATAAAGAAAACTTGAGGCCAATACCCTCATGAACATAGAATTATTATAAAGCTACAAAAATCATTCACTGTAGTATTGGCATCAAGATAGACAAGTAGATGGGGTGCCTAGCTAGCTCAGTCAGAAGAGCATGCAGCTCTTGATCTTGGGGTCATGAGTTTGAGCCCCACATTGGGTGTAGAGATTACTAAAAATAAACAAACTTAAACAAAAGATAGACAAATAGATCAATGAAAAAGAATACATTCCAGAAACAATACCATACATACGGTCAATTGATTTCTTTAAAAAAAAAAGTGAAGGCAATTTCATGAGGAAAGAAGCCTGCAACAATAGTGGTGGATCGATTGGAAAATTAGTAAGCAAACCAGTGGAACAGAATAAAAAATCCAGAACAGTTCCTTCCACCACAAGCCGAAATTAATTCCACATGGATCAGATATTTAACTAATGAAACTGTGCAAGTATGAGAAGCAATCATGTCTGGATTCTTTTGTAATCTGGAAATGGGGAAAACCTTCCCAACTATAATTCAAAATGCAGAAACAAAAAGAGAAAAAAATGACAATGATCATACTGTACAAAAAGAAACTTGTGTATGGAAGTGTGTGCGCACACACTATTTTGCAACTTATAATACAAAGAATCACCCCTAATGTATATAGAGAACTTCTAAAATTTTACAACAAGCAACTTTATAGAATTATGGGCAATAAATATGAGAAGACAATTTATAGAAAGTGAAATAGAAATATCTCCTAAATATATAAGAGTTTGTTCAATCACCCTCACATGAAAGGATATGCCATTTAAAACTACATTGGGACACAACTTCTCACCTATCTGCTTGGCCAAAAATCCAAAAGTTTGACAACACACTCTGTTGGAGGAGCTATGGGAAAACTGATACTTCCATATTTTGTATGTAGAAATTCAAAATCACGTAAGTCATAAGGAAGTGGATTTGGCAATATTTAGCAAAATTACATGTTACGTATACATATATACATTACCCTGTGACTTAACAATCTTACTTCTAGAAACTTATCCCAAAGATATACTAACATAAGTGCAAGATTATTTATGGTTAGGCTCTTGATTACAACACTATGTGTCAGAATAAAAGACAAGCTGCTAAATAAATTATGGTAGAGTCACAAAATGGAGTACTATAACTTTAAAAAGGCATGAGAAGAAGTCAGCACTTTGCTTCAGCATGACCCACAGGATATCGTTAAACAAGAAGCAGAGCACACCATCTTTTATGTTAAGAAGGGTGGGAAACACAAGCATATCCATATTTGGTTATATTCTTTTAAAAGAGGAATAAAAGTGAAGAGGATCATAGGGGAAGGGAGGGAAAACTGAATGGGAAGAAATCAGAGAGGGAGACAAACCATAAGAGACTCTTGACTCTGGGAAACAAACTGAGGGTTACGGAAAGGAAGGTGGGTGGGGGGATGGTGTAACTGGGTGATGGGCATTAAGGAAGGCCCGTGACGTGATGAGCACTGGGTGTTACATGCAACTAATGAATCACTGAACACTACATCAAAAACTAATGATGTACTATATGTCAGCTAATTGAATTTAAATAAATAAAAAATAGGAAAAAAATTTACCTATCAGGGAAGAAGGCAACAGGGTAGAAGGGACAGGGATGAAAGTTAGACTTCTCTGACTGTCCTTTGCCTGAGGTTTTGATTCTACAAACATATGCACATTTTAAATAATTAATAAATTAAAAATTAAAAAATTCATTAATATCTAGACTATGAAATCTAAAATTTAACTAATTAATCTAACCATATATTGATGGCTTACCCAGATAAAGAGAAATTATTTCAAGAGACTTTGAAACATAGGGTTTTAGCTTAGATTCACCAAGCAGATCTGAGACAAATATTTGAGTGCCAGGAACCCCAGTAGGGAAGGGGTGAAGTCAGACAGTTAGTGAAGGGTGTGTCATCAAGCCCACCACCACTGTGGGCAAATGGATCTTAATCAGATGAGAAACTATGGGAAATGATACAGAACATGTATCAGATGTATCCCTCTTGAAAGGAAAGAAGTTTGGGCTAATTACATACCAACTCACTCTCAGTCATTGACTGAGAGCTGTTCTCAGAGGGTGTTAGATGCCACGTATTTTCAGTGTTCCATGTGCACAGACAACCTTCCATAAAAGCAACCTTCTGAAAAAGCTTTCAGGAGAAAACATGCATATACAGGCATTTGGAAGTAGTCCTGAGTGCACTGGAGTGGTCAAGCTCAAGGAATCTGGGTGTGCCTTGGAGAGTGTACGTTATACATAATAATTTGTATCTATATCCCCAATGAAACGTATCCTAAGAACAACGAGAAGCATGAAGAAATCCAAAACTCTATTCAATAATTTGGTAATAATATTTGGTGTTGGTGTTTATAAGTATTATATATGTGTTGTAGGTTAAAGCAAAAAAATGTGTTGATGTCCTTAGGAACTGGAATTTTCAGGATGAGAGAAAGATACAGAGCAGAAACAAAGACGTTAAGTTTAACAACTGCATTCTTTTTTCTTTTTTTTTTTTTTAAGATTTTATTTATTTATTTGAGAGAGAGCAAGAGAGCACACGTGTGCACTCAAGCAGAGGGGAGGGGTAGAGGGAGAAATAGACTTCCGGCCAAGCAAGGAGCCTGATGCAGGACTCGATCCCAGGACCCTGGGATCATGACCTGAGCTGAAGGCAGGCACTTAACCAAATGAGCCACCCAAGTGCCCTAAAAACTGCATTCTTAAAATTGGATTATAACTATCAGTATTAACCTGTTTAATTGTCTCCCTCCTTAAAAAATACTTACTTCATAGCCCTGTCCTGTCCCCCAAAAAGGACCTGGAAGCAGTGACGACCTAGTAGTAATGAGCACCACTAAAACACAGATTATGGTCTCTTAATAGCACTTCCACAAAAAACAACCAGGGCTGCATAGGGCAATGACAGATTCCGGATCTCGGACAGGAAATGTGCAAAATGAGCATGGAATATTTTGTTGTGTGAAAAGCAAGGAAGCTATCGATGTTTACTGAAATTATATAAAAAAACTCAGGAACTAATTTCAAGGAGACTTCCACTGGCTAAAGAGGAGATGATTTGGGCGCCTGGGTGGCTCAGTCGTTAAGCGTCTGCCTTCGGCTCAGGTCATGATCCCGGGGTCCCGGGATCGAGTCCCACATCGGGCTCCCTGCTCGGCGGGAGGCCTGCTTCTCCCTCTCCCACTCCCCCTGCTTGTGTTCCTGCTCTCGCTCTCTCTCTCTCTGTCAAATAAATAAAATCTTTATAAAAAAAAAAAAAAAAAAGAGGAGATGATTTGAGCATTAAAAAGTATAAAAATAAAAATGGATTGACATCTATCAATCCATGTTAAAAACCGTAATTTTATAATGATACAAAAATAAAAGAAACTTCATTGGTCACCTCTGGGGGCTACTAAGGCACCAACTCATTGTTCTAAAATCTAAAGGAGAGTAAGCAAAGACATTTTTACCCTGCCTTTCCTTTATGAACTGTATGTCAAAATAACCAAAAATAGTTGGAAGGAAAAAATAATTTCAACTGATACAGACAGAAGGAATAGTAACATTAGTAGTCACCAGTGTATAACCCCTGGTGGAATGATGGGTCTAGACATTATTATCTACATTTGTTAAAGATTTGGGCTAAAGGCTGGTAGAGAACTTCACAGCAGATAGATCAAGCTGACAACACCTAAAGCCAGTAGTCAATCGTAACACCATAAAAAGAAATAGCTAGATATTACATGCCTCCTAATGTAATGCATTAGGAAGTTGTTGGCAACACCTATGAAGTATTCTTGGTGTTGATTATGAACACCATATGAAACACCATATGAAAATTATGAACCTGGTTCTAACCAACTAGATCCTTTAGATCCAGCTGCAGGCAATATAGGGGAAAGAGTATCATTTCAAATGATACAACAGGAATATATGCAAGAATATGGAAAATTCTGCAGGTTTTTCCGGCAGACTTGGGTTTTTTCAACAAATAAATATTAAGAAAAATAAGAGGAAAGGGAAACTCTTTTAGAAAAGGAGATGTAAAAGAAATAGCAAGGGGTGCCTGGCTAGCTCAGTCAGTAGAGCATTCAACTCTTGATCTCAAGGTCCTGAGTTCAAGCCCCACATTGGGCATGGAGCCTACTTAAAAAAAAAAAAAAAAAAAAAAAAAAAAAAGACATAGCAACAAAATGTAACATATGGATCTTGTTTACATCCTTATTCAAACAAACCAATTATAAGATGATATTTGTGAGACAAGCAGGAAAATTTGAATACTGACAAGTATTAGATAATATTAAAAGAATTATTATTAAATTTTAAGTATGATAACAGTGGATCATGGATCACCACATCAAAAACCAATGATGTATTGTATGGTGACTAACGTAACATAATAAAATTAAAAAAGAAAAAAAAATTTTAAGTATGATAATGAGATTTTGATTATGTTTAAAAATAATTTTTTTAAGAGAAGAAAGAGAGAGAGCACAAGCGGGGGACAGTGGGCAGAGGGAGAGGGAGAGAGAGAATCTTAAGCAGGCTCAGCCCAGCACGGAGCCCAACGTGGGGCTCGATCTCACAACCCTGAGATCATGACCTGAGTCGAAATCAAGAGTTGGATGTTTAAGCAGCTGAGTCACCCAGGCACCCCTTGATTATGTTTAAAAAATAATTCTTAATTCTTAAGTATACATGCTGAGGTAGTTGTGAATGAAATGACAGTGTCTAGTTTTGCTTTAAAATAACGCAGTGGATGGGGCGCCTGGGTGGCTCAGTTGTTAAGTATCTGACTTCAACTCAGGTCATGATCCCGAGGTCCTGGGATCGAGCCCTGCATCGGCTCCCTGCTCTGCGGGGAGCCTGCTTCTCCCTCTCCCACTCCCCCTGCTTGTGTTCCCTCTCTCACTGTGTCTCTCTCTGTCAAATAAATAAATAAAATCTTAAAAAAAAATAAAATAAAATAATGCAGTGGATGGTAGAAGTATAAATGAAACATTGGTTGATAATTGTTAAAGTCCCAGGATGAGTACTCTGTATTTTTCTTTTGAGAGAGAGAGCAAGCATGTGTGAGCAGCGGGGGAGGGTAGGGGTGGGGAGAAGAGAATTTTAAACAGGTTTCACACCCAGCATGGAGCCCGACTTAGGGCTTGATCGCATGACCCTGAGATCATGACCTGAGCCAAAATCAAGAGTTGGACACTTAACTGACTGAGCCACCCAGGCACCCATGTACTTTGTATTTTTAAGGTGTGTTATAAACGTTTTTTTTTTTTTAACCCAAACCTGTATACTCCCTGAAAAGTCTTTGTGCACTCCTGGGGTTTCATGTACCCTAAACTGAAGTTCACTACAGTACTTGGCAGTATCAAACGATCTGGGAGGAGTTATACCTATCTGGCAGAAAGTTTAGGGATGAATTTGTTATAGGCTCATAAAAACTAAGCAAATAAAAAGAATAAGACAACTAGGGGCACCTGGCTGGCTCAGTCGAAAGAGCATGCGACTCTTGATCTCAGGGTCATGACTTCAAGCCCCACATTGGGTGTAGAGATTACTTAAATAAATAAAAACTTTAAAAAGAGAGAGAGACAATTAAAAATTGGGGGGGGAAGCTGTACAAGAAAGGAAATATAATCATGATATATTACGTGGCCCAGTTGTGAACAATGCTCCTTTGGTCATAATAATATAAATGCTGAATACTGATAAAATAAAAGATTTTGATGTGTCTATGATAAGAGGGTGTAAGGAAAGGAAGTGTGAATGGCGGGTGGAGGGAGATGTGAGAGCTAAACCATCATCTTCCATAGTAGTAGATATATTCATAATATATAAAACTGAAAAAAAGAGAAATAATTGTATAAGCATCTTATTTAGAAACACAGAGAGAGGGCACCTGGGTAGCTCAGTTGGTTAAGCGTCCAATTCTTGATTTCAGCTCAGGTCATGATCTCAGGGTCATGGGATCAAACCCCGTGTCAGGCTCCGTGCTGTGTGTGGAGCCTGCTTGAGATTCTCTCTCTCCTTCTCCCTCTGCCCCTCCCTGCTCAACACAGTGAGAAATGTCCAAAGAATCAGCTATAATAGTTAAAAGTGGTTGGCCTGTAATTTTTTTTCTAGGAGAGGAAGCAAGAGGATCTGATGTTTTTAGTTCTCTACCTTATATGACGTTTTGGACAACGTACTTCAGGAAGGAGGGGAGAGAGGGAGGGAAATGACAAGATCTGATCTGTATTTTAACATGATCACCAAGGTCTGTCAAGTGCACGTGGCAAGGATCAAGGAGCGGTCAGTGAGGCCAGTTGGCAAAGCTATTACAGTAAGAAGTGTCATAATAAAAATTACACAGAGGAGAAAACTGGAGATGAGAGATTGAGGTGAGTCTAGCTGGGCGAACCGTAAGGGCGGGTATCGCACTAGAAGGTAACTTGCCATCTTTATGTTTCTCTCTTCTCTCTCAACTTTGCCTTGACGGAAGCTAAGCCCTCTCTTCCAGAGGTTTCTGGCCCCTCCAACAGGGACAGCCCAGGCCAGAGAGTGAATCTCACCTGCACATCAACTGGCTTCTTTCCCAAAAATATACAGCTGAAATGGCTTGAAAATGATGTGGAGCTTCCGGCATTTCAGACCCTGGTCTTCCTGCCTAGAGATGCTGGATCCTACACCATCGTCAGCACGGTGCTGGTGACCCTTGACTTATCCTCACTCCACTCCCAGCTCACCTGCCAAGTGGCTCACAGTACATTGCAGAGCCCCCTCAGTAGGCACGTGAACATGTCCAAATTCCTCCAAGGTAAGGGCCCCCACCCCCCACCCAAATGGCCAACCCTTGGTGACCACCACCGGTTCCCTGTTTGGAGCACTTCACCTGCATCCTCCCATTTATTCTTCACCAAACCCCACGTAAGATGGGTACGAGGTTCCCTATCTTATCCGACCATCCTCTTCTTACGAGATGCCATGGTTGGGTCCTTCTCTTTCAGAGCTCCCTTCGCTCTCTTGTATTTGGGAAGTGGAAGCTCATTCATTCATTCAACAAGTTTATTGAGCATCTGCGATGTGGCAGTATTATTCTACGTGCTGCAGAGTCCGTGGTAAACAGACCAGACCTAGTTCTACTCCACTAAGCTCACAATCACATGAGCCCCATCAACAAGATGCAAAAACTATACAGTTCTTTTTTTTTAAGATTTATTTATTTGAGAGAGAGAGTGCTGGGAGGAGGAGCAGAGGGAGAGGGAGAGAGAGATCCCAAGCAGACTCCCCGCTGAGCATGGAGCCCAGTGCGGGGCTCAATCTCACAACCCTGAGGTCATGACGTGAGCCAAAACCAAGAGTCGGACGCTTAACCGACTGAGCCACCCAGCCGCCCCACACGCTTCTAACTTATAACATGTGCTATGAGAGAAAAGAACTGAGTATTAAAATAGATGAAAACAGGAGAAATGTAGTATACTGAGGAAATGCCTTTTTGGAGAAGTGATGTTTGAATCACGGCATGAAAGATGAAAGGGGGTCAGCCAAGGAAAAAGTGGAGTGTTCCAGGCAGAAGAAACAGCGGGTGCAAAGGCCCTGTGACGGGTGGGGAGCGAGACATGTTTGAACAGTAGAGAGGAGGAAGAGGTCCATGTGGTCAGGGCTTAGTGAGAAGAAGGGTGCACGGGGAAGGAAGAGGCTGGAGAGAGAGGAGCAGGAACAAGACCACACAGGGCTTCAAGCCACAGCAAGGAAGTTTCTCCCTCTTGCACTGTCCACGTGAACTCTTAACACCATTGTGCAAGCCACCACGCTTTGCTGCCAGTCGTTGTATTTGAAACACACTTCTTAAACCCACCCCCGCATCAGGGGAGGGGACAATGCAGGAGGCAGTGCAAGACTACACCCCCGCCCCCCTTGCTCTGACTTCATAAGGATTGAGGCCATTACTGCAGTGTTCAATATGGAAGGAAAGTAAAGGAAGGAAATCACCCTTTCTGCTCTGGAAGTCCACAGCCTGGCCTGGGCAAGGGTGTCCCCAAGGGGTCTGCACTCTCTTCAGCCACCACCTCCCAGCAACCTCAGAGGGCAGAGACCCACTCACTTCCTGCAAATGGGCACATCCTTTCCAGGGCTCCAGAGTCCCAATGCTCCTTCTCCGTCTGCTCCAGCCAGAGCAAAGCAAAGAGAAAACCCATTAACAGCATCACAATCTCCACAACAAGCCCCCTCACCACTGGAGATAATTTGTGGTACCAAGGTAAAGAGTTTAGCTCGTCATTTTGGAAATGCCTCCCTCCCTAAATAGTAGTCTGCCCTTGCTTAGCCAAAAGATACCACAAGAGGGTTCCAGCTTGGAAATGGAATTCTAGCCTCCACCTAGAGCATCCCAAAGAAGCTATGTGTCCCTGCTTCATGCAGATGAGGAAATCAAGGCTCAGAGAAATGAAATGACTTGTCCAAGGTCACATGGCTCTTAAGTTTGTGAGCTGGAATTTGAACCCAGTAATACACCTCTTGGATGATCACGTCAGACCTCCCTCCTGTAAGAAGTCCCCATGCAGAGATACCAGAGCAAGGCAGAGTCCCCCTTCCCCAGGGAAGGTGCTTCGGTCATGGTCAGCTAAGAGATGGGCATTGTGCTGCTCTCTGCACTCTCTCCAAACCCCTGGTTCCTCCTCCTTCCCCATACCAATGAAGAGACACGCCATCAACCCAATCATCCAAGCCAGAGACCTGTTTTACCCAACCCATCACCAAGTTCTACCAAATTCACTTCTCACATCTCTCTGACCCCATCCATTTCTTTCTACTGTCACTGACCAGGTTCATCCCCAAGTTCAAGGCAACCTGGACACCACAGCCCCATTCTCTCATATCCACCATTACCCTCAACAGTGCAGCCCCCAAATCCCCAGCAGTCAAAGACATTTTATAAAGGAAGCCAAGTCTTGTCCCTCCTTTCCTTAAAACCGTTCGGTGGCTCACCACACCTCTTACAAAAATAAAACAAAATAAAATCCTTATCAGGGCGTTCAACAGCAATCCTCAAACATTTTTATTCATATACCCCTGAGGGTAATTGTGAAGAACTATGTAGTTCCTCGTATATTTTAAAGTTAACATCCAGAATTGTTCATCACAGACTTAAATAGTTGCACGGGCCAGAACCCCTGGGATATTACAAATGTTACATCTCTCTGAAATGTTCAACGGAAAAATAAAGCCATACTGATTTGATTTCCATCATCATCCATTACAACAGACATAAACAAGCTCTTTAATAATCAGAAATTTTATAACATTCCTTTTTCCTCCTAAATTTGTATTTCCATTCTAATTCCTGGGGAGAACTTTATCCTACTGTAAATATATTTTATATTTGAAAGTCCTTATTGACAACATCATCACACATATCATAGAGAACTCTGAGAAAACAGAGGACTACCATAAATACATACATATTGAATTTTATATATAACAAATTACATATAACTTATTATATATAATATTCATTATATATATAAATTGAATTTTTAAAACTTTTTCTTATGACCATAGGCTCTAAGTGTTAAAAAATTCTTCTGGATTGAATTACATGATTGATCAAAACAATCTAAATATCCAACAAATTCTGATAAAGTTATTAAAATAACCATTAAAATGTTATCAGAAAAGCAGTTCAGTGAGCTAGATGGGGGAGATTATGATGCTTTGATTAAAGTAGGCTTTCCGGCCAGCAGGATTTTTGAACTGTCCTTTTATTTTATGTCCCAGAGTCTTTACACCAAGGGCACTGCACCACAGCTAGATTCGGGACGTGTGGGAGGAAGGCCTTCCCTCTGTAATGTTGGGAGAAGGCCTGAGGAACAGGAGACAGGAGTAGGCATTCTCAGGCAGATCAATTTCAGGAAAGAATCATATGATTCGGAAATTAATTGTATTAAACAACCAATGTATGGACTCCTTAGGATGTCGTTATGTGCTCTCAGGGGTAAGTATAGCACCAGTAAACGCAGACAGTCTTTATGGTCACTGGTCATCTTGCCCATGCTCCCCCTCACTCACTCTGATCATCTTTCTGTCCTTGGACACACTAGGCTTCACCTCAGGGCCTCTGCCCACGCCCTACCCTCTGCCTGAGATGCACTTTCCCACACCTACCCTCGCCCAGAGCCTTCCTTCCTCTGGCCCTCCACCAGCCCCTTTGGCCTAATGTTCCAGTTACCAAGACTGCATAACAAATTTTCCCCAAACATATTCCAGTGCTCTAAACTCACTCCAGATCTCCCAAATTATGATGCTCACATATTCTGTAGGGCAGGAATTTGGAGGGGGCCTGGCAGGGATGGCCTCTCTCTGCCCCATGATGTCTGGGACCTCACCTGAATGACTCCACAGCTGAGATTATCACCAAGCTGCCTCACTAACACGTCTGGCCATTGGTGCTGGCCATGGGCTACGGGCTTCACTTCTCCTTGGCATCGGCCTCTCCTGATCATCTTTCCATGCGGGCTAGTTAGAGCATCCTTGGAGCTTGATGGCTGTGTTCCAAAAGTGAAGGTCACAAGAGTCCCAAGGGAAAGTAACATCAACTTTGATGACCAACCCTTGGAAGTTACAGTGTCACCTCCGCTATACTCTCTTCATCAGGCAGTCACAAAGTCCCACCCAGCTTCCAGGGCAGAAGTAGACTCCCCTTCCGGTGGGGAGTGGCAAGGTTCCGGAAGACAGCTGGGAATTTGCTGTGGCCATTTTTGGAAAATACAATTTGCCACACGTAGTTAACTCCTATTCATTTTTCATACCTCTGCTGAAAGGTCACTTCTTCCAGAAACTCTTCCCTAACCTGCCCCACCTCCAGACCAGGTCAGGTGCCCCCGTGTAGGTTCTCAAAACCCCTCTGAGGCTCACGTGACTGCTTTTCTTCTTCCCTGTTCTCCCCACCGGAGCAGGAGCTCTGTGTGTGTCTGTCTTACTTACTGCTATATCTCAGGAACCAAGGGCAGTGCCTAGAAAGGTAAGGATGCTCCTTGAGCTTCTTTTGCTCGGGAAGGAAGGAACAAAGGAAGGGCTCTTGTTTCAGTTATACCCACAGTGACTCTTTCGGCCCACCGGGTCCCAAGCCTCCAGGTGGCCATCCTCACCTGCCACGTGCAAAGGTTCTACCCTGAAGTCATACAAATCACCTGGCTGGAGGTGAACAGACGCTTGAAGGCCTGTGAGGCTCCCACCCCCACCAAGAACCCGGACGGCGTATTCAACCAAGACAGTCATATCCTGGTTCACACCTCAGAGGACAAAGAGCTGTTCACCTGCGAAGTGCGGCAAGAGGCCCAGCCACCGATCCAGGCCCGCGTGCGGCTGAGTGAGTCCAGAGACCAGCCAGCGCGTTTGGGTGAGTAGGGGTGGAAGAACCCAGCAGTTAAAGGTTCAGACCTGGACACAGACAGGCCAGGTTCACATGCTGGCTCTGCCATGTTTGTCATGTGTGACCTTGAAGAAGTCACTTCACCTTTCGGTACCTCAGTTCCTTCATCTATAAAATGGGACAGCAATTAGAGCAACCTCCGCAGAGTGTGCTGCCTTAGGGACCAAAGAGCTGTAAGCACCGCTTTCGTCACACAGCGGGATCCTGACCACGCAGCCACGGCACTGGCTCTTCCAGTGAATAGGTTCATACGAATTATCGTCCCCCATTTCCACCCACCCTCTCAAAAGCCATTCAGGTTCAACAATTACTGAGTGCCTATTAGGTATTCTGTTTGGTGTTCTCTGATACAGGAACATTCTAAGGTATACGTTATCATCCCCATTTTAAAGACTAGGAAACTGAGGCTTAGAGAGGTGAGGGGATTCCCTCTCAGTCCAAGGTGTTGTCTTGGAACCTGAGTCAGGGGTGAGGCTGGGCCTGCCTAGGGGTTGAATGGTGGGAGCCAGAAGCCATGTTCATCCTAGTATCTTTCCAGATGCCAGGGCGTCCAGCTCCCTCTCTGGGACCCTCATCCTGCTTGGCTGGAAGCTGTTTCCCTTGACTGCACTTTGCATCATCTATGTCCTCAAGAGGAGATTCCCTTCCAAGTAAGGGGGACCTCAGATAGGGGTTGGGCTTCCCGGGGGCCGGGAGACTCCAGGCCAACAGGGAGCACTGTAAGGAGAAGCCACACAGCACTCCCATTTCTTTCTTTTTTTTTTTTAAAGATTTTATTTATTTATTTGACAGAGAGAGCACAAGCAGGGGGAGTGGGAGAGGGAGAAGCAGGCTCCCCGCTGAGCAGGGAGCCCGATGCAGGGCTCGAACCCAGGACCCTGGGATCATGACTCGAGCCGAAGGCAGCTGCTTAACCAAGCCACCCAGGCGCCTCATCAGCACTCCCATTTCACACTGACCTTGAAGGCATGTGGAATCCAGAGCGTCCCTATAAGAGCCACACCCCAATCCCTTCAACCTTCCCCTCTGCCCCTCACAGCTCCAGTCTGAAGGTGCACAGAGATGCAGGCTCCCCTGGTCTGGGCAGGGGGAGCATTGAAGGAGGGAGAGTTGATATGGAGACAACACTCCTGAGATGGTCTGTGAGAAGTCTGAGAACAAGGGCTTTGCCCCAGCTCCCTACTTCCCCTGCAGGTCACAGGTGCCACAAGGCCCTCCTCAGGGACACAGGGCCCTCAGTCCCCTCCTGTTTTATTTAGGAGGACTGATCCAGGAGAGGCACTGGCCATGAAGTCTGCAACCACTACCAAAGCTTCTCCTGCCTCACCAGCCTTCTGAGACCTGTCCTGCGCTGGCTGTCCCTCGCTGTCTCCTGCAGGCCCCAGAGAAAGTGAGAGCCTGGACCGGGAGGGTCAGTAGTGAGAGGTAGGCTCTCACATCCTATGAAGGAAAGAAGCTTCTCCGGGGATTCTGGTCATGAAGTTCATGACCCTGAGCAAGAAACCCAGCAGAGGCAAAACAAGCTCCTACCCAGGGAGAAACACAGACCTGCAATTCTGAAGGCCCCTCCCCGACTCCTCGAGGAAAGCCCATGGTGGGCACCCAAACTGGCATGAAATCTTTACAGCTCCATCATTAAAATGGGATTAAAAGAAACATTTATGGCCAATAAACATATGAAGAGATGTCCAATCTCATTAGTAATCAGGAAAAGCCAAAGCAAAACCATTTTCTCCCTATTCCAGGAGAAAAAATAAAGAAGCAACTGGCTCCTTTTTATGTTGCTGATACGTATGTAAATCAGCACAACTACTTTGGAAAACAGTTAGGAATATTTGAACTTGGACATTTGCATTCTTGATAACCTGCTATTTCCGCCTTTGAGTTATATACATACCCTAAAGAAACTCTTCACCTGTGCTCCAGGAGATGAATATTCAAGTATATGCATGGTAGCATGGTTTCAAATTAGAAAAACCTGAGAGAACCATACAAACGCACATCCACAGGATGACGGGCAAATAATGTAGTACAATCCCAGAATGGAATGTTATACAGCAATAAAAATGAATGAACTATAGCTACACACAATAATATGGATAAATCTTAGCAAAAAAATATTAGGGGTGAGTACGCCCCAAAAGATTTCATACAGCATGATACTATGTTTATAAAGCTAAAAACATCTAACAAATGGTTTTTAGGGATACATATAAAAATGATAAACCCATATTTTTTCCAAAAGGCTGAACTCAAGATTTTAAATAGTAGTTACCTGAGGTGGGGGCAGGGAAAAGGATGAAAAGGGTGGGTATGCATAGGTAGATGGAAGTTAATATCAGGATTCTAGCTTCCATGCTGGGGGGTGGCTTCATGAATGTTTATATCATTATAAATTTAAAATAGAAAAACAATATAAGATTGATAAATAGGTATGTCAATAGGTAGAAGACAGGCAGGTTATTGGAAGGAAAGAAAGGAGGGAGGGAGGGAAGATGGATGGATGGATGGATGGATGAATGGATAAGTAGATTAATAAATGAGGGTCATTAATGGATCAATGATAAGGTGTGATGAAGCAAGAATGATGATAGGTACAATTCTACGTACTTAAGATCCAAAGGAAAAATAAATAGAAGGACAATACCTAAAGAACCCCAAGTTCCCTTCCTATTATGACATTTACAAATCCACATTAGGAGGAAAGCATAGTCGATGGGTGTCACCACGGGTCCAGCACTTCGCAAGCAGGATCTTATTTCATCCTCATACCAATCCCACAAGGTGAGCACCATTCCCCACTTTGCGGTGAGGAACCTGAAGGAACCTACTCAGTGTTACTCAGATAACAAGTGGTGAAACCAAAAAATCCAGATTCAAACCCAGCTCTGCTCAGTGCTTTCCAGGGAGCCACACTGCCTACTGTCTGTGGACAGATGGGGAGACTTTGACTCGTCCTCATTCTACTGCTTCCCAATGTCCCGGGCCTGCTGTTCTACACGAAAGCCCACCCCGTGCCTCTGAGTGGGGAGCAGAAGGGAAGAACACGTGCACTTTTCCAGTCGTGAAGTAGATCTAGGATTAGTCCTGAGCCCCAAAATAGCCCTGATAAAGACCTGGGGGGAGGCAGTGTAGGCCAAGTTCTGGAGAAAGGCTCTCTGTAGAAGGATAAATATGCCCAGCGGAAACAGGCGTCCTACTGTGTTTGTTTCACTGTGGCCTTGAACCTTTGTAGACACAAAGACGGGGGTGCTGAGCCCAACCTCCATTCCCCCCTCAGACATGAATCTCCTCTTCAACATTTTCTACTCCCAGTAGAGCGGCTTACACTTCAACATCCCCATCCCCGGCCTCCCATGCTGGGAGCCTTGGGATGCCCTGGCCTCCCTCCCCCACACCTCCCCCCAGAAGCAGGGCCAGGAGAAGGATGAGGCCAGCAAAGTGCCTAGGGAGCAAAATTTAGAGAGACACTCTCTCTGGGTTGAGCAAGGACAGCAAGGACTTGCCACGTCATATTCTGTGTCCTAGATGCCCTAGATGTCCAAGTCCCATGACTTCTGCTCCCTCCTGTTCATCTTCATGGTTGCTCAGACCCTGATCGGCATGTACCTCGATCACACTAATAGCCTCCTCACAATTTGCACTCTGGAGTTCACTAATCCATACACTACACAGACCTCAGAATGGTCTTTTCCAAACATTTGCCCAACACTTCAATTTAATAAAAATACATTTAAAAAAAAAAACCTTCAGATAGTTCCTCAGTCCCTAAGTCATACCTCGAGAAGGTGATAGCGAATACCCCAGGTGTCCCATACCTTGATACCAGAGGGAAAATGAAGCAGTCATAAGAGTCCCAGCTTGGACATGAAGATGCCTCATCCCCTTAGGAGAAGGCTCATGTCCTGAGCAAGCCCATAGCTTCCACACAAATAATGGCTCATTGCAAAGAAGGTAATGCCTTCATTTATTCCGCAAATATCACTGAGATTATACTATGTAACAGGCACTGTTTAGACACCGAGGAAACACTGGTAGACACTGGTAGGGATGGTTCTTACCTTTGTGGAGTTTACAGTCTGATGAGGACAGATACAAAAGAAAGAAGAGAGGGAAGGAGACAGGGAGGGAGGGAGGAAGGAAGGGAGAAAGTAGGAGGGAAGAAAGAAGAAAGTGATACGTGTCCTGAAGAAAATAAAAGGGTGCACAAGATATTGCAGATTGCAATGACCGAGAGCTCCACGGAATCAGGAATTAAATGGCAGCTATCTAGAAAGAACAGTAGAGAAAGCCTTTCGGAAAAGGGACTATTTGAGCTGCTATCTGAAAGTTGCAAGAGCCTGGGGAAAGACACTCCTGTTACGGGAACCCATTGCACCAAGACCTAAGGTCTGAAGGAATTTGGAACCTTCAGGGAAGAGGAAGGGGGCCAGTGGGGCTGGCATTGAAGAGTAATGGGACATGGAAAAATGCCGAAGAGATGGACGGGAGACAATCAGATCAGGGCTCCCCCAGTCTCTCCATCCCCAGGAGTGTCTAAGTTCCCCCTACGACATCAATCTCTGCAGGCATGCGCTAGCACGTCCATCACCCTGTGCTGCCTTTAACTACAGATCCACACGAGTGGTGCTAGAATTAACTTCCTCCTGATCTCAGGGCTTCCCTACATCCGCTCACTTTCGGCTTTGCCCACAATCCTCCTAAACACATTGGAAAATCTGGCTACTCTGGGACCCCAGGAAACTCTGCAGGGCTGTCTCGGGTCCTCTCCACCCAGGCAGAGCACATATCCAGATCTGCTCTTTTGCCAGGCCATACTGGGAGCAGGAGCTCCACCAGCCATGTCACCAAGAAGGAAGGCACTAGTCCTGACTCTCCAATCTCTCCAAACTGGAGCTGGGTTTTGCAGGAGGAGCAAGTTGCAGGACCCTCCTCAGGGCCCCACCAGTGTCGGTTCCCTCCAGCTCCCCTCCGCTCGCCCACAGATGGGGCAATATTGCCTTAGTCTCCGAAGCGTGTGTAAGGAGATGGGCGGGCGGCTTGTGGGGGGACGGGGGGGACGGAGGGAGAGACTACCTCTGCAGGAGACTGTTTTTCCAAACTTTCGCATCTTTCATCTGGAGCTCAGCCTTTGAAAACTCAAAGATGCATTTATACTCTATTTCTGCAATGACAGTCTCCCTCGAGATAGATGCATTACATTTATCTGCTCCCTAACTTGACCACGATAAAGCACAGGACACTGAGAGAAAGGCATGGGTAAAAACTGGGCTGCAGAGCTCTGCGGTGACACCAACAGGCGCATTTTATAACTACATGTCAGAAGTGTTAACTGCCTTAAAATGTATCCAGAAACCGACCACATCTCTCCATCTCCACTGCCTGAATTCACCCTCCTCTTTCCTGCATTGCTGCAATTAGCTCCTCACTGGTCTCCCTGCTTCTGCCCTTGCCTCTCTCATCCATTCTCGATATAGCCAGCAGAGGATCCCTTTAAAACAATAGTTAGATCTTGTCCTTCTTCTACTCCAAAACCTTGTAATAGCTGCTCATATCACTGAGAGTAAACCCAAAGTACTTACCTTGGCCCCCATGGCTTCTTATCACCCCCTCTCCTCATCCCCCTTTTGTCACTCTATGTTTTTTCCATAAAAATGATCACTTTTCTAACATACTGCATGATTTACTTATTTACTTTATTTATTATATATTGCCTGTCTCCCCTCACATGCCCCCCATCCAACTATATGTCATCTAAAAAACCCTTACTTTAATTCTAAGGATATATGTAGGCTGAAAGTGAAAGGTGGAAAAAGATATTCCATGCAAATGTGAACCTAAAGAGAGTAAGGGTGGCCATACTTATATCAGATAAAATAGACTTTCAGAAAAAAAAAGTCACAAGAAACAAAGAAGATCATTATATAGTGATAGAAGAACCAAATCATCAGGAATATATGACAAAAATTAACCAAAAAATAGATATAAGACCTAACTATACGACCTAAAACTAGAAACTTCTAGAGAAAAACATATGGGGAAGAGCTTCATGAGGTTTGGCCATGATTTTTGGATGACACCAAAGCCAAGACAACAAAGCCAAAATAGGCAAATGGGACTACATCAGATTTTAAGACTTCTGTGCATCAGGGCACCTGGCTGGCTCAGTCAGTGGAGCATGCGACTCTTGACCTCAGGGTCGTGAATTCGAGCCCCATGTTGGGTGTAGAAATTACTTAAAAAAATTTTTTTAATTAAAAAAAAAACTGTGCATCAAAGAAAACATCAACACGAAGAAAAAGCAGCCTATGGAATGGGAGAAAATATTTGCAAATCATGTATCTATAAGGGGTTAATATCTAGAACATATAAGAAACTTCCACAAATCAACAACAACAAAAATAACCTGATCAAAAATGGGCAAGGATTTGAATAAACAAACACCTCTCCAAAGAAGACATACAAATAGCCAACATATGAAATAGCCACGCATATGAAAATAGATGGTCAACCTCTCCAAGGAGAAATGGGAAATCAAGAGTCAGATGCTGGGGCACCTGGGTGGCTCAGTCAGTTAAGTTTCCAACTCCTGATTTCGGCTCAGGTCAAGATCTCAGGGTCCTGAGATGGAGTCCTGCATAGGGTGCCACGGTGAGCGTGGAGCCTACTTAAAATTCTCTCTCTCCTTCTCCTTCTGTCCCTCCCCCTGCTCGGTGAGCATTCTCTCTCTCCTAAAAAAAAAAAAAAAGAGAGAGAGGGATGCCTGGGTGGCTCAGTAGGTTAAACATCTGCCTTCGGCTCAGTTCATGATCCCAGACTCCTGGGATTGAGTCCCGCATCGGGCTCCTTGCTCAGTGGGGAGCCTGCTTCTCCCTCTGCCTGCCAGTACCCCTGCTTGTGCTCTCTCTCTCTGTCAAATAAATAAAATCTTAAAAAAAAAAAAAAAGAGTCGGACGCTTAACCAGCTGGGCCACCCGGGCGTCCCATTCAGCCTTTAAAAATAAGGAAATCCCATCACATGCTACAATATGCATGAACCTCGAGGAAATCACGCTAAGCAAAATAAACCAGCCACAAACGGACAAATACTGTATGATTCCATTCATATTAAGTATCTAAAGTAGTCAAAATCATAGAGACAGACAGTGGAAAGATCTTTGCCAAGGGCTGAGGGAAGAAAGGAGGGGGAATTAGTGTTTAGTGGGTATAGAATTTCAGTTTTGCAAGATGAAAAAGTTCTAGTCATCTATTGCACCACAAGGTAAATACGCTTAACACTACTGACCTGTACGCTTAAAAATGGTTAAGAAAGTAAATTTAATATTATGGGTTGTTTTCTTTACCACGATAAAGAAAAAAGAACACATATACACATACAAAGCTTTGAGATGAATGAAAGAAGCCAGATACCACCAGTCACTGTATGACTTTATTTATATGAAATTCAAGAAAGAGCAAAACCAATCTACAGTAATAGAAATCTGATGGGTTTTTTTGTTGTTGTTGGTTTGTTTGTGTTTTTTTTTTGTGTGTGTGTGGAACAAGAACCAAGTTTATGTGTTCATTTCTTGCATTTGAAGTATTCCTCGATGACATCCTTCGCCTGAGACTCTTTGCCATAGTCCTTAACCACCACACAACTGCAACCAACCACTTTATGGGGTTTTCCCTCTCTGTCAGTTTTACAGAGGCCTACCCATTCCCCTAGTTTCTTGTTGTCATCAACCTTGATTAGGTTAATTTGGTGTTCAGCACCAAGGGCCTCCACCAACTTGACATACATAGGCTCATCACAGTTGGATGCAAGCACACAAAGATGGGCTTGGTGCTTGTCTAAGGCTTTGGCAGCTTCGCAAATTCCACGTGCTAGGCCATCGTGGATGAGGGCAGTCTTCAGCACCTCTTGTAAAGCAGTTTTAACCTATGGGGCCAGAGCGTTGAGTGCCTGTCTGGGCCTATTAATAACCACTGTTACGGTTGGACTGGCCCTTGTGGTTCTTATGATTGCAAGATGCCCTTCAGCAACAACCATCAGGAAACTTTACAAAAGAAATAAAGGTTTATTACTTACAAGACCTGGAAATTACACAGGAAACCCGGAGCCACACAGCAAGGTCACAGGGTCACAGGAAGAGAGCAAGTGTGCAAGGGCATGGGGTTCTGTTTTTATTGGAGTCAGAGGTAGGGGGCTAGGGATTGGTGGGCTCACTATTGCTGAATTTAAAAACAGGATAGCAGGAATTTAAAGCGTGGGAACAGAAAAGGCAAGAGGACCAAATGGTCAGTTACAGAAATTAACCAAGATCTCTAAAACAAAGGAGCCAGTGGGTGGAGGCGGCCTGGCTCTTTATCCAGCCTTGGGGCTGGCCTGGTGTTTATTTGAGAAGTGGGTGCCTCCATGAAATGGATGCCTTGGCAATCAAAGCTTAAGTCAGGCACTTGCATTACAAAAGAAAAAAAGAAAAAAAGTAACAACTGTCAGTTCACAACCCTCTGGGGGAACTTCCTGGGTGTGATCTGAAACTGGCCGGCAATGGCACTGAGGGCTAAGGGCTGGGAGAGACCAAAGAAAACAGGCAGGCCACTCCAGTCTGATAGACAGCAGTTTTACTTGTGTATTTATTTATTTGTTTATTTATTTATTTAGAGAGAGCACAAAAGGCGGCGGGGCAGGGGGGGCAGAGGGAGTGAGAATCTTAAGCAGGCTCCACGCCCAGCGCTAAGCAAAAGGAACTTACATACAAGGCTTGCCTTGGGTGGCAGCAAGACGAATGGATCCCCGCCCCCCACTGCCAAATCCTAAACGTTTCTATAGTGGCCTTAACTGGGTTCCCTCACATACGCCATACAAATGTTAACACCACATCGCTATCTCAGGCTACGTCCTTGGAGCAGCCTCTGGGAGCAGAACGGCAACTGGGGCCCATATTCCAAGGATGGGAGGAGGTGTGGAGCTTCCCAGTGCCCAGGTTCAGCTCGCGGGTCAATGGGCAGCCACATCTTTTCGATGACCTTCCCCAACATCCTGGAAACACACAGCTGCTGTCTGCTTGGGCGGCTCCCACCCCCAACTGCGCTGGCTGTGGACAGAATGTTTGTGTCCCCCTCAGATTCTTCTGTTGAAGCCTGCCTCCCAGTGTGATGGTGTTAGGAGGTGGGGCCTTTGGGAGGTGACTAGGTCATGGGGGGGGTGGTCCTCTGGAATGGGATTAGTGCTCTTGTAAGAAGAGGCAGGACATAGTTTGCTTCCCCTTCAAACGGGCGAGGCCTTACACAGAGATTGAATGGGAAGGAACAAGAAGGACCCTTCTATGGCTCGTGGTGGTGATTACACAGGTGTATACAGATATAAAAAGTCTAAAAACTCAGTGAACCCCGGGTAATACTTGTGCACTTGCATACAGTACTATGTGTGTCCTACCTCAATAAAACCTTCAAACAATTGGGGCACCTGGGTGGCTCAGATGGTTAAGCGTCTGCCTTTGGAAACAGTCAACAAAACCAAAAGACAACTGACAGAATGGGAGAAGATATTTGCAAATGACATATCAGATAAAGGGCTAGTATCCAAAATCTATAAAGAACTCATCAAACTCAACACCAAAAGAACAAAGAATCCAATCAAGAAATGGGCAGAAGACATGAACAGACATTTTTCCAAAGAAGACATCCAAATGGCCAACAGACACATGAAAAAGTGTTCAATATCGCTCGGCATCAGGGAAATCCAAATCAAAACCTCAATGAGATACCACCTCACACCAGTCAGAATGGCTAAAATTAACAAGTCAGGAAATGACAGATGTTGGCGGGGATGCGGAGAAAGGGGAACCCTCCTACACTGTTGGTGGGAATGCAAGCTGGTGCAGCCACTCTGGAAAACAGTATGGAGGTTCCTCAAAAAGTTGAAAATAGAGCTACCCTATGATCCAGCAATTACACTACTGGGTATTTACCCCAAAGATACAAAAGTAGGGACCCGAAAGGCTACGTGCACCCCGATGTTTATAGCAGCAGTGTCCACAATAGCCAAACTGTGGAAAGAGCCAAGATGTCCATCAACAGATGAATGGATAAAGAAGATGTGGTATATATATAACAATGGAATATTATGCAGCCATCAAAAGGAACGAGATCTTGCCATTTGCAACGACGTGGATGGAACTGGAGGGTATTATGCTGAGCGAAATAAGTCAAACAGAGAAAGACATGTATCATATGACCTCACTGATATGAGGAATTCTTAATCTCAGGAAACAAACTGAGGGTTGCTGGAGTGGGGGGTGGGGTGGGAGGGATGGGGTGACTGGGTGATGGACACTGGGGAGGGTATGTGTTCTGGTAAGCGCTGTGAATTGTGCAAGACTGTTGAATCTCAGATCTGTACCTCTGAAACAAATAATGCAATATATGTTAAGAAAGAAAAAAAGAAGAAGAAGAATGTAGCAGGAGGGGAAGAATGAAGGGGGGGAAATCGGAGGGGGAGAAGAACTATGAGAGACAATGGACTCTGAAAAACAAACTGAGGGTTCTAGAGGGGAGGGGGTTGGGAGGATGGGTTAGCCTGGTGATGGGTATTGAGGAGGGCACGTTCTGCATGGAGCACTGGGTGTTATGCACAAACAATGAATCATGGAACACTATATCTAAAACTAATGATGTAATGTATGGGGATTAACATAACAATAAAAAAAAAAAAAAAGCGTCTGCCTTTGGCTCAGGTCATGATCCCGGGGTCCTGGGATCGAGCCCCGCATCGGGCTCCCTGCTCCGCGGGAAGCCTGCTTCTCCCTCTCCCACTCCCCCTGCTTGTGTTCCCTCTCTCGCTGTGTCTCTCTCTGTCAAATAAATAAATAAAATCTTTAAAAAAAAAAAACCTTCAAACGACACCAACAAGCACATCATGGGATTTGACATAAAACAGGAAAACGAAACGAGAAAGGCCAACCAAGCCATAGGACAGGACCCATTGCAAACAGCAGAAAGTCAGGATCAAGGACCTCAGAGGCTTCAGGAATAATGAGATGTCAAATCCTCCTAAATGAAGAGAATGGCAAAAATGATGCTAGTTGACTTCCAAGGTCAGGCTGTAAAAAGCCACGCATCCCTGCTTTGTTCCCCAGGGAATTGTGGGATTTGGTGCTTACAGACCACTGGAAATCCTCACTGCCTTAGCTCCCACGTTCACTGCGAGCTCCTGGGGAATCAGGAATCTGCAAGACCCACAGGATCGCCACCAGTAATGACAGCTTCCCGTGGTCTACAGGTGGCTTACGGAGGCAAGCCTGGGGACCGCTGCAACCCTCACGTTCACCACCTGCCGATGCCCCCGGATCTGCCTCTCTCCATTTCCAGAGGAGAAACCATGCCTTCCCTCGTCCACCTTCCAAATCTAATGCAAGCAGCTCTCCTTGGAGAACCTAATCCAGAGCAACACCGGCAAGGAGCTCTGGAAAATGTGGTTCCCAGACTTTCAGCCCTCCGATAAAGAGAAGAGAGAAAGGAATGGAGATAAAGCCTGATTGCAAAAACACCAGTATTGCTATTTTTTAAAATTGGTGTTTATTTGGTTGCTGATGAGATTGAATGTTTTCCCTAGACTTGCTTCCTGTGTTTTCCATTTGGCAGTAAACAATGAAAAAGCTGTTTTAAAAAGTTTAAAAGTTTCTTTTTTTTTTTTTGGTAGGGAGAAAAATAAAAGGCAATGTTAAGTGTAGACATGTTGTACTCATACCTCAGAAGCCCCTGTTGAAAATATGTTGGGCTGGACGCCTGGGTGGTTCAGTCGGTTAAGCATCTGCCTTCAGCTCAGGTCATGATCCTGGATCCTGGGATCGAGTCCCGCATCAGGCTCCCTGCTCAGCGGAGAGCCTGCTTCTCCCTCTCCCCTTGCTCCTCCCCCTGCTCATTCTCTCTCTCTCTCTCTCTCTCTTTCTCGCTGTCAAATAAATAAAATCTTTAAAAATATATATATGTTGGGCTAACTCCTCCAGCTAGTTATAGTCACTGCCTGCGACAGCCCCGCACACTGACCCTTACTGAGCCCTTACTGGGAGCCAGTGCCCCACCTGTGCATGGGTCCATGTTACAGATAAGTGGGGACAGGGCTAATATTTTTGAAGCACTCTCTTGTGCGTTTTTCCCTCTCCCAGTAGTCTAGTTCTGGTTCAGCTGCCCCTTACCAAAGCTGGAGCCTAAGGTTTGCTGCTTTGGGCAGGGGGCTGGAGGGAATCCCGCTGGAACAAAGAAGATAATGTGTTCAGGAGAGGGCTGAGGTTAGGAAAGTCCCTGCAGAAGAAAAGAAGCGGAATGCCTTCCCTTATGACTCTAGTGAGGGGTGGTAAGAAAAAGAGGGAGAAGGGCAGGAGTTGAGATGCCAGGGGCCTAGCACCCCCATGCCCTGGGATCAAAACTCTGGGCTAGGGCGGGAATGGAGTATAGATATCCCAGGTATGTTTAGAGATTCTTAGAGCAGAAAGGACCATGGCTTGGCCTCCTAGGGTGTCCAGGGGACCACAGGGGCCATGTCCAACCTGGCTTCTGAGAAATGGATCAACAAGAGTGCAGGAATTGAATATCTCCAGAAGTGGTAACTATGGTCAACCCTAAGGAAGGTGGTATAGCCCTATAGAGGAGATTTTGAATCCTGTGAATTCTGCTCCCTGTGGATGCCCGTGGGAGATAAATTACCAGAATGTCCACAATTCTTTCCCCCCTCCCTACTTCCACATCCTTGGCAATATTCCTCCGATCAAGAGGTGCAGTCTGTTTTCCATCCCTTCAATCTGGTCTGGTCTGGTCTGTGACTTGCTTCAACCAAAAGACTGCAGCAGAAGTGACACTTCTGTGACCTTGCAACTTCTGCTCTTTCTCCACACTGCCCCTCTCACATGTGAACAAGCCAGACCAGCCTCCTGGAGAACGAGAGACCGTGTGGAAGAGGGTGGAGGTGGTCCAGGCGACAGTCAGTCGACCCCAGCAGCAGAGTCCCCTAGCCAGCCTGCTGCTGATCTCAAATGCAGGAGCAATCCCAGCCAAAACCAACTGAGATGAGAAGAACCATGTAGCTGAGCCCAGGCAGAATTGTCAACCCACAGAATCACCAGTTAAATAAATGGTGATTGTTTTAAACCATTACATTGGGGGGGGGTGTTTGTTACACAGCAATAGCTAACCAATACAATACCTTACCTATTAAAATAAATAAAATTCATTTTAAGTAGCTCTTGAGAAGAAAAGAAATAGCTGAGAAAGGAATCCAGGCAGATGTGTGTGCAGGTGATTTAGAAGTTCCCCTGGGAGGGGGCACCTGGGTGGCTCAGTAGTTAAGCGTCTGCCTTCAGCTCAGGTCATGATCCCAGGGTTCTGGGATCGAGCCCCGCATCAGGCTCCCTGCTCAGCGGGAAGCCTGCTTCTCCCTCTCCCACTCCCCCTGCTTGTGTTCCTGCTCTTGCTATCTCTGTCTCTGTCAAATAAATAAATAAAATCTTTTAAAAAAATTATTAAAAAGAAGTTCCCCTGGGAGGATGACAGGGAGGGGTTGGGGGTCTGGCAGAATTTTCTAGGCCTGTGGTCAGTTCAAAGAGGCTCCAAAATACGAGTCTCCTAAACAGGAGAACAAGTAGAAGGAGCAATGGGATTTAGAAGACAGGGCCAGCCACACCTCAGCAGACCCAGTACAAAGTGTTCAGGGACCAGGCCAGACCAACCTCCCCATGGCACACACCAGTCCCTGAGACAGGACTCAGGACAAAGGCCCACCATCCTGCCGGGAAAGAAACTTCAGCCTCCTCTGCACCCAGGACCACCTGAAATAGGAAGGAGGGAGGGGAGCATTGAAAGCTTGAGCATTTTTGGGTTTTGTTTTGGGTTTTTTTGTTTGTTTGTTTGTTTGTTTGTTTTTGGAAAAAAACTGAGTTAACCTAAAAGAGAGTGATTGCACCATATACAATGCTCACTCTACCTCATACGTGCAACCATATTTTTATTCTGGTTTTACAGATTAGGAAACCGAGGCACAAAGTACTCAAATGATAGTCATGATTGGATAAAGCCAAGATTTGAGCCCAGACGGTGCTGCTAAAGAGACTGACAGAACCTGGAAGAGCCTGGGATTGCTTTAATTGGCAAACGTAAGTAAGCTTTTCCTTTCTGATAGCCAGGATGATAGGGGATCCCAAGGAAGTTACAGAAAATTAAGATGCCACAAACACAAATTTTTATATGCTCTAGGTGTGTTACATTTGGACCCCAGGAAATAGAGGTTTTAAGAGTTGCCCACTCTTATACTTTTAGGAATGGGGTCTGTGCCTTCACCACATTGCCAAAAGGAGGCCTCATGGGTCTTGCTTTATAATAAATCCTTCTTCTTAAGCAAATGCCACCTTCTCTATTTCCTGCATATCATGAATGATGATGGCTGGTGTGTTCAGCATTTCCATTGTGCAGAGCCCTCACCCACATAGTCTTATAATCCTCGCAACACCTTTCTGAGGAGGGGATTACTACCGTCCCCATTCTGCAGATGAAGAAACAAAGGCTCAGAGGTGGCAAGGGAGTTTGAAAGGTCACACAGCCCAGAAGAGGCAGACCCCAATACTTGATCCCCAAGTCTGGCCAACTCGGACGCATGCTAGGACGGGCATGCTCATCTTCCTTCCAGGGTTCCCAGCACGGGGCCTATGGCAAGGGGTCAGTAAGGTTTTGACAGAGCAATTACAGGAACCACTCGCTGCCCAAACACAGAACCTGGAAACCCCTCCAAACAGCTCCTTCGTCTTGCACCAGCAGCCTTATCATGCCATAGTAAAAACACTTCCCCAAGCAGCCTTGGCTACAAGAAGCAGAAACAGCCTTGCCCACTGGCTCCATTTCAGGCTCCAACACCCACCAGATTGAAGAACGGCGGCCAGTCTTGGGAACTGCAGGAGGCACGTGTGCCCCTTGCAATGATCACCCCTACACACCTGGCCCACACCCCTGCCTGCTCCTGGTCCTCTCTGGTGAGTGGAATCTGGGACAGAACAGGACCTGGCTGGTCCCAGAGAGGGGCACCAGGTGCTCTGGCATGCCTGGAGGGGCTCGACCCCACCAAGAGGGAATGGGTAGCTGAGAGATTTCCTGATCCCGGCAGAGTGCAGATCCAGTGTCCCAAGAAGTTCTGCAGCCCAGTGAGGTTAAGCTCCCAGGCTCTGGGTCCTCGCTGGCTGGGCTCTGGCTCGGACATCCATGTGCCCATGTCACATGCCACTTTGCTGTCCTCTTCTGCAAACAGAGCTGCTAATGGGGTGCTGTGAGTATTTAGTATAAAAATGATGAGGCTCAGCCCAGGATCAGTGACATAGTTTGCCGGACCCAGTGCAAAATGTAAACATAGATTCAAGAAGTGTTGAGACTTAACATAACATAATAAAATAAAATTAAATTTTTTAAAAAAGTGTTGAGAACTTTATGACAGCTACAGCAGAGCATTCACAAGTGTGGGGCCCTTCTAAGCATGGAGCCCTGTGTGACCACACAAATTGAACACCATGAGCCAGCATGGGCCCAGCCTGAGAAATCTAGGCTCAAACCTCACCACTGATTGATTTAAGTAACTTCTCTCTGGGCCTCAGCTTCCCCCTCTGTGAAATGGGGCTAATCATGGGACCCACCTCATGACTTTATTTGGAAGATCCAACGAGATAATACCTCTAAGTAAGTACCTGGCATAATGTTAAGATTTAATAACTGTTGGCTGTTATTATCCTATGTTCATCTCCTCTAAGTCAGGATCAGGCTGATTTAGCTCTTGAGTCCTGGGGCTCTTGGGTCCAGCCCAGCCTCTGAGCCCAGAACCCTCTGATCCAGCAGGCAACATGCTTGGCTCTCAGTAGGCTCATTCCATCTCCTGTCCATCTGGGCCCCTGTCCCAGCTCCTACTAAGACCCAGATCCTGCTCGTCTCACCTTGGGTCCTCCAGGATGGTCACCCCTGGAGAGGCCCTCGTGGGCTCAGATCTGGGGCCAGACCTGGCTGCTCCCTCACTCCGTGGCTGTGATTTGGGGCACCACTTTGCTTCTCTGAGCTGGTTTCCCCGACTGTAAAATGTAAATTGTAATTCCTAGATGCTCATTCCACAAATACCTCTGAGTATCCACTAAGGGTTAGGCGCTAGGCTAGAAAGTCAGATGTCTAAACTACCCAGGATCAAATATTTTAGAAAAAAACAGGTTTTATACCAGGCTTCCAAAAGGGAACCCCTCATCACGCGCTGTGAAAGGCAGGGCAGAAAATAGGTAGGAAGGAATCCCAGAGCTGTGGATAGTGAGCTGCTCCAGCCCTGCAGACACGTACCCAGGACATTTCCCAAAGTCCATGCAATGACATGGAAGGAGAACCAAGAAGGGGACAGCAGGAAGAGGTGAAGGGCACAGGCCTTCTCTCATTGAGGTACAAATAACATACAACAAATTACACATATTTAACATGTACACTTTGATAAGTTTTGTTGGGCATTGGATATACTTCACTCCTGTGAACTCATCACCAAAATCATTATCATGAACATACGTAACACCCACAAAAGTGTCCTTGTGATTCATCCTTTCCACTTCTCCTCCCCAGGCAACCACTTATCTGTTTGCTGTCATTATAGATTAGTTTGCATTTTCTAAAACTTTTTACAAGATCATGCAGTATGTACTCCTTTTTGCCCAACTTCTTTTACTCAGCATAAGTATTTTGAGCTTCGTTCATGTTGTTGCACGTATCAAGAGTTCACGCATGTCTTCATTTCTACCCTCTGTGTGGATAACCCACAGCTTCTTTTTCCATTCACTTGTTGACAGACATTTGGCTGGTTTGCAGTATGGGGCTGTCACAAATAAAGCATTTATACACATTCACGTACAAGTCTTTGTATGGATTTATGCTTTCATTTCTCTTGGGAAAATACCTAAGAATAAAATGACTGGATCATATGATAGATATGTATTTAACTTTTTAAAAAAGATTTTATTTATTTATTTGACAGAGAGAGACACAGCGAGAGAGGGAACACAAGCAGGGGAAGTGGGAGAGGGGGAAGCAGGCTTCCCGCGGAGCAGGGAGCCCAATGCGGGACTCGATCCCAGGACCCTGGAATCATGACCCAAGCCAAAGGCAGACGCTCAATGACTGACCCACCCAGGCGCCCCAAATATGTATTTAACTTTTAAGACACTTCTAAACTGTTTTCCAAGGAGGTTGGACCATTTTGCATTCTCATCAGCAATGTATGAAGATGATATTTCCTCTACATGCTCGTCAACACTTGGTATGGTCAATCTTTTTCATTTTAGTCATTCTCACAGGTGTGTAGAAATAGCTCATTGTGGTTTTATCTGTAAAGTCTGTACTGGTGTCACCTCTCTCATGCCTGATTAATAATCTGAATGTCTTTCTCTCTCTCTCTCTTCAGTACGGCTATAGGTTTATCAATTATAATGATCTCAAAGATTTCATTTTTGTTGACTTTTCTCTATTGTTTTCTCTTTTTTACTTTGTTGATTTTCACTCAGGTATTTGTGGTTTCCTTTCTTCTACTTTGAGTTTAATTTGCTCTTTTTCCTTGTTTCTTCCCCTTTTTTATTATTTTCTTTTTTTTTTTAAGACAAAAAGGGAGCACGAGCAGTGGGGGAGGGGCAGAGCAAGAGGGACAGAGAGAATCCCAAGCAAGCCCCACACTGAGCGCAGAGCCTGACGCATACTATAAATTTCCCTACACATCCCACAAATTTTAATATTGTGTTTTCGTTTTCATTTGGATAAAAATGTCTTCTAATTTCCTTTTCATTCTGTCTTTAATTCATGTGTTATTGGAAAGTATGTCATTCAGCTTGTGAATATCTCAGGGTTTCCTAGGCATCTGTCTGTTATTGATTCTAATTTAATTCCACTGTGGTCAAAGATTATGTTTGAATTCTTCTTAACTTGTTGAGACTATTTTTATGACTCAGGATATGCTCGATCTTGGCAAATGTTCTTTGTGCACTTGAAAAGAACCGTATATCCTGCTATTTGGGGGTCATAGAGTTCTATAAATGTCTATTAGGCTAAGTTAGTTGATAGTGCTTTTCAAGTCTTCTGTATTCTTTTTGACTTTCTGCCTACATGTTCTATCAACTATGAAAAGAAGGATATTGAAATCTCAAAGCATAGCTGTGGATTTGTCTGTTTCTCCCTGCCATTCTACTGGGTTTTGCCTCATATACTTTGAAGTCCTGTTATCTGGTGCACAAATGTTTGGGATTTATATGTCTTCTTGATTAATTTGCTCCTTTATCATTATGAAGTAACATTCTTTCTTCCTAGAGATATTCTTTGCTCTGAAATCTACTTTACTTGATACTAATATAGCCACTCCAGCTTTCCTTTGATTAGTGTTCATATGCTCTATCTTTTTCCATTGTTTTCCTTTTAACATACGCGCACCTTTAATATTTAAAGTGCTTTCTTGGGCGCCTGGGAGGCTCAGTCGTTAAGTGTCTGCCTCCCGCTCAGGTCATGATCCCAAGGTGCTGGGATCGGGCCCGCATTGGGCTCCCTGCTCAGTGGAGAGCCTGCTGCTCCCTCTCCCACTCCCCCTGCTTGTGTTCCCTCTCTCTCTCTCTGTCAAATAAATAAATAAAATCTTGAAAAAAAAAAATAAAGTGCTTTCTTGTAGGCAACAGATAGTCAGGTCTTACTTTTTTATCCAATCCAACAATCTCTAATTTTTACATGGGGTATTTAGACCATTTACATTCAAAGTGACTTTTTATAGGATTAGGTTTAGATCTTATTACTTTCCTATTTGTCTTATTTGTTCTTTGTTCCCTTTTTTCCCTTTTTCTGTCTTCTTTTGATTGTAGAATATTTTTATAATGCTATTTTGTCTCCTTCATTGGCTTATTAGCTATAACTCTTCATTTTGCTGTTTAGTGGTTGCTTGAAGGTTTATAGTATACATCTGTAATTTAACACCATCTACCTTTAAATGACAGCATACCATTTAGCATACAGTATAGGAAACTTTTGAAGGTATCCTAGTGTTTCCCCCCTCCCAGTCTTTATTCTGTTGTTGTCAGAACTTTACTTAAACACGTGTCAAAGCCTCACAATAGAATGTTATTTGTTTTTATCATTTCAGGGCCTTGCCGTTCAGATATGCTAGATGGGACCAGAGCACCTTTCTGAGTACTCTCTTCTGTGTGTTCTACCCATTGCTCTGTCAATCATGAGGTTTTCCGGTTTGGCTGGTGGCAACAGGCACTATTCTCAGCCCTGTGTGAGTGGAGGGCATCTTTCAGTGCACGTGTGTGAGGTGCGAGGAAACTACCCAAGGCCAGGGAACAAACCAACAGAAAGGATTAGAGAGAACAGATCTGACTGGCTCACATCGTGGTGTGTGAGGGTGGATGCTGCTGAACTTCTCGGAACTAAGGACAAAAGCAGTCCCTAGGACTGAACATGAGGTATCACGTAGTCACAACGGTGAGGCTACTATCACATGCCTAGCCAAGGACGGGCAGGAAAGGAATTTAGAATTCCACATCCCCTCCCCAGATCCTCTTAGAAGGGAACGTCTGCCTCACCTCCCTATTCCCACGCCTCACTTGCAACTGAGAAACACCATGGTATCCTGCAAACTTAGGTCTTGGAGTGAGACGGAGTTATCCACCAGGCCTGATGGTCACATACACCAGGGGAAAGTTGGGGTACAAAGCTGATGACCTATGTTGAGCAGAACCTTAAGTCATCTGACCTGAGTCCAAATCCGGGTCATGATGCTGTCTGAATATATGGTCCCTTCATGTTCCTTCCCTTTTCAGTTTTCTCATCTGAAAAATGGAGGTAACAATAATACCTACCTCGGGGTGTTCTTGAGGGGAGCACCTGAGATGATGTTCATAACCCAGGTGTGAAAGAACTTGCATGGGAGACTCAGCCGTCTTTCTCCGTGCCCATTTTGAGGCCAAACTCAGCAGTTCAACCCCCAAAATAGACCCACTTCCCAACACACCAATAAGCATTGCAGTTTGGCAAAGAATTCACACAAGACACCTGAAAATAATATAATATTACGTGTCAACTCTACTTCAAATAAAAAAAAAACGTTTTTAAAGTTATACAATTGTATACAGTACATAAAATTTCTGGTATTTGCTATATGTAAATAATGCCTCAATAAAGTAGTGTTTTAAAAAAAGAATTCACAGGGGGGCCCCTGGATAGCTCAGTTGGTAGAGAATGTGAGTCTTGATCTCAGGGTTGTGAGTGCAAACCCCATGTTGGGCATAGAGATTACTTAAAAATAAAAAAAATTTATTTTTAAAAATTTAAAAATTTTAAAAAGAATTCACAGGAAACAGGGAGGATGTTCACACTGAACACCACGGCACACACACTTTGTGTGATACATTTGAGGGCTAAGAGCAGGGGCTCCGGAAACAGACTGTCACATTCTTATTGGATGAGGTATTAGTTTAGGTGGCCATAACAAAGTGCCACAAACTGGTGGTTTAAACAGCAGAAATGTATTTTCTCTTACTTCTGGAGGCTAGAAGTCTAGGTGAAGGTATCAGCTGTGTTGGTTTCTTCTGAGGCCTCTTTCCTTGGCTTGCAGATGGCCGCCTTCTCCTCCTGCCTCCACGTGGGCCTCCCTCTATGTGAGTCTGTGTCCTAATGTTCTTTTCTTATAAGGATGCCAGTCATATTGGATTAGGGTCCACCCTCACGCTCTCATTTTAACTGAATTGCCTCTTTAAAGACCCCGTCTCCAAATGCAGCCACATTCAGAGGTACTGGGGGTTAAGACTCCAATATATGAATTTGGCCAGGGAGACACAATTCAGCCCATAAATAGTGATCTTGGGAAACTTACCTAATTGTCCAGGCTCTCGGTGTCTTCTGTGAGGATAGGAATAAGGCCGCCCATGTCACAGGAGGGTTGGGAAGAATAAATGGTAATACATACAGGGCTTGGGACATGGTGGGCACTTAAGCGCCATCTATAATTTGTAAGTTCTCCATCCAATAGCTCTGCCCTGCCTCTCGAGCCAACCTCCCCATCTTTTGCACTTCCTCTGCCAAAACATCCCTCCAGCATTCTGAGCAATTATTCTTGGCCGGCTAATGACTAGATTTGGTCAAGCTCAGCTCTGAGGGCTCCAGGGCCTTTCTGCTCGGCACAAAACTTCTCTTCCTGTGTGGGGTTTAGTGACTTGAGTGGGAAATCAGAAAAGACCCTGGAGGAGGGTACCTCCGTGCTTGTGAATGGTGAGTATCAGGCTCTGCGGGTCTAAGCACACGGCTCTGAGCTGCGTCCCTGCGTCAACCGCCTCTACCCACAGCCGTGCTGTGCACACAGATCCCAGTGGCGCACAAAATAAGTGTGTCTCACTCACACACGTACAGGCAGCTGGAGTGGTTCTGCCCCATGTGCCTCGTTCCAGGGCCATGTCTTATCGCAGCTACCCACAGTACATCTGTGTCGTGGAGACGGCAGAAGCAAAGAGGACACGTCCCAATGCCCCCAAGCACATTTCTAGCTTCTAATCACGTAATGTCTGCTAACAGCCCATTGGCTAAAGCAAGTCACGTGGCTAAGCTCAAGGTCGAGAGACCGTGATGTGTACCCTCCCACGTCGAGGCCATGGCAAGAGTAGGGATGTACCATACTACCAGGAGAGTCAAGAACTAGGGCTGATAATTTCATCTACCGCACTCCCCATGTCATCAGTCATGCTATCTGTAAGTCTAGCCGCAGTGACCTGGGTACTGAAATCCTGGGTCTGCCAATCAGTAAGAGTGTGTTCTTAAATCAGTCACTTCAGCTCTATATAGTTCAAGTGCTTAACTTGTAGAATAAGTGACATGATTCCTACTTTGAGGGTCATTTGGGTGATGAAATAGAAGAATGGATGTTTGTGGAACCACCCTGTAGACTGTTGACAGGCAGAATATCTGTGGCAGGTGACTGGGGGCAGGAGGAAGGGCTCATTTTAACTTGACGCAAGCATGTCAGAAAGGCTTCTCGGGCTCCTTCCAAGCTGTGACAGGGACCTTCTCTTGGTCCTACAGTCCTCTGGGTTTCCAACCTCAGGGGGATTTTCTGGGCCATCTCCACCACCAGACTGAGAACTTTCTCCCAGCCCAGGGACATCTGTGTGTCTTGCTGAGCTTCATTTTTCCCAATCTTAACATCAGCACATAGTAGGGACTGAGAACTTCTTTACTGAGTGAATACTGGGGATGCAGAGCGAGTCGCTGAGTAGAGAAATCAGGGAAGAGGGGAGGCAGGGAGGATATGAGGGAGCTCATGAGCAGACAGCGGAGGAAGAAACGGAATACACCAAGGCCCCTCTCTTTGGCTTCAGGAGCTGGGGACCCAGAGCCAGACCTCTGGATCATCCAGCCCCAGGAGTTGGTATTGGCAACCACCGGAGACACTGTATTCCTGAACTGCACAGTGCTTGGAGATGGTCCCTCAGGCCCCAGGAGGTGGTTTCGGGGGGCTGGTCTGAGCTGGGAGGCCATTTACAACTTTGAAGGCATCTCCCATCCCAACGTGACAGCAGCCCGGGCCTCCAGCGGGGATTTTAGCATTCTTCTGCAAGGTGCCTCTGCTGAGTGGGCAGGCACCTACTACTACTGTGTCAAGTTTCAGAGGAAACTCAACAGACAATACCTGTCCGGACCGGGCACCAGGCTGAGAGTAAAAGGTGAGACAGGTGGTCTAGGAGGCATTGAGGGCGAGAGGGAGGTGGTCTACAAGGAACTTTCCATCGTGTCCCAAATAAACCAGCTGTTCTCAGCCTCCAGCCTTTCCACAGGCCGTTCCCTCTGCCTGGAATTCTTTTTCCTTCTCTCTGGAGAACTCCTACTCGTCCTTCAAGGCCCAGCACAAATAGCTCCTCCTCTGTGAAACCTTCCGTTTTTCCCAGGCAGAGTTAATTTCTCCCCATTCTGGGCTCCACAGAACCTTGTATAGACCATCAATGATTTAACAGCGTCTGTTGAGTGCCTGTTTACTGCCTTGCATTACACTAGGTGCTGTAGATACTGCAATGAATCAGACATTGTCCCTACCCCAGAGATGCTCCCACAGGTCTAGCTAGTCCCTCTTAGTTGCAGAGTTTGACTTCTAGCCCCCATCCCAGGCAGACCCATCTCGATGACCCCAGGTGCTAGCACAGGGGCTCGGGAAGTGGCAGGACAGAAAGAAAAGGGGAATGTGAGACTGTCTCTCTTCCTTGCAGCAAACCGCACTTCTCCCCAGGAGACAGAATTCACCAATGAACATGTAGACAGGCTCTTTCCATCAGGTGAGTGTACTTACCTCCTGTGAAGGTACCCAGTCCCCACAGGCAAGGGCGGCCAAACATGGCTTGGCCATGGGAAGGGAGCAGTTTCTGACTTCTAGGGCCATCTGCCACCAAGAAAGTCCCCCGGACTTCATCTCAACTGCAGAACCATGTTGAAGCCAGAGAACCATGTTGAAGCTCAATCAGAGAAAGGACTCTCTAACAGCCGGTGCTGACTGTTCAGTGGGCAGTCTTGCTTGAGAGGTAGTGAGCTCCCCATGAGCCAGTGCAAGGACACACCCATGAAACTGTACATCACGGCGCTGGAGAACATGGCTTTGTAGCCAGGCATCCTGGATTGAGCCCCCTTCTAGCTGTGTGATTGCGGGCAGGTAGCCTTGCTCCTTAAATGGCTGTTGTCCTGCTCTGTGAACTAGAGGGGAGAAGAGATAAGAATCGGAGAGCCTACCTCATGAAGTTGGATGTAGATCCGATAAGATTTACGCGTGCCAAGTGCCCAGAACTGTGCATGCCACATCACCTCAGGGGTGCTTGGGACTGGGGTGGGGTTGGGGGTAAGACTTGGGGTAGCAACCCCAGATGCTCCCTGTTGCTCAGCCCTGTCCCTGCCATTCTTGGGAGCCAGACCACGTGGTCCCATCACTTCTCTGACATACATGTCCCTGAGCAAATCATGCCCCCTCTCGGAGTCTGCCTCCTCATCTGTACCAATTGCATTATTATCCTACCTTGCAAGATAAGTTTAAGGACTATATTAGGCAATTAGGAAGTGCTTAGCTCAAGGTCTGGGGCAGAGGAGCTGAGCAGCCCATAAATGAACACAGTTTTCTATTACTGTCAGCTGTCAGGAATGCTGCCAAGATGACAAAACGTACAGGTAGGATATTGGGCAAAGCCTCTTCAGGCCCAGGACAGAGGGAGGGGAGGTCTTAGATCTCCTCTCTCAGCGTAGAAAGAATGTGGCTCCAGAGGTTTACAGCCACTGGGCCATCTTCCTTGTGGGGACACTGAGGTCTGGGACTATTGGGGAATCACCCAGGGTCCTTCCTGAGCTCTCCCCTGTGTCCTCCAGACCTCCTGTCTGTGTTCACACTTGTGGTCCTGGGGCTGAAGACAATGACCTTGGCCGCACTCCTGCTGGCCCTGGCTGCATACTGGAGGAGGCGTCAGCAAGAAGACATCAAGACCCCAGGCCCAGCAGGACTGGGCCCCCCTTAGCATTGGGCATAGAGCATGGGGCATGGGGCATGGGTGAGGGGTGAGCCCCAGAGTTGGTCCTCTGAGTCGGAGAGAGACCAGGGCTCCCCAGCCACTTCTCTGCCTCTGATCTCAACCTCCAGATGTTCCCCAGGCCTTGTGCCAAACTCCGGGATCCCCATACCTGGTTTCCACTCACCCGGTGAAGTTCCCCACCGGGCACTGACTGGGCTCCCTTCTGGTGTGCCGTGCGTGCTCTCCCCTCACAGCCCGTGCAAGCCCTCCTGGTCCTTCAGGGCTTGGCCCGGCTCTCTTCTTGGGGCCCTTGTTCCTGCTACAGCCCCGTCTGGAGTGCTGCTCCCTTCCTCCACTCTCCACATTTTCTCATCCTTCAAAATCCAACTCAGAGTCCTTTCTGGAAGGTTTCCCTTCCGGAATGTTTTCCAAGCATCTCTGAGCTTGCAGAGCCAGACTGCCCAGGTCCCTCCATTTACATCCTTCCCTCCCCATTTCCCGCCTTATTTCCTTCCCCACCATGGCTGGCTTGGGTGGCTGTAATAGGTAAATGCAGGTTTGGCAACTTTAACAAAACTCTCTCTTTCTTTTTTTAGATTTTATTTAGTTATTTGACAGAGAGAGACACAGCAAGAGAGGGAACACAAGCAGGGGGAGTCGGAGAGGGAGAAGCAGGTTTCCCGCTGAGCAGAGAGCCTGATGCGGGGCTCGATCCCAGGACCCTGGGATCATGACCTGAGCCGAAGGCAGACGCTTAACGACTGAGCCACCCAGGCGCCCCTAACAAAACTCTTAAATCACAGTGGCTTAAGCCAGAAGAAAATTGATTTCTCTAGTAATAACCGAGCATAAGCAGGCCAGGCAATAGGGGATTCCTTCATCTTGTTGCTGCCGCATCCACATCCCAGGGAGTAAGACTAGGGAAGAAGGCAAAAGTGAAGGGAAGTATGACCCTCCCCTTCAAGGGCACAGCTGGGAACTGGCCCACATCACCTCTAATTGGCTGGAATGTGGTCACATGGTCACACCTCGCTGTAAGGAAGGCTGGGAAATGTAGTCTTTATTCTGGCAGCAGTGTGCCCAGCTATAATTTTTCACTAAAAGAACCAGAAGGCAAATGTCAGTAGATAACCAGTAATGTCTACCTCGGTGGCAAGGAGAAGCTGTTTCCTCGCTCTGAGTTCAATTCCCAGCTGAAACAGCACCTCTTTGTACCACCACCTCCACTAGGGAGTATAATCGAGAGCAGTAGTTCTCAAGAAGAGGAGGTTTTCTCCCCCAGTGTACATTTGGCAATGTCTAGAGACACTTTTGGTTGTCACAACTTGGGGTTGTCACAACTGCCTATCACCGTCTAGTGAGTAGAGGTCAGGGATGCCGCTAAACATCCTAAAATGCACAGGGGCAGCCCCCACAACAAAGAATTTTCTGGTCCAAAGCATCAGTGGTGCTGGGGCTGAGAAGCCCAATGTAGGGGAAAGTGTGACATGCCTGGCTTGCAATCCCGAAGCCCCCACTCCCTCCCCGTATGCCTTTAGTGACTAATCAGTCGCTTCATCTCTTGGACCCTCATGGATAATAATGTGGACACAGATCATAACATGGACTTCTCTGCGTTGTCTAAGAACTAATTGGATTCATTTATTGAGGGCTTCCTATATGCTGTGTGCTCCGGGGACACTCAGTACCTGTGAGCTCCCTTTTTGCTTTCCACGTGAACACTTACTAGCACCCACTCTATGGGGAAGTGTATTAGCCTGGCTGTTTTTCATTATGACAACAGAAAAACAGCAGGGGACACTAGTGTAGCCTGAGAATTGCATAAATCATTGAGTGACCAGACATCAGAATAATAGCCGCCTGCCAGATGATCCACGTCCTAATCTCTGGAACCCATGACTACGACCTCACATGGCCAAAAAGGGACTTTGCAGCTGGAATTAAAGATCTTGAGATGGGAGTTAGATTATCCAGGTGGGCCCTAAATGCTTTCACGAGTGTCCTGACGAGGGAGAGACGGAGGGAGATTTGACACCGAGGAGAAGACAGCAATGTGACCACAGAGGCGGAGATTGGAGTGATGTGGCCACAAGTTAAAGAATGCCGGGAATACCCAGAAGCTGGAAGAAGCCAGAACAGCTTCTCTCCCAGAGCCTCCAGAGGGAGCAGGGCCCACTGACACCTTGACTCCTGCCCAGTGATGCTGCTTTCAGACTTCTGGCCTTCAGAACGATGAAACAATAAATTTCTGTTGTTCGAAAGCACCAGGTTTGTGGTCATTTGTCACAGCAGCCCCAGAAAATAACAGCAGGGAAGGAAGCATGGAACCGAGCCTCTGGAAGAACTGCTCTGCTCCCGAAACCTCCGGGACTTGCTGGGCCCTGCACCATCCGGTCCCTGCAAACCACCCCCCTCCCCAGTCGCATCTCCCACCACCACCCCCTAAACTGACTCCGCCCTGACACCCCCCCTGGGCGTTAGCCATGCCACATTCGGTAACTCATCCAAGTCTCCCTGCTCAACTGTTTCCTTCATGAGGGCTCCCAGACGGCTCCGTCCACCAGGACATCTCCATCCCTCTCATTGCCCTCATGCAGTGGATGTGTCTTTCAGGGCACTTACTGCTGCCTGAAACAAACGTGTGTGTATTTCCTTTAGGAGGGCCAGTTGTCTCCTCTAGAATTTGAGCTTACTGAGGGCAGGGGCCTCACTTTTCACCATTGTAGCCCCTGCCACTCAGTCGTAAAGAGTGGTTGAAGGCCAACAATGAGCCAGGCACCCATCAGTGTGCTGAGAATTAAAGAGAAAAGTCTGTTCTCTCAGGGCATACCTACTACTGGGGGAAGACAGACAATGAGCAAGTAAATGTAGGTAAGCAACATGTCACATGGTGGTGAGTGCTAAAGGAATAATAAGGCAGAAGCGGGGGAGGGGGGTACCAGAGCAAGGGAGAGGAGATACATTTTATTTAGGGTGGTTGGAAGGGTCCTTACAGGTAAAGTGACAATTGAGCAAAGACCTGAAGGGAGTGGGTAGAGAGCCTTATAGATATCTGAGGGGAAAGCGTAATAGGATAAGGAACAGCAAGGGCAAAGGCCCTGAGGCAGGAGTGTGCTTGACATGGCACAGGAATCATGAGCACCAAGCAGGTGCTTGGCACATGTTAGACCCCCGTAACATCTGAGGGGGTATAGGTAGAGGTAAAATCCACAGTCTTGGGAATCAACCCAGATTCAAATTCCAGTTCTCCTATTCATCTCTTGGGTGAGTTCTCTCAGAGTGTCTCGGTTTCCTTATCCATAAACTGGTAATGACATCAGCATCTCCCTTCTTAGGTCATTTTGAGGCTGAAATGCATTGGTGCACGTAAGGCATTAATTGTGCCAGGCCCAGTGGATTTGTGGGCAGGAGCAGTCCCCAGAAGGGGTGGAGAGGGTGCTGGCAAATAAAACAAACCATGGATAACTCAGGGCCCTTCGTGGGCACTCAGGAAAACCTGCAGTTGACAGATTGAAAGAGTGGGGAAGGAACTGGAGTCAGAGCTGCTCAGCCCTCTCCCCCCAGCCCCCGCTTTGAGGCCTGGAGCCCTACACAGGCAAGATGACCGACCAAAGACAGAGAAGGGGGTGGGCCCCAGGTCCACAGCTCCCACCAGAGGCTCATCCTGCTTGAGCGTCAGGATCTAGACCTCTTGAGGTCAGTGGTTGTCCTCCAAGTCTCCCTGAATCAAAGCATCGGTTTCTTCCCACCTATTCTGTTTTCTCCTTTCCTGCTCCTCTTCTTTCTTTCCTTCCTTCCCCACTGATAGTTCTTGCCCTCTCCTCTGTGTTTCCCAGAAAACCCCTATCAAGCCTGCCCAGGCCTGGCCTCCATGGCAGCTCCTAATGAGAGAGATGGGTCTGTTCACATTATTCTCCTTGGGCCTCTAAGGCTTCCCACTTGCTCCTGCAGAGAAGGCCTAGAGCCAGAGGAAGAGGAGGACAGACAGAGGTTTCCTGCATCCTGCCACCCTGAGGATGACAGCCTTGAGGGTTCTGTGCTGGAGTGGGGCAAGAGGGGGTGCCTGGCCTGGTCAAGTATACCCCACTACCGCCCATAAGACACACACACACACAGCTCAGAGTGCATCTGGGTCCCTGGGCTGGGAGTGGGGCGGTAGGGGGTGCCAGGCCTAGCCAAGCATGGTGTTACATGTTTCTAAACTATCTAGATGGTACTATATAATGGCACTTTACTCCACACGCCATTCCCAACCTTGCTTTTTTGGCTCCACATTCGAGATTTATCCAGGTTGGTTACCTGTAGGTCTAAGTCATGCATCTTCACGGCTATATGGTATTCCACTGTAGCAAAACATCACATTTGTGATTCTCTTGAGGTTGGAGACCTGAGTTGTTCTATTCTCTCACTATCACCCACAGAAACAATGTCGTCGTGTCTCCTGGTGTGCGCAGGCCAGCATTTACGTGGGGTGAACACCCACAGGTGGATTTGGCAGGGGATCTAGGTTTCATGATTCTTCAGCTCCACTAGGTTTGCCAAGTTGTGTTCCAACGCCTTTGAGGCCTGCCCTCACCACCCAGCTTGTCCCTGAGAGTCCAGCCTGCAGCCATGATGAATACTGAGGGCAATGTCTTTGCAGCAACCTCACTTGGGAAAGGCACATTTATGGGTCGGAGGGCTCAGGCCACTTCTCCCCACCATCTGTTTTATGGAAAAGGAAAAGTTGTATTTATTGAAATTGGATCACATCCCAGAGTCAGCTCACCACTCATCAAGGGTCCAGGTACCTGCCCTGCATCCTTGTCCTCAGATTCTGACCTTGAATTTCTCCTCTGGATGCTCAGACACTTGGTTTCATTCATTCATTCCTTCATTAATTCAGCAAAGGATCATCAAGTGGCTATTTAATACCAGTGACTGCAGGTCCCAGGAGATAAAATGACCCCTAACATTTGCAGAGGGCTTAGTAAGTGTCAAGCAGAGCAGTTCACGCTGGATCCTCACACATCCCTCTGAAGTACTGTAAGGAGCCCCATTTACCCATCAGGACCCTGAAGCTAGAGGTAATCCACTCAAGATCCTACAAGCAGTAATGTCTGGGCTTCAACCCCAGGCTGAGTCCAGAGTGAGTGCTGATAAGCCATATTGTGCCAGAGACAGCCACAGCCTCTTCTGTCACAAGGATGGTGGCCCTTGGGGAAGGCTAACACTTAAGGTGTCACAGGGCATGCACAAGGATGTCTGATAGAGAGCCCAGGGACGTAGGAAGGCCTCCTTGAAGAGGGAATACCTAAACTGAGGGGAGGAGGTGTGCAGAAGCTGACAAAGGAAAGAGGAAGAGAAGAGAATCCCAGGCAGGATGGCAAGAGACAAGAGGGCAAAGAAGCTGAGGACCTAAAAGACGGGATTGGGTCTCAGAAGGTGCCCTTGGAGCAGGAGCCTGAAGAAAGTGGGGGAACACCTTGCCCACCAGTAAAGGAAAAGGGAATCGCCGCCGCTGGCAAGGCTCTGAAGCAAATGCGCGCCTGGCAGCAAGAAGGGAGTGTGCCTGGGGCAGAGGAACTTAGTGGGAAGCCTAGGAGATGAGAGGGACGGGCTGGCGTATTTCACACCGGTCTTGCAGGCCAGGAGATTTTGTCTGCTACGCGGTGTGAGACCGGGAGGCACGTTCGTGTTGGGAGCGGAGGAGGGACCTGTTGTTCCAGGTCTCTTTTATTTCCCCTAGAATGTGAGGGCAGGGACTTTGTTTTGCTCTTTACCTGTCCCCATCCCTGGAAGAGCACCAGGCCCTTTGATCGCATTCAGTAAATATGTGAACAAGGAAGTGAATGAACGAATAAATAAATGAATGAAATGAAGGAACGAATCAATGAAGAACTGTGGATCTGACTCCTTCAGAGATTCTTCATCCTACAGGTGCGGGGACGATCTGCCCCGCCTCTCCTCCTCCGCCCGGCTTCCACCCCCGCCCTAAGGCTGGGGGTCCGCGCCGCGGCCGCCAGAGGGCGCGGAGCAGGGAGCGTTTCCCGCACGGAGGGCTTTGCGTGAGGCACCGCATGGGGCGGGGCCTGCGGGCGGGCGCCGCTCGGCTGGGCCGGGTCGACCAGCGGGCGGAACGCGGCTGCGGGGCTGAGGCTGTGCGGCGGCGGCCGGAGCGGTTCAGGCGGCGCACAGGGCGAAGATGGCGGCGGAGCGACAGGACGCGGTGAGGGAGTTCGTGGCGGTGACTGGGGCCGAGGAGGACCGGGCCCGCTTCTTCCTCGAGTCGGCCGGCTGGGACCTGCAGGTAGCGGCGCGGAGCCGGCTGCGTCGGGCCGGCCAGGGGCTGCGGGAGGCGGGCGTCTGGCGCATCAAGCCCGCGGTGGCCGAAGCGCACAGTCATCCCGCCGGGCTGCGGCCCGACCCAGGCCTCAGAGTTCTGAGGCCGCTTGCCACGCGTCGCCAGCTCGGTTGGGCGTGGGGAAACGCGGGCCAGCCGCGGCCCGGCCCTGCTCTGCCGGGCCTCGGTTCCCCGCTCCGCCTCGCCCGCTGGTGGGGTCAGCGAGACTTTGGGCACTGCCGCGACCCGCGTGGAGAGGGGAGCCTGGGGGCGTGGCGGCCGCGCCGAGGCTCGACTGGAGCCGGGCCGGCGGGAATGACTCGGTCCGGGGTGGAGCTGCGCCGGCGACGAGGTGATCGTTTATTTCCCTTTACGCCGCCCGTGCCGCAGGTGGAGGGAGCAGCCCGGCCCAGGAGTTGGCCCACGCCCCCTCCTACCCAGTTCCTGGGAGAATATCTCCAGGGTGGTGGCGCAACCTTGGAGCCTATTCGTCTTTCCTAGTTAAGTCATCTGTAAAATGGGAGTCTCGTGGAATTTATCGTCTAGTGTACTGGCACATATTACGTATTCATTAAATAGTTGTTAATTAAGGCATTAAGATGAGCTACACGAGGGAGGGATTTTTGTAAATTGTTGAATCCCCCGTACCTGGAACTGCTCCTGGCTTATAATGGGCACTCGAGTAATTAATTGTAGAAAGAATTGCGTAAATGGTCTTGGTTAGCCTGCGTCTTGGGTGGATGACGAAGATTAGTAGTTCTTGATTCCCTGCCATGAGCCAGGTGCTGTTCTAATTGCTTTACGTGTCTTAAATTACTTAATCTTTGCATTTTGCAGCTGAGGTTTAGGGAGGTTAGGTAACTTGCTCAAGGCATCACTAGTTACCAAGTGGAAAAGATAGCTTTAGAACTCAGTTCTGTCTGATTCCAGAGCCCAGGCTCTGAACCACCAAGTGCCAGGCACTTTACAGGTGATGATTTGTTTAATCCTAGCAACACTGAGGTAAAGAAGACTTAGCTCCACTGTATAGGTGAGCAGTTGGAAGGTCAGAAGGCAAGTGATACATGTCAGATCCCACAGCCATTAAATAGTGAGGTTGGGATTTGAACTGGGTCTGCTGACTCCACCATTTAAATTGCTTCCACAGAGTAAAAGAGGTATAGCATCACGCCTGTACACACACACACTGTGAAGCCCCTGTGCAGGGCAGAGAGACAAAATGCAGCCACGGCCTGGAAAACCTAGAAGCTCCCAATGTTACACAGTTGCCAGGTCATCAGTCCCAGTCTCCTCACACTACAGGTAGGGAAACTGAGGCTCGTGCTTGAAACATGACTTGCCTGGCAGGGCCAGGACTTGAATGTAGGGCCCCCTCAATACCAGTTCAGTGTGTGTCCTATGACAGCACACTGCCTCCAGGGGACTGGTTATATCCCATGAAGGCACACTCCTAACAGGCTGATTACGTCCCACACGGGCTCACTGCCTACTATAAAGCTGGTGATTTTGAGGACAGGAACCATATCTTTTTCATCTCCGTAGACCTCAGTGCTCTTTCTTATTTCTTTGTGCAAAGTATGTGGTTAGTAAATACCTAACCGTTAAGTCAGTGAGAGAAACAACCAAACACAAACGGCCAAAAGACTCCCGTATACCTTCTGGATATAGAGAGCTAAGGCATGACTGTGCAGGAGTGTTGATGGCTCCTCTCATTCATTGTGTGGGGTTGGTGGGACAAGTGTCTACATTGCATAGATGATGAAACTGGGCCTTAGTGAGAAAGTAAACCTAGCAATCTGGACCAGTCTCTCTGTTCCTGACTCCTGGCTGTCACATAAAAGCTGAGAGTAAGGGCCTGAGCAGACTGCCTGGGATGGGACCTGGCTCTACTCCTTACCAACTGCTTAACTTTGGGCAATATTCTTAATTTCTCAATGTTTCTGTATCAACTATAGAATGAGACGACAGTAACACCAATTACATATGGTTCTTTGAGGATTAAATGAGTTAACACATGTAGAGTTATGCTCAGAACAACGTGGCACATAAATAAATGCTCAATAAATGTACACTGCTTTTACTGGAGCACGTTTCCTAGTAAAATGAGAATGAGGAGTGACTCCATCCCAGCCTTCCTTCTTGCCTTCTATTCACCTTAGTGGGTGGAATTTGTTTCAGGTGATATGAAGAGAAACAGTTGGTCTGCTTGCTATCTTTTCATCTCATTTTCTGTGGTCCCCAGATAGAGACCACCTTATAAGTGTGGGCCATATCTTTGTGATTTTGCTTTTTTGCACTCAAAGGAAATATGTGTTAGATGAAGGCCTGTTTAAGAATCCCAAGTTACTGCCTCTCTGTTTCAGATCGCCCTAGCGAGCTTTTATGAGGATGGAGGGGACGAAGACATTGTGACCATTTCGCAGGCAACCCCCAGTTCAGTGTCCAGAGGCACAGCCCCCAGGTAAGGGCCAACTTCAATTATTGCTACTTGGGTGCACTTCCAACAGTGATGAAGAGCAATTTCCTGACTTAATGGAGGATTCAGGCCTGGACATACGGACCAGTGGGTTGGAGTAAGAAAGTTAGATTAATTGGTGGATACTAGTTCCTCGCATGACATGTTCCTTTCCTGTAGAGAGAGGCACAACACACTCAGGTGGAGACTCTTACCTGAGTGTGGTTTATGGCCCAGTCCTGGGGGAAACCACAGAACCTACTTTTAAGTTGTTTGAGGGTCTTTTATTTATGAATGTGAGGAGTGATCTCTTCATCTCTGGAAGTTTTTAAGTAGAAACCAAACGACTTCCTTTCTGGGGGCTGTAGATGTAAAAGATTAGACTAGATGACTTTAGAAAGGCTCTTTTGATATTTTAGGATGCCCATTACCCTATTTAGAAGTCTAAGAGAAAATAAACCTGTGTAACCCACTCCTTCCCAGATTGATTAGGTGAAACAGAGTTAACCTTTATGATCCCATTTGCATCCCCTGTCCCAGCCACCTAACTCCAAGGTTCCCATGGCAGATCACTGCTGTGATCTGCAGAGCGAGACAGTGCTGGTCCTCCAGGAGACAAGCAGGGCCTCTTCCTACAAAGGTGTCTGAACTACAGCTCCCCTCTGTGCTCTAGCCTGATTTGTTTCTACTCTCTGGTATATGTTTTCACCAGAAAAATTTGTTTGGTTTTTAAATCAACCCCAGAATACAGATAGAATGTTTCTTTGCCAGTGGAGTGGTAAATTGTGTTTCTCTCTAAGGGCATCCAAGCTTTAAATTACATTTCCTCCCTTTGAAGAAGGAGCTCTAACCCCAGATTTTGTTCCTCCTCAACTTCTTTCCCTATCTCCCATGTCCAGAGGTATGGGTGATGGCTCATCTGGATGTTACTATCTGGAACATGGTTGTTAGGGAGACGGCTGATTTCCTGCGTGTGAGTCTTTCACGGGTACCCCAGGTTACTGTTGGGATGTTGGCGTGTCAGACACACAGGGGGAGAAGTTGAAATGTAGCCTCTGGTATCAGTCACATGTTCGTACCTCTCTCCTCTAGTAGCCTTAAAGTCATATCAAGGCAGTGGTTTATTGGAGCAGAAGCCTACAAGCCCAACTCCCTACATTCAGATCCCAACTCTGCTACTTGGGAGCTTTGTGACCTTGACAGTTTACTGAACATCTCAGTGCCTCGGTTTTCCTTGCCTGTCAAATGGACATGGTAGCAGTGCCTACCACGTGGAAGATTAAATGAGTTTTTAACTTACGAAGCATGTAGAACACAGTACATGTTAGCCATTGTCCTTTTATTATTATCATCATCAGCATTGGTTTTCATCATCCCCATTCTTTTTCTATGTGTCCCCTTTCTCTTTCCACAAAGATAAAAAATAGATCTATTAAGTAAAAGAATCAAAGAAACAGAGTTCAATGTTAAGACCAAGGGGGACTGAACACATGTGCAGGCCTAAAGGCCTTGCTTTGTTGCTTCGGGTAAGCCTCAAACATGGTACTCAGTTGGGTGAAGCCAAGACAAACGGAGAGGGAGGACACAGTCTGTTATGTCATTGTCCTTGTCCGGAAGGACCGGAGAAGCCACGCTTGTACTAGCACCTTTGAGGAGTTGTGTGTGCGACCTGCCTCTGCCCCCACCCCGAGGGACCAGACTGTTGCAGGACACTTAGCCTGCTGCTGGCTCGCCCCGCCCCTGCCGTTCTCTCCTCGACTACTCTCTCATGTCCTCGCTGTTGCTGTGGGGCAGCACTCCGTTAGTGAGGTCCTCCTTTGATTCTAGAATCTGGAATGGATGCGAGAAGGTTTATAAATGACCTGAAGTTACAGGCAGAATTTTGTGTGTATGTTTTATCTTTTCTGGCAAGAAAATCCATAGCTTCTAACAGATTTTCCAAGATCTTTGGGACATAAAAACGGTAACCATTGCTATAAGATAGTCTAAACTCCTCAGTAATAACAGCTGTCATTTATTGAGCACTTGCCAGGTGCCAGGCCCTAGGTTAAGCCTTTACATGTACATCTCTTCAGTCCTCACTACAACCCTATGTATGGGTACTATTACTCTACCCATTTTACAGATGAAGATACTGAAGCTGGGTGTCTTCCCAAGATGCACAGTTAGTAAAACAGGGATTTAAATGCAGATCTGTTTGTGTTTCCGGTTTTCAGCTCTCAGCCAGAATGATGTACTGCCTCCCTTCATGGACATTCAGGGTCCTCCAGAGCTGGCCCTGAACCTACCATCCTAATCTTACCGCCTTTTCTTTGTTTCTCGAATCTTTATTCCAACCAAACTGATTTCATTGGTATCTCAATTTTGCCTCATTTTTGCTCTCCTGCTTTTGTTTGAGCCTTCACCTAACTGGACATACCTGCTCCCTTTCCTGTCCAGCTCCCATGGGTCCTTCCAAGTTTAGCTTTGTCCCTACCTTCTCTTTTGAGTGCATTATCCCCAACCTATAGGCAGCATGCCATGGTCTTGTTACTCAGAAATCCAGTCACCTATAATTCATTCGCTTCTTGACCCATATCCAGGTACTTCTTGGTGACACCTCTTGTGGGTCGTCTTGAACTCTTCTCCTGATCTTTAACTTCGCTTTTTCTCTCTCAGTAAATTTTAAGTTCCTGGAAGTGGGAGGGCTAGGATTTCAGGAGCAGCCACCATCTGTCCAGCTCTGCCAGATAGTCTTAACCTATGTTGTTATGCCTCAACAACTTTGGAAGTAGGTAAGGTGCTGGGTCTTAGAAAGATTGAGTAACTCACAGCTGCTGTTATGGCAGATTCAAGTCCAAGTCTGTGTATATACGGAGCTGCTTCTGCCACATACTACCTCCTTGTCCAGCACCTCCCACCCCTGTACCTAGCACAGGGTAGAGCAAGAGGTAGCGGTGAGTTTCTTCCTTTTTTTCTTTCATCCAACTTACCTATACTTGCTTAGGATGCCAGGGACTGCCATTTTCTGATTCTCTAAAATTATACTATCCAGTGTAGGAACCTATAGCCTCATGTGGCTGTTTACATTAGTTAAAATTAAATAAAACAAACATTCAGTTATCCATACTGATCACATTTCACATACTCAGTAGTCACATGTGACTTTGACTTCCGTACTGGACAGCATAGGTACAACATTTCCATCACTATGAAAAATGGATCTGACAAAGGACTTTTGTGTACTCAGGGTGCCAGGGTACCTGGGAGATAGAGCTTTGATGCTGAAAAATTGAAATTTCTGAGACATTTTGCCACTTTGTGGAGGACAAAGGACAAAGTGTTCTAAAATTGATGGTGTCCCCTGGACGTCCATGCCTGAGGTAACTCTCAGAACACTACCCCAGAGCAGCTCTCAGCTCTAAGCGTGTGTCACAATTACTTGGAGAGCTTCTCAAATGCAGGGTGCTGGGCACTCCTCCCAAAGTTTCTGACTCGAGCTCTGAGGCAGGCCTGGGGACTGGCATTTCTCACAGTCTCACAGATACTGCTGATGCTCTCAGTCTAAGGACCAGCACTTTGAGAACCACTGCTTGAGAGGGGCACTTGCAATGTGCTGCACCAGGCTCAGTGCCCTGACAGCTCACAGAAAGCCCAAGGGGTTGGTGCTGTGATTGGCCCTGTTGGCACATGAGAACACGAAGACTTCGAGAACTTCATTAGCATGCCCCAGATCCCCAGGTGGGCTCACTTGGGATTAGAAGCAGGTATATGGACACCAGAGTCTGTGTCAGATAGTGTCAGAGTCTGGATGTGAGAACTTTCGGAGAAAGAATGAAACCTGCTGCCAGAGTAAGTGGTTTGCTCAAGCACGTGTACATGTGGTATTTGAAGGTGTTTAACAACAGAGAGAGGGCTTTTTTCCCATGGATGCTAGCCTGAACATCTGTGGAAAACCCCCTGGGAAGATTAATGAGTGAAATTAGCCTTTCAGGGCCATAGGGCACATCTATCACTTGGATCCTTTTGAACTATGTCATATAGAGCATCCAGGAATGCCCAGGAGGTTGCTCTCAGCTAACTCAAGCAGGGACTGCATTTGCTACATTAATTGGTCTTTGTTCTCTCCTTTCTAGTTGATGGCACTTCAAAGCCTGTTCTGTCCTCTGATTGTCTCCTTGATATAAATCTTCAAGATTGAACTGGAGCTTTCTCCCTAGAAAATAACTCCTTGAGGCTTCTCAGTCTAGCCTCAGTAAACCTGTGTTATCCCCCCCCACCATTTTATAAAACTTACCTGTTGCCCTAAGAAATACAGAAAATGTTTTTATAAAATGTGTCTCATGATTCCTAAGTTCCTTGAGGACACTCTAAACTAGAGAAAAAGTGACAGTGTAAAACAAAGTCAGAGGAGGAAGGTGACTCTTCTCACACCCATTTTTATTGTGCCCTCTCCAGCCCCACAGACAGCTCTGCTTTTTTCCTAAACACCAATAAAGACTTTCTCTTGACTAACCTGCAGCAGAAGCAGAGGTGTCCTGAGCCACATACTCATTTCCTTTTCACTTCCTGATAGCTTGTCCTTCCTGGAACGTGGTACTTTGTATATGTGCATGTACCACTGCCCTGCGTGCCTCCCTCCCCCACCAGCCTCCTGCCCTCTATTCACCTGACTGATGGTCCATTCATTCTTTGGCACACAGTCCAAATGTTGCATTTTCCAAGGAAACCTTTCTTGGTATTCCCCCATCCCCACCCCACGAGGGGCAAGACGTTTTGTACCCACGTGTCCCGTGTGCTTCCCTCTGCCACAGCCCATACCGCACAGTATATAACAGATGGTTTCCCGGCTCAGGGGCCATGAGCCTATAAGCAACTCAAGAATAAGAACTGTGTCTGATCATCTTTGTAGACCTAGTATCCAGTTCAGTATTTATTTATTTATTTATTTATTTATTTTTTAAAGATTTTATTTATTTATTTGAGACAGAGAGAATGAGAGAGAGAGAGCACATGAGAGGGGAGGGTCAGAGGGAGAAGCAGGCTCCTTGCTGAGCAGGGAGCCCGATGTGGGACTCGATCCAGGGACTCCAGGATCATGACCTGAGCCGAAGGCAGTCGCTTAACCAACTGAGCCACCCAGGCGCCCCTCCAGTTCAGTATTTAAAATTAAATGATGAGGGGTGCCTGACTGGCTCAGTCAATGGAGCATGTGACTCTTGCTCTCGGGGTTGTAGGTTCGAGCCCCACGTTGGGTGTGGAAATTATTTAAAAATAATAAAAATCTGTTAAAAAAAGTAATAAGAATTAAATGTTAAAAACAGCTATCCAGTTGTAAGTTTTTAAAGTAGTACATACCCCATATCTCCATACACCCCATACTGTTCCCTCTTCTCCCTCTAGGAGAGCTGAAATTGGACTCCATCTTATTTCACAATAGTCCTTCCTGATTTGTTTGCAGTCCTGCGTTACCGTGAAGAAAAATGCCACATTATTTTGATAGAAAGGCTAACCCTCTTTCACGTAGATCCACCAAAAAAAGAAAAAAATCTAACCCCTATGTCCTCAACTCCTTAGCAGCTGATAATGGGGGTTACTTTTGTTTAACTCTCCCCGATATCATTTTGCTCCTTTCTGTGTCTCCAGCGATAATAGGGTGACATCCTTCAGAGACCTCATTCATGACCAAGATGAGGAGGAAGAGGAGGAAGAGGGCCAGAGGTGAGTCTTTGTTGGTGGGGTATACAGTCCACAGGAAAGTCCATGATAATGTGTAAACCATCTAGAAGGACCTAGAAGGATAACGTGCTCGGTTATCATTAGCCATTACTACTGTGGGCTAGTCTGGGTGGTTATATTCTAGAAACAGTCTCCCACTCCCTGTAGCTTAGAAGTCATCCCTTTCCTCTGTTACTATTTTTTTCTTTTGGGGTATTCTGGGTTTTTCTTTTTTTAATTATTAAAAGAATATGTATTTGTTAAGGAGTGTTAGGGGAAGGGAACCAATAAGAAGGAAAAGAAAGTTATTCATAATACCTGGTCACCCAGTGGTCACCAGGTATCAATATTTTGGGTGTTTCTCTTTCCAGGTTTTTCTTTTTAATTAAAAAGACAATACATTACATAATAAACAAAATAAAAAGCTTATCAGTGCGTATTCCCCCAATATACACACATATACATACTGTTTGTCTGTTTGTTTTTAACAGCTAGGAATACTGTAATAAAAATAGTGTCCATTGTGGAAGATACAGAATAGTATACTGAAAAAATGTAACACTCATGCACCCCTTGGTAACTAGAGTTAATGTTTTGGCATATTTTTATTCAGTCTTTGCTCTGTATATAAATGTATTTTGTTTGGTATTATATTTTACATGGTGACGGTCAGATAATTTTGTTTCTTGTTTTTATTGGATTAATGCTATTTCTTCAGTACTTCTCCATGCCATTAAGATTCATTAGTGTTTCCTTTCAACAACTATAATAATAATTCATCATATGGATTGTCCAATATTTAGGTTTTTGACAGTTTTTTTACTATCGTAAATATCAGTGCTGTGACCATCTCTGTATATTAATCTTTGGCTACATTTCAGGTTATTTTCTTACGGTAGTTTGTAGAAATGAAAGTGCAGGTGAAAGGAATGAATATTCTTAAGCACTTGATCACAGGCTCTTAGTTCACAAGCCAAGGCTTTGAGATTCCATAATAAAGACCTTTCAGTCCACTGAGCAGAACTTCATCTGCAGCCTCATTTCACGGGTTTTAGTTCCCCATGGGCCCTGCCTCGGTCTGTGAGACGTTCTTAACGATCATTATAGTAACTCTTAGGGAAATATAATTATCTCATCATGGTCACTCTTTGGGAAGCGGGCTGAGAAATTACATGTGTTCTATTCTCTGTTTTCATCCATATAGTGACCTTTACGCTGCCTCACAGCCTTCTTTTTAGATACATTCCAGGTTCAGAGTTTTACACTCCTTGAGTGAAAGGCAATGCCATCAAGTATGTGAATGCCCAACTTCTAAATGGCCGCTGCCTCCTTTTCCTGTCCTGTCACATCCTCCAGGTGATGACCTTCCTTTATTTCACATCCTGATTACATCCTCAGCCCCTCAGCATTTCAGACCTGATGACATTGGTGCTGTTGTCCTTGTCTAGGCCTGTGGCTTGCCTTGCATTCAGTGGAATGTCGGGAAATAGAAGGCTGAGACTAATTTTATAGGTTCTCAACTCTCCCCACTGAGAGACATGCCATTGACCTAGCAGTGAATAGGAGCGACAAGCAGGTGGCTAGCCAGGCTACGTGAGTACTGGTTTTCAGAACCAGGTTAAAAACTGCTAACTTAATCTCAAGCCATACGTGGCCCATTGCAGAGCCTGGTGTGGGTATCTTGGGGCTTGTATTTGGCTTTCCCTGACCTCCTTCAGTACCATCTTCTCATTGCCCCCAGTGGATATCACCAGAATAGCAAGGTGAGGTGAAGCTTGAGTGAGCTCTCTGTGCTTTATCACACCACCTTACATGTGTGCATTACTCTGTGCTTGTTCTTTTGCATACATCCGCTGATTTGAACCTCATGGCCCTGACTTAAGGAGCAGGTAGGTAGGGCATGTGGTCCTTCTCTCCCATTTTAAAGATAAGGAAAATGAGATACAGGGCACTGCACCAGTTTGCCCAGGGTCACTCAGCGGCAGAGCCAACACTGGAGCCTAGCTGCTTGTACTAACCACACCGCTGCCACTATTAACCTAGAGCTGCTAGTCGCAGCTGCTTCTGACCGTGACCATAGTTGCCATCTCCGAGAAGGGTGCTGGCCAGCGGATGGATAATTCCCAGTTGGGACTCTTTCTGGAGCTGGCATGTTGTCATGCATGCCTGGAATGCCCTTCCCTGGTTTCTTCACATGATAAACATACCCTCATCCTCAAGACTCAGCCCAGAAGATCCTCCCCAGCTCAGTGCTCCAGAGTACCCCTTACTGACCTCCATTGCTGTTCACACTGCATTATGCCTGCCTGCCTACTTAACCTGTTTCCCCGGTTAGACAGTAAATTCCTTAAAGATGGGCATTGCGCCCTTTACCTCAGTGTTCCTAGCACCTAGCCCAGAGCCTGGCACATGCTGTATTCATGTTTTCCAAGTGCGTTTAGCGTAAGACACATGTTTTCTGTACAGGTTTTATGCCGGGGGCTCAGAGAGAAGTGGACAGCAGATTGTCGGCCCTCCCAGGAAGAAAAGTCCCAACGAGCTGGTGGATGATCTCTTTAAAGGTGCCAAGGAACATGGAGCTGTAGCTGTGGAGCGAGTGACCAAGAGCCCTGGAGAAGCCAGTAAACCGAGAGTAAGCATAGGGGGTTGTTGTCTGTGGCCACTGGACTCTGGTTTTTGGGGGCTGGGGGGAGCCCTTTCTCACCCTAGTAGTGACTGAATTTGTTTTGTCTTTCATTGCTCACTTGTTCTTATAGGTGCAAGAGCAATGCGGTTTGTTTCACCTTTTAACATGAAATCAAGATTTGAGGCAGTTTTCAAATCTAGGCCTGTGGGTTGGAACAGGTCCTATACACATGTTGTATTTGGCCAACTTTATTTACTCAGTGTTTTACTTTATTTTGTTTTAATTAAATTAGTAGCCACCTGTGTTACATAAATTCTAGATTTCTGTCATTTTTGGGAAAGTCAAAGTCTTTGGTATTATCTTGCCCTCAGATTCCTGCATGACCATAATTAACTAGAGCTTAGTAGCAGCTCTTCCCTTTAGCCAAGCAGTGCCCTCTGCCTGCCCCCCCCCCCCCACCAGTTTTCACCAGTCCAGGTCACTTCATTCATCTCCCATACTGCCTGGCTCTGTGGCTCCGAGTTCAGTACCAGAGCAAGTGCACCTAGTAGGTAACAAGCTTGAGGTATGTCATTGTATCTGAGTGACCCACCACCATTGCCTGTCTCCTCAGTGTTTATGAACTTGTGTTTTATAGCCGTTTGCAGGGGGTGGCTATCGCCTTGGGGCAGCACCAGAAGAAGAGTCTGCTTACGTGGCAGGAGAAAGGAGGCGGCATTCCGGCCAGGATGTGAGTGTGCGTCTCCATTCTTTGGGAAGCTCATAGACTGTTCTGCCGTTTTTCAGAGGCGATTGGTCACATGTTACGTGTGCACCAGCAGCCTCTGAGAGGGAAGAGGCCACCTTACTGTGGTCCTTGGATGGAGAGGATTTACCTGACTGGGCGGGGTACTCGTAAGAAGGGCTGAGCAGAGGAGATGGACAAATGAAGGCGTTGTCTGAGCATTCCACGAAGCTTGTGCAGAGGGATCATGATTCTGGGGTTTTCTGGTGCTGCGGACATGGTTAAAGAACTTAGTCTTCAGTCCATCCAAGGAGACCTAAAACACAACTTTGAAAAAATTTTCCTTACTATTGTTCAGTCCTTTTTTCTCTGTATAGGGTCCCCTCACCAATAAGTGTCTCATATTATATCGATAATTGTGAAGTTTGTGAATTTAATATTGTGTCATAAACAAATGTTTGGCCTTGTGACCATTAGTTTCTATTATGTATTTGTTTTTAATCATTTTGGGTTTTATTCCAAAATAAAGTCAAACAAGAAGAAAATAAAAACTATGCACCTGAGGCAGCAGCTGCTAATATGTTGGTTTGTAGCCTCAACCCTTTCCTGTGAATATGTATGGGGAGTTAACAGAGATTGTAGATAGCATTTGTAATGACTGCAAAATAGTCCCATGAGTAAATTTGCCATGGCAGCTTGGTTGAGCACGAGCTACATGCCAAGCACACTGGCAACCCTACAGATAAGCCACAGCTTTGACTTGGTCACTTGCTCAGAGCCACTTAGTCTGGTGAGTGCAAAATTGAGATGTAGACCCAGGTCTGCTTAAATCTAAGTCCATGCTCTTAACCTCTTGCCATATCACCTTATTTAAATTAATACTTGGTGGTTGATAGATTTCCGCGTGCATGTGTGTGTGTGGTGTGTCTGTCTGTGTTTTGATAATGACACAAGAAAATAGTAAGAACCTGCTAATTTACAGGGTCACATTGGTGTGCTTGCCAGTTTCCTGACAATGTATGGACTGCTACCTCTTACTGTCACAGGTTCATGTAGTGTTGAAGCTCTGGAAGAGTGGGTTCAGCCTGGACAATGGTGAACTCAGAAGCTACCAAGACCCATCCAATGCCCAGTTTCTGGAGTCGATTCGCAGAGGGTGAGCAGAGAAGCCTTCCTCTGGGTTCCATGTCAGTGAATGGAATGGCAGATGGAAAAGAAGAGGCTGATTGAAATGTTTATTATTTAAGAAGTTTTAAAAAAAAATTAAGATTTATTTATTTATTTTAGAGCGGGAGAGTACAGGCGGGGGGGCAGAGGGACAGGGAGAATCTCAAGCAGACTCTGTACTGAGCACGAAGCCTGACGCAGGGCTCCATCCCATGACCCTTAGATCATGACTCAAGCCAAAACCAAGACTTGGATGCTTAACTGGCTCTGCCACCCAGGCACACTGCCCCCCGCCCCCATTTTTTAAAAATTTTATTTATTTATTTTGAGAGAACACACGTGTACGCATACGTGAGCATGGGGAGAGGCAGAGGGAGAGAGAGACTATCAAGCAGGTTCACGCCCATGCAAAGCCCGACACAAGATTCAGTCTTAGGACCCTGAGATCATGATCTGAGCCAAAATCAAGAGTTGGATACTCAACTGACTGAGCCACCCAGGCGCCCCAAGAAGTAAAAAATTTTAAGCAGATTTAACACAGTTGAAATACAGAGTCACAGATCTAAAACCTTGTGTGTCTGTTTTTCCCTTCTGGGCCTGGGACAGAAGCAAGTGACCGACTAAGATAGAGGTCTCAACTGTGACTTTGAACAGGCGAGAGACAAGTGGGAGGCAGACAGTAGCCACTAAAGTAGCCGCTTCCTATGGAGGCCCAGCGATTTTCACATTTGGAACTGGGACGTTTCTCCTCCCTTTGCCCCCATCACTGCCATTCCTGTGCTGCTCTGTGTGGACCCCAGCGTTGTCTTTTCTTCTGCAGGGAGGTGCCAGCCGAGCTACGGAGGTTAGCTCACGGTGGGCAGGTGAATTTGGACATGGAAGACCATCGGGATGAGGATTTTGTGAAACCCAAGGGAGCCTTCAAAGCCTTCACTGGAGAGGGTCAGAAACTGGGCAGGTAGGAGCAGCACGGGCGGAAGCGGGACATGCTGGTACCTCTACCAGACCCGCAGACCCTGTATCTCACTCACTTGACATGTAGCTCGTCACTGTTACAGAGTACTGCATATTTCATTTGTATGGGAGGAAGAGTGTGGAGAACGTGGACTTTGGTGTTAAAAGACCTGAGTTTAAAATTTCTTCTTCACTTTCTAGCCATATGACCTTCGAGTGCTAAAATGTGACTGATAAAATGAGTGCTTCCCTCCTTAGTCACTGTGAGGAGCACAGAGTGCTGCCCCACAGTGAGCAGTTAGTCACTGTGAGCAGGAAGGGTCATACATTGCTGCTTAGATTCCGTAATCTAGCATGTTCATGGCAGTAGTCTCCTTCATGGCTTATGGCTGAAACAGACACATTTTCCTGGGTCACCTGAAATGGGGGTTTGGAGGGATGAGAAATCTTGGACTCTGTCACCCAACCCAGCCTCACAGCAGCTTTGTTCAGGATCCAGGGAAGCTCAGGGACATTATTGCCCTGTGCAGGTTGATGCTCCACCGTTATGGTGGCGCTTATCTCTCCTCTTTTGGCCCTGCCTGACACTCATTGTCACTTCCTGTGACTTTTTCTGCCTGTGTCCTCTGCCGCTGCCTCCATCTTGCGTTCAGACCCCTGGTATGATCTGATTGGTCGAAGTCACTCTTGCCTTTGATAGGCAGAGTTCTCCCACCAGACCTTGGCCAGCCCATACTCAGGCTCCCTTCTCTCAGAGGCCCACTCAGCTCTGTCCATGGGGTCACTTGGTCAGTATTCTTCAGGGAGAACTGTGCACAGAAGAGGCACTCAGGGAATCGTGACCCTCCCTGCTGGTACAATCATTTTCCAGAAGGAACACTGAGATTGTTGGACTCTCAGGGTCATGCTTGGGTGCATGACTGGTATGTGGTGGAACCAGGATTGGAACCCAGGCCTTCTGACTGGCATTTCTTCCCACACCTACACAGCAAGCGCCCTCTCTGACCTAGATCTGGCAGCTCTGGAGCTAGGCACTGCCCATGCTCACCTCACCACCATCTGCAAGGATCAGAGTGTAGTCTGCCAGCAGCTGTGCCCTTTGAGCTTCAGCCGGGCCCTCCTGGAATCCCTGACCTCCCTGTTGGCCATTCATGCCTTATCAGGAGCAAAATAATAGCTCGGGACATTAGAGAGACCAATAGACTGATTTCCCAGGACCCAAATAGTAAGTCTAGCCTGCTCTCATTTCGTCTACCGCATTGGGCCTGCGGGTTAGTCCCAAGACAGCTGTCCTCAGAGTGGTCCTCTCTGCGGCTGTGGAGGATGAATCCAACAAGTTGAGACAAATCTTGTTAATCAGGTGCTTGACGAGCTTGATTTTGCTGGCTAAATATTCTTTGCCAGTGCCACTTTCATTTTATTTCAGTTTGGCTTTCCATGAAAAATGAACAAAAGACATGTTTTATACAGCTAAATGAGATTTTATAAGTTAAGTAAGGTTTTAGCTTTTCAGTCTAAACCAGATGGGCAGCGTTTTCTAGTTTTTCCCATAAATTTTGCAACATTTTCCATTGTCATCTTGTCAACTAAAATGATCAAGAGCCAAAAGTTTAAGAAAATGTTCTCAGGTTTGCCTCAAAAATCAGTCAGTCCTGGGTTTTTTTCCTCCAATTATCTGAATGAATAAACTGTTACCAGTTCAAAAATTTGAGAAAATTCTTAGGGTTGTATTAAACTTTGTTGTTTTAGGTTTTACATCTGTTTGGATGGGAACTAATTTGAAGGTCCAGAAAGACTGCATTTATTTGATTATGAGTAGCAAACACCAAGAACGCCCTGGGGGGTGTGGGTTTGCTGCTACCTGGATTGAGTTTTGGCTGCTCACCATGCTTTCTGCAGTGGTCATTTTGTAAAGAGATGGCAAGGTGTCAGCACTTAACAGTTGTGACAACAAAGCACCTTAGTGCCCAGTTAATTCCCGACTACAAAGGAAATGAGCAATTGGGTGATTCCGGCTCTTGATCTGGATGAGGCTCTGTTGCCCTGTGAGTTGGATGATATTTGCAGTAAGATAGTAAAGAAACTTTTGGATGTCTGATCTGACCATTCCTGTTCCTGGGTGAAGTGCCTTCACTGCCTCAGATGACTCAGCCGCTCCTTGCGAGGAATGGCTCAAGTGTTAGCTCTCCGGAAACACCAGACCCAAGGCTGAGTTCCCTTGAACCAATGCACGTGGCTACCATGCACAACTAGAGCAATTTGGACCTACTAGTTTTTGAGTGTCTTGCTACAAATAAGAACCATAAAATCTGGTATAGAGGTTCCTCCTACTCCAGTCCTCACCCTCCTTGAGGGCTGTGTAGGTTGGGAGTACCCCTTAGGTGACCTTCCAGTTGCAGCCCATGGCTAGGCAGTAACCTCTCCAGCTGATTTGGGTCCAGAATATAGATAATATAAGTGGGGCAAGACCTTGAGGAATGATAGTAATTAGCTTTTAGAGTGTTTTTCTGCTGTTAGCGAAGCACTGGAGTAAGCATTTCATATGTGTTATCACCTTTAATCCTGTTTCAATCCCTAGTCTACAAATAAAGACTCTGAGCCTTGAAGAGGTCAGGTCACACCCAAGGTCACACTGCTGGTCATTGCAGAGATAGGTTCCCTCCAGTCTCTGCTCTTACCTGCCATGGTGCATTGCATCTGGGATGTTCTTACATAGCCACATAGGCATTTGTTTGTGTTCCTAGTATATGCTGGATACGGTGCATTATTTTTAGCTATTATCTCAACCAGAAATTTCATTTAACTCCCATTTTATGGAGAGCAAACTGTGTCTTGGGGGCAGTGTTCCGTAAGTCCAGGTCTAGGTCTGCCTGACTCCAAGGCTTGGCAGGAGAGTATGGCAGGGGTTAGAGCACAGGACAAGAGCCAGGCAGCTTGGATTGTGTCCTGGCTTCACCTCAAACCAACACTGAGATCTTGGGTACATTGCTTAATCCCACTGTGCCTCAGTTTCCTCACCTATAAAGTAGAAATGATGAATTCCTACCTCACATGCCGTTGAGGATTAAATGAACCACTGCGCGTGAAATACTCAGCCTGGGGCCCAGCTTGGTGATGGCCGGTCCTGTGCTGTTTCCCCAGCCATCACACTGACTCTCCTTCAGAGGAATGGCTGCCATGTAGTGGACTGCCTGCACTAAGGGGTATAGAGGTGGGATAGGGATAGTGTTCCCCTTTTACAGAAAAGGAAATTGAGAAGCCCAGATGTTCACTAACTAGCTGAGGGTCACCCAGCTCATGAGTGAGGGGTATATCAGATTTTCTGGGAGCAGGGGACGAGTTTGAGAAAGGATTTTTGTTCTTAAAGTAAACCATAGACTGTGAAGCTTGACAAAGTCCTGGCTGGTAGGAACACACAGAATGTAGAGGGAGAAAGCTTGTTCGTCACGTAAGTTCTTAAAAATTGAGAAACTGCCCTACAACATGCACTGCTATTTTCTCATCCATCAAATGGAGACCATACCCATCTCAAAGGACGGTTGTGATGAGTCATGAGGCTGCGGCTATCAAACCCCCCCAGACAGTGCGTGAGCAAAATGAACGCCGTTCCCGTGTCCCTGCCTTCCCCACCCTTGCCCAAAGGGATACTCTGGGCTCTCTTGGAATAGCTTCTTTCTCATTGTAGGCCTGACCGAAGATGTGAGAGTTCCCTTTCTGGCAGGCAGTAGCTTCACTGAGTACCTGTTCCGTCCTTGGAAATGTTACATAAAACAGTTGAAGAACAGGCCACCTACAGTCTAATTAGACGGTTGACCTAACGCCCATGAAACTCCTGAGCAAAACAGAGTCAGTCTTAGGCATTTACAGGGGTAACGTTGGACTTCCCACTGTTCCTGAGCATCTCTTGAAGTCTGTGGTGTTGTGATTTCTCTGTGTGCCCTGGCCCACGTTTGAGTCCCACGAGGGACAGGCCACCTACAGTCTAATTAGACAATTGACCTAATGCCCATGAAACTCCTGAGCAAAACAGAGTCAGTCTTAGGCATTTATAGGCGTGACGTTGGACTTCCCACTGTTCCTGAGCATCTCTTGGAGTCTGTGGTATTGTGATTTCTCTGTGTGCCCTGGCCCACGTGCTGGGAGGCTGATGCGTAGAAGCAGCTCCTCTCACGGCTGGTAAGTGTGGCCAGGCTTCTCTCCTGAATTCTACTTGGTGATTCTCTGAGTCCTCATTTGCACATTTACAGAACAGAATAAGCTAGTTGTGTGTTCTGGGGCAGTGTTTCACATGCACACTGTGTGCAGGAGGATTAACAAGTGTCCCATGAAAAAAGGATGTGGTGGTTAAATAAGTTTGCCTTAACTGCACAGTCTCTCAAGACGTTTAATATGCAAGTGGCTTCTGATGCTTCCAGTTTGTTATGTGGCATTTCCACAACCTTCCTGGGTTGTGGAGGGACTAGGGTCCCAGAAAACAGACTTGGGAAAGCACTTTCTGTTGGATTTGCTACAGGTACCGTTTTTAGCTTGTAAAGATCCAGGGGGAAGGGAGAGGTTTAAGAACTGATGTAATTAGAGGCTTCGGAAGCAAACAAGCTGGCATCTCATGGCCTTTTCTCTGCATGGGTCTGGGCTCAGGTGTCTGCTAAGAGAAAGGCTGGGAGTGAGATGCATGGGCGTTTACAGGAGAGGAATGAAACCTCCCAACAGTTGTGGAGAATTGGGAATTTTTGTTTTTGTTTTAAGACTTTATTTATTTGAGAGCGAGCGTGTGCACTAGCAGGGAGGGACAAAGGGAGAGGGACAAGAAGACTCCACGCTGAGCACAGAGCCCCATGTGGGGCTCAATCCCAGAACCCTGAGATCATGACCAGAGCAGAAATCAGGAGTAGGACACTGAACTGACTGAGCCAGCCAAGGCACCCCGAGAATTGGGGGTTCATTTTGTATACGTCAGTGCTGTATGTAGCTCTCTCCTTTATCTCTCATAGAAACTGAGTAAGGCACCATAGCCTTAACCCTTGTTCAAGATCCTCGTTACTACTCTTGTTGAAACTAAGGTCGTTTTGAGTAACTTGCCCAGCACCACAGAGCTAGTGGGTGAATTTAGACCCCGGTCCATCTGATCTAAGGTCTGAGCTCTAAACAGTGCAGCAGACACCATGTCCTGTTCCTACTGTGTAAATGATCCCTACGGTGCCGGGTACTTGGTTGGCCTGTGGGAAATCTCTGCCCCCTTCTGATAGTTGACGTAGGAGAATAAATGTGCACATGAGTACGGTTGCACTAGGGAGTGCAGGCCTGAAGATTCTGTGACAGGAAAGGAGTCTGGACTGGTCCCTGCGTCTCGGCGGTCACCTGCCAGGCTGTGTCGGGCCCTCCTCGGCTACAGACTTGGACTGCCCTCTCTCGTTGAGGCTAAAACTCAGCCTGGTCTGGTCCCGCTGCAGGCTGTCATGCATGCTGCTTTCCTCCCTTTCAGCCTTTGTTCAGGTGAGGACACCCAGGAAGATGGGGGTGAGTCACTTGCCCCAGGTTGCTCAGGAGTGAGGAAGCTAGCAGCAGCTCAGGGCCTGAGCGCATTCTGCTGGGCCCGTAGGTAGGTGCCACAAGGGCAGGGCTTGTCTCGGTCGCTCCCTGTGGCGGCAACGGCACACGTAGTCCCGGACACAGCGAGTGCTCAGGCTGACTCCGAGGCGGGACTGCCCTCCTGCAGGGCCCTTGTTCCTCTGTGCGGCCTGACGTGCTCTCTCTCCTCAGCACGGCCCCCCAGGTGTTGAATACCAGCTCTCCAGCGCAGCAGGCGGAAAACGAAGCCAAAGCCAGCTCTTCCGTCTCAATCGACGAGTCCCAGCCCACCACAAACATCCAGATTCGGCTCGCCGACGGCGGGAGGCTGGTGCAGAAATTCAACCACAGCCACAGGTGCCTTGCGCCGTCTGGCCTCGCTTATTCTGGGAGGGCCCCCTAAACACCAGCAGGCACGCCATGCTGTCCCCGAAGGAGGCAGTGGGAGGGGAAGGTCTGCAGGTCTGAAGCCTTTGGTTCTAGTCCCTGCTCTTGCATTAAGTGTGGCCAGTAACTGCTCGCTTCCCTGCTCTGGGTCTCGTTTCTCACCTGTAAAATTAGGGGATTGGAATTCTCAGGGTCTTTTTAGCACCCCCAGTATTTGTTCACAGGAACTTTCATGGTAAAGCCCAGGTGCAGCAGAATAAAATCTGAACTGCCGTGCTTGATGGAGGGGGAGGGGGGCACAGTGCCGGCATCCCCTCCAACTGGCTTCCTCCACCCAGCGCCCTCCAGGGGGTCTTTGAAAACCACTGGGCTGTGAAAGTCTCTTCTAGATCTGCCCTTTGAGAATACTAGAATACCTGCTCTACTGTTTCAGATCATCTGGGCTGGATCAAAGCTAACTGTGCCAACCCCATTTTAAAGATGGGGAAACTGAGGCACAGAGAGATTGAAGAGATTAGCAGGGGAGGACTGTTACTGGTATTATAGGTATTTGGCAACTCCTTTTTCTAGAATAGCAGTATCTAAATTTCATCAGTCACAGGCCAACTAAACTGGAAGCGCATGTGGGGCCTAGGGAATGGCTTGACAGTCCTTGAGTGCTGACAGGGGTGTCATACGGGCTAAGTTGTGAAACGAGTGTGATTAGGATTACAGGAGATGGGTCAGGCAGGGGAGCCTCTAGGAGGAGGGACCCCGGTGTGGGCAGAAAGCCCAGCATGACGAAAATCTAGGAGGAGGAAGATAGAGAACAATGGGAAGGAGGGTGGTGTCAAAGTAGGTAGGGCTTGGGATCACAGTCAGGCGGTTGGTGTTTATCCCAAGAGACGGCGAGCAGCCCTGAAGGTTTTTAGGCAAGGGAGTGACAAGATCTGATGTGCTTCCAAATGAGTGTTTTGGCTGCCCTGTGGAGAAGGATGGCCAGGGGTCGTGGACAGCAGAGAAGGGCCCTGCTCACCCACCTCCCCACTCACCCCCACTCCACCAGGATCAGCGACATCCGACTCTTCATCGTGGACGCCCGGCCGGCCATGGCTGCCACCAGCTTTGTCCTCATGACTACCTTCCCGAACAAAGAGCTGGCTGACGAGAGTCAGACCCTGAAGGAAGCCAACCTGCTCAACGCCGTCATCGTGCAGCGATTAACATAACCGCCCGCCTGGCCGGCAGCCTCATCTCCCTCCTGCGTCTCCCATGGCCAGCTGCCCCGTGGGGACCACCCCTCCCGCCCCCTCCCTCACACCCAGCAGTCCAGTGCCACGTCTCCGTAGCTCTGGGTTCTTAGATCTTGGTTGGACATTTGTTTTCTCCTTAGTTGCATTTCCTGGGTTTTTGTGACGATCAATGGACTTTAAAGAAAAAAATAAAAATAACCAAAAAAAATTGAAGGACTATCACCAGCATGTTGTACGGAACCTCTCCCACTGAAGCCGGCTTTGATTGCTTTAAAATCACATTAATTTCCAGGGTGTGTGGGGAGGAGCCTCCCTTCCATCATCTCTGCTTAAAACTTGCTTGTGGCCCACAACACCCATCCACTAGTGTCCACCCACCATCCCTGAGATGACTAGTGGAGGGTTTCCCCCTTTGTTGGGAAGGGAGTCAGGCACTTGAAGAAAGAGGCTTTGTAGCCACCTCCTCCCACAAGAACAAACCTCTTGACTGGATCAGATGGCAGCAGCAGGAGTGCCTGAAGTGTGAGGTCAGATCTAGATGCACACGAGCCCTTCAAGTGAAAGTAAATACTTCCCTGTGCTCCTTTCACTCAAACTCTGGGAAATTCGAGCTCCCTGGGCCTGGGTCAGTTGGGGTTCTGATGACACCCGCCTGCCCCAGCCCTTTCCTCCCTCATCTGGGCTACTTGCACCCTGATCTTCTCAGCCGCTCTGCCATTGCCTTATTTACTCCACGTGCAGAGATCTGTACCTGGGAGACAGACAGCTCCTGCCAGCCCAAATTAGGGCAGAGTAGGGCATCTTGGCCGAGAAGAGGAACGGAATTGAGGTGTCCCTGAGCTGTCCACTCACGGTGTGGGGCAAATCAAATGGTGAAGAGGAGGTGGGTTCCCTGAGCCACAAGCCGCTTCCACTGTGTGAGCGTTTGCAAGAGGCTCCTGCTGAGTCCGTTTTGAGGGCGAGTGCGGTGTCCACGGCTCTAGTGTGCAGGTCCTGTGCGCAGTTCTCTGCCCTGCTGCCTTCTGACTGGCAGCAGCCCCGGCAGGAGCTCCCCCTGATAGTGGCCTCCCCCCAGAAGTGTGCTTCCTATGCGAGTTTGGCAGAGGAGGATCACAGGGGTCTTGGATAGAAGTCCTTCCACCACCCTATCAGCTGAACCACAGACTGCAAATCAGCACTGACTCAGTCTCCTGGTTTTGAATCATAATAATGTGCCTCAGCCCTCTTCCCAGGCACTCCTCACCACACACTTTGTCTTTCCTGCTTCACCCGTGCGGCGAGACAAGAATATTGCTTCCCCCAGAGCTAGGGAAGGGCTTGGGCTTTCACCCGGTACCCATCCCGAGAAAGGGATGTGGCTTGGGGTGTCTGATCCCCAACTGGCGGGGGCCTGCCAGGGCAGGGTCCACGGTGTGTCGGGCAGGCAGAGGTGACCATGGAAACTAAATGCGGGTCTGGAAAAACTTTGTAAATTGTTGTCACCTTGACCATTAAAAACCAGAATGAGGACAACAGAGTTTTGTACTTTTTAATGGGTTGTTCTGAAGGACTGTAATAACAGTAGTTACTACAGTGCAAAACCTAAAGCCCAGGTCACAGCTGGTAAGTGGCACGGTACTGTCTGTCTGCTTCCAAGGCTCGTGCCCTTCACCGCTGTGCCTTGTAGCTGTATACACCCCAGCCCCCGGCCCTGTGTGCGTACGCTCTGCTTACGTTAATTAGTACACACCCAGAGAGAGCATAAAAACACCACTTAGAACCTGCATCATCTGGAAGAATTCACAAAGGGCTCTCCACGTTCCCACCTAGCCCGGGGAGGTGGGTGAGGCCCTGATCTAACTGCCGCACCCACCGCAGTTCAGACGGACTGGATGTCTAGCCCCAGGTCAGAGGGATTGCCAGCCACCGAGCCAGAGATCACACTGGTCTGGATCCAGGCCAGGCCAGGATGTTTTGGGCCCTAGCTTTCTGTCCTGGGTGGCTCAGATGAAAGGTCCATCACAGGTTTTTAAAAAAATTACAACCACTGCTTCTGGGGCTTCTGAATTCAGGGCAGTTGTTCTCAACTAGACATTCCATTCATCTGGGGGGAGGAATTTGAGTCATCCCCCAAATTGGTTGGTTGGTAAGGGAACCTCCTGGCATTGCATGGGCCAGGGAAATATTGCAAAACATGGGACCTGTCCTGATGGAACGATATTTAAAATTCAGCGCTGAGTGAAAAACACAAGTTAACTGTGATGATGATGCCTCATCAAGTTCAGTTTAAACTGTTCTCTACCGTGCAGCATGTGTATTGTTTTAGTTGGTCTTGCAAACTCCACCATGCCAAACCCTGTAGGTACAGTTTGGGATACATCTGGTCGCTTCCTCAGGAGGTGACCACGGGAGGAAGCAAGCATGTGGGGCGGAAGCCGGGCATAGCTCTATGGCTTTGGATGGCATTGCCAAAGTGCCCTCCAGGCCAACAGCGCCCCTTTCCATGCCCACCTTAAAGGAGCCCCTTAAAGCTGACTTGGAGCTCACTGGGGAAAGCAGCTGGTGCAGAAAGGTGGGTTCACTGCTTTGCACCAGCATGTTCAGAGGGGACTGCTTCAGGACTTCTCCCTCCCAGGGCCAAGTAAAGGCAGGTCTTCTTTAAATGCGTTTTGCTCCTGTTCCCGGATGGTAGCTGTGGCCTCCTCGCCTTCTTGCTGGGTCCACTCTTCTCGGGCCAGGGCTGGGAAGCAGAGCAGATACCACGCTGTTGACTTCTGCTGTCCAACCTGTTCCCCGGCTGAGCAGCTCATGCACCTGTGACCTCTCTCTCTCTGTCTCTCCGCCCCCCCCATGGCCCCGAGCCTCACCCCACATCCAGTCCATCAGCAAGTCCTCTGGGCTCAGCTGCACGTGCATCCCAGATCAAGCCATTGTCCCTCCCCTGGGGTCTCCCAGCCCAGCCTCCATCGTCTCGCTGGCGACAACTGCACTGACCTCACTGATCCCTGCTTCTGCCCTTGCCCTGGCAGTCTGTTCACAAACAGGCACCACACCCATCGCTTCCTTCAAAGCCCTCATGCGTTATCCCGTGGCCCCCCGCCCCCCGCCCCTGCCCTGCTTATCGCTGGAAACTGCTCACTGAGGCCTGGAGAGCTCTGGCCCCTGCCCGTCACTGATATTCCTGTGTCCTTTATTTTCCTTCTCTGACCTCCCTCTGGTGCATTATGTATTCTATCTATGTGTTTGTTTCCTTCATCCCTCCGCTAGATGATAAGCTCCATGAAGGCAGGGCTTTTGTGTTCTTCACTCGTGCACCCTGAGCATAGCAGGTCCTCAACAAATAACTGGTTGGATGAACCTGGGAGAAAGACTTCCCTCTCTCAGCTCAAGGGGGACGACTGCGCTGTCCGGCATGCCCCCTATGGTCGTGCTTCGGTAACTGCAGCCCCTCCCTTCTCCCCAGAGCAGGTTCTCATTCAGCCACAGGGGGGCATCATCCCAAAGGGCACCTGTTGCTTCCAGCAAAGACACTAAGAAGGTGGAGCTAAAAACTGGTGTATTAGGGAGGGGGAGCAGGGTGTGAAGGGAATGCCCCCTCGCCCTTTCCCTGCCCTGCCTGAGCTGGACTAGGACGTTTATTAAGGGCCAATTACCCTCCATATTGAGCACCTGAGACCTTCGATGTCAAGACCAGGTCTTTAGCTACGACTGATGATAACAGCTGCATCCAATACTTTGTGCCAGGCCCTGCATGTACCTGACCTCACGTAGTCTGACAGAAACCAGAGGCACTATGGTTAGCTCATTTAATGGAGGAAGACCCTGAGTCTTAGCATGGTAAAGGGACTAACCTGAAGTCCCACCCTGAGAAAGAGGCAGAACCAACGTTTGAATCCCAGCTGCCTGCCCAGAGCCACAGCCCTTGACCACCAAACTATTGCTGTGAAAAAGGCAAGGCCCAAGGACAGAGGCAGCAGAGGTGACTGGGGCGGGGGAAATCAGGGAGGGCTTCTCAGAAGAGGGCACCCTCGAGCTGGAGGGTTGGTTCTTTGACAAAGAGGCAAAAAGATTTCCCTTCCTTCGGAGACCAACCCAAAGGATGTGTGAAGGTGTGGGGCAGGCAGCTCTGGCTGACCTTTGGGCTCTGAGAGGGGTCCAGTGCCAGGGACAGCATCTGGTTCCCTACTGAGGGACAAGAGTAAGTCCCCAGTCAGACTTGTGAGATGAGAGCAAACTGATGAAACCAAGATGGACCCCAGAAGCTGGGGCCCAAGCCCTTTCTCCTCAACTCCCCTCTCTCTGCTCTGCAGTTTTCCCATTTTTAGAGTGGTTCGTCTGCAGAATTAAAGGAATCAACACACCTAATGCTCTTAGCCCAGTGACCCGAGTTGTCAGTAACACTGTTTCCCAAACCTCTGAGTTCCTGTGTCCCCAGATCAGCCAGTACTGTTGATTTGGAAAACCACGCTCCAGCCTCCAGGGCAGATTTGGGACAACTAATTCCCCACGGGTGATAGGGTTTATCAGAAGATTTCAGACTGATAAGGTGGCTGGTCAGCTTGAGTGACTCTTGCACCATCTCTCCCTGGGTCCAGGGTCTCTCCTTTCTGGCTTGATTTTTCAGCCAAGAACCTGAAAGTCAAGGTCCCAATCAGCTGAGACCCAGAAGGCTCTGAACAGGTGGCTTATCAATGATCCTCAAACCCAATAAATGAGACAGCTTCCCCTCCAGGCAGACCAGACAGGTGCCCAAATCCCCAGTGGTGGCCAGATTTCGAGAGAGACTTTGAACTCTGAACACTCTCAGCTCTCCAGCCAGATGACAGAGATCTGTAGTGGGGTCGGGCGGGGGGGGGCGGGGGGAGTTCCTGGGGATAAGAGTTATCACGAAGGCCTGACAATTATCTAAACTAAGTCCTTGAAGCCCCAAGGGCTCAGGTGGAAGTAACCAAGAGGCAATTTTCCCAGGGCCCTGAGCTGGACCTGGATTTGAATTTCACCCCACCCCTTAACTGGCTGTGTGTCCTTGGACCAGCTGCTCCCTTCTCTGAGCCTTAATGCCCTCATTTCTAAAGGAAGACGTGATTATAACTTCCTCAGATGGTTACTGTGAGAATTCAGTGAGATAACCCATAGAGGCTCACACTTGAGCATCCAGTGTTACTTGGCCAGGGCAAGAGGTAGACCAGTGAGCTTGCTAAGAGCCCTCTGTTTTCACAGGGGCAGCTGAGATCTTGAGCACAAGAAAATGCACTTTCTAAAATCCAGGCCTCTCGAAGAGTTAAATATTAAAACAAGTGAGAGGGGGGCGCCTGGGTGGCTCAGTTGGTTAAGCACCTACCTCCGGCTCGGTTCCCATGATCTCTGGGTCCTGGGATCGAGCCCCGCATCGGGCCCCCTGCTTGGCTTCTCCCTCTCTTTCTGCTCGCTGCTCCCCCTGCTTATACTCTCTCTGTCTCTGTCAAATAAATAGATAAAATCTTTTTTAAAAATAAATCAAAATTAAAAAAAATTAAAACAAGTGAAAGAAATGTAGCCCATGGTATCCATCAGCCAACAAGAGTTGGTAAACACCTGCTTGGTGCAAGGCCCCAGGGTTCATGGTGAGCCAAGGCCCCAGGGTTCATGGTGAGCCGCCAGGTTCATCCAGGGTCCCACCCCATGTCCAGTCTGCAGAGAAGGGTGGTAGCTAAAGGACAGTGAGGATGGTGGGGGAGAGACCGACCCCGGGAGCTTGTCACAGGTGGATGTGGCCTGTCAGGGGGCCAGGGAGCCTTCTCCAAGGAGGGGACTTTGGAGCCGAGAACTGGATGTTGCACAGATATCTACCAGGTGGTCAGAGAGTAGGTGGAAAATGTTGTGGGAGGAAGGACAGAAGGCACAAAGGCCGGTTAGCTCAAGAGGGTGTGGTGCATTCTGGGAGTGAGACATGCACACATAAATGAATGAATGAATGAATAGCTTTGGATCACTCTTTGTAATATAAGACCTTTCCAAATGAATTTTAAATGTCCATCCACCCAGATGGTTAAGTAAATTCTGGATACAGTCACATAGTAAATACAGCGCAGCCATTTGTAAAGAATGAGTTTCTCCCTGCATGAAAATGGATGTTCTCCAAGATACCTGATAAGTCATTTCCAGGAATAGGGCTCACCATGTGCCAGACACTGTTCTAAGCACTTGATGAAACTTAACTCGTGATCCTCACACCAGCCCCCCTCGGGAGAAAGAAAAGAGAAACATGGAACGTAGGTTCCTTGTGCCAAGTCACTCAGCCAGCAGGTGGGGGAGGCAGAATTTGAACTTGGGGCCTGCATCCAGCATCTATGCTGGACCATGTTCCCTCCCTCCTTCAGACTTGTGTAGTTTGCTTCTGTAGGGAAGGCAAAATGTCCCCGCTACCCATCTTAGGTTTTCACCTGGGACTCTAACAAAAATCAGATTAACAAGAGAAAACACTTGTATTAATTCACGCCGCGCACATTACTCGGAGAAACCTAATGAAAAGCAACTCAAAATAGCAGCTTAGAATTCCAACCTAGACAGTGCAATATCTTCTACAAAGAACAACACATTTGCAGAAAAATGACAGGACAAAGCGAAATGACTTAAGGCTTCTGAGGGCAGCAGACTGTGGAAAGGTAAGTACACGGGAGAGAACGAACGGAGGGAGGTTTGTTTGCAAATTCCTCCAGTGTCATCTCTAGATTTATATCTGTCTCCAATAAAAGGAGAATTTATATCCTGCCTTGAGGCAGAAAAGAGGGAGCTTTTTCTGGGCTTGCTACTTCTTAATTGCCTTCAGCTCAAAATAATTTCTATGTCAAAGAGGCATATTTTGGGATGACATATTCTGGTTTCCTTCACTTCCATTCATATAAAATAAAATGGTTATAAATACGTACTTGATTATATCTATAGAGACCCCTCCACTCTGGAAAGACACACCAAACAGTAATTGTGGGTGCCAGGAGCTGGGGCATCTGGGGGGCTGAGGGATGGCGTGGGACGGGGATTATTTTACACTGCCTTTTTTTTTTTTTGCTTTAGAATTTTGTATCATGCACTTTTAATGCCTATTAAAGATCCTGCTGACTGGGGGAAGAGGATGGATTCACAACACATATGCTTTGTATGGGAGTGCAACTTGCTAGGACCAACTTGGAAAATGAATTTTCCTAGATGTAAACCCAAGTGAAATGAGTGCCTATGTCCAAAAGAGGCATTTCAATATAGCCCCAAACGAGAAACAACTGAAGTTCCCATGAATGGTTGAATATACAAATCAATGTGTCTAGTTACACAGTGGACTACCACACCGCAAGGCAAACGAACAGGGGACCACTGCACAAACACACTGATGAATTTCACTGACATAATGTTCATCCAAAGAATCCAGACACAAAAATAAGCACATACCACCTGATTCCATTGATACAAAACGAATCTGTGGTGTCAGAAGTCAGGATCAAGGGTACCATCCGGGAGAGGGGAAAGGAGCAAATGGAAGGGCTCAGTGGGACTTCTCGGGGACTGGTCCTTGAATCGGATGATGGTTTCTCAAGTGTGTTCAGTCCGTGAGAAGTCATCAAGATCACACTTTTGACTTTGAATTATCTGTATGTATGTCACCCATGAATAAAGGCTTCAAGAATGAAAAAGTAGCCGGGAGGCATTTGCAACTGTCAAGGTGAGAGATGAGAGAGCCGGGCCCTGTCTGGAGCTACGGTGGGGTGGAGAGGGGGCTGAGGAGAGGGGCAGTGAGGAAGCCTGAGAAGCCAGGAGGGCGCCCCGCTTCTGGCCGGCTGCTTATGGTGCAGCCAGAGAGATCTGGGAGTAGGCACAGGCCTGCGGGAGTATGAGGAGCGTGGCTTTTGTGGTGCCTGGGGGATGTGCCAGACAGATGGCATTACAAGAAATGCTTGGCTGTGTCTGGGTTCAGACGAAAGATCTAGAATCTTTGATTTTGCAAAGTCCAACTTGGAGCTCCTTCCAGGAGGAATCCTACTCACTGGGAACCTATCTGGTCAGGAAAAACAGCTTTGTTCCCTCTAAGCTTTATCCCCAGAGCCCTGGGGCCTTGAGGGAAGCTGGCAGGTCTAGCTGCTTGGGGTCCGAGGGGAGGCCAGGGCTCTGGGGCCAGGTGCTCAGGAAGCTCAGTGAATGAGAAGGGGTGGAGTAGATGTTCCCCAAGGCCTGAGCCTGAGGGGGAGATAGGTCACGGGCTGAGTTAACAGTAAGTCCACTGGCCACTGCCAGGTGGTCCCAGTGAAGGTCACTGGGGCTGGTCTGTGCCATACTCAAGGTGGTGGACACAAGGAAACTGAAGTTTCACAAAGAAGCTTCATGTAGTCTTATTACAGAGCCTCAAATATGCTCCCTTCTTAGTCAGAGGTTCCCATAACAAGGTGTCTGTTCCCCAGGGGCACGAGATGCAATGCACCTAACCACGTGCCAGACTGCCCGCACCCCCTCTCCTCCACCATCTCTCTGCTGTTCTACCCCCCACTGCCCTAGCATCCACTCCTCCACCTCCTGCCCCTGCACGTGCCCACAGTTACCCGCCCTCTACGTCCTGCCCCTCCACGCCCACCGCTGCAGTCTCCACCACCAATTCCAGCAGCATGGGCTTCCTTGCCTCTGTGCCCCCCTCCTCCTCCCCCTCCAGTCTCTCCATCTCTAGGACCTTCACCCCTGCTTCTTCCAAACTCAAGCTATCTGAGAAGGCCCACACTGCACAGGGAAACTTTTTTTTTTTTTAAAGATTTTATTTATTTATTTGACAGAGAGAGACACAGCGAGAGAGGGAACACAAGCAGGGGGAGTGGGAGGGGGAGAAGCAGGCTTCCCGCTGAGCAGGGAGCCAGATGCGGGGCTCGATCCCAGGACCCTGGGATCATGACCCGAGCCGAAGGCAGACGCTTTAACGACTGAGCCACCCAGGCGCCCCGAAACATTTTTTTTTTTAAAGGAAAGCTATTAACAGTAATTTTTTCTGGTTATACCTGATGATTTGAAACATCTAAACCAACAAAAGTTACTGTCCTCCATGATCCACCATCACCACCCAAGATAACGACGTCACCGAATGCCGAGCCTTCCTGACTTCTCTTCTAGGATGACAGTTAAGACTCACCGAGTGCTTACTTCCTGCCAAACACAGTTTCGAGCGCTTCGAGTGAAAACTTTCCACGACAGAATTATAAATGTAATTCTCAAAACAACCTTATGAAGCGTGTATCATTTTTCCTCCATTTTACAGGTGAAGAAACCGAGGCACGGAGAGTAAGATGAGTTGTCCTGCTCCCTCATCTCCCACCCTTCTCCCCACATGGGGCTCCTTGCTGGTCCTCAGGCCTGCCTGGCACGCCCCACCTCCCCGCCTTTGCACGTGCTTTTCCGTCTACCTGGAACACACTTCCAGATCTTTACATGGCCCAACCACACACACACACACTAAATGCAGGTGTCTGATTAAATGCCCCTCCTTGAAGGCCTCCCCTGACCCCCCACCCCCTTCAACCAGCTTTTTTTGCTTCATGACGATTTTTACTACCAGCCATATTCATTCACCCAACTCAGCACATATTTAGCAAGGCCCTCGGGTGTGCCCGGTACTGTTCTGAGTACTGGGGCTGCAGCAAGGAAAAGAGACGCGAGCTCCACCCTCACGGAACCGACATCCTCGGGGAAACAGACTTTATTCCATTGACTCCTAACAGCTGGCCTATATCCTGGCTCCATTTATGAGCTCTGTGGCTCAGTCCTTAACCTTTCTGAGCCTCGGTCCTCCTCCCATCTGTAAAACTGGGCTGATCATAGAGCCCACCATGTGGGCTCTTGGAAAAATGAAATGAGCTAGGGGCGCCTGGCTGGCTCAGTCGGTAGAGCATCAGACTCTTGATCTCAAGTTCGAGTTTGAGCCCCATGTTGAGTGTAGAGATTCATTTTTTTAAATTGAAATGAGCTAACCTAATAGCGACTGTTCAGTAATTATTAGCACTTATTATTATGGTTGTGATTGTCATCATTAGGTCCCGTAGGGAGGCAGAAGTGGTCACTCTTTCCACAATGACCCCACGGCCCCAAAGTTTCTCAGAGCAGACAGAGATCAGTGGGAGGCAGAGAAGGCCTGAAAGAGGAAGCAGGCCTGGAGCCAGGACTCAAAGAACGGGTGGGATTTGGAGAGGTGGGAGTTGGGGAGAGAAGGCTGTCCAGGTAGGACTCACTGCACAGAGGTAGGGAGGTGGGACTGAGCACAGGGGCTAAGTGTGCTTCTCTGTTTTTGTTCCCTCTCGGAGAGCACGCATGCTGGCTGGGCGCCCTCTGTTGCCAGTTCTGGGGGTCAAGGGACAGCCTGGTAAGGAAGCAGGAAGCAGGTAAGGCGGCTAATGGGTTTAAGAGGGTGGGAGTGGTCTCATGCCCCAGGGACTGTAAGCACGAGACTGTGGGGACACCCAGACAAACAAGAAATGTCAGCAGAACACTTAAGTGAGGCTCAATCCTACACTGAACTTGGCCAGACCCCAGGAGGGTTGGCAGAGCGGAGACCAGCCTGGCCAGAGCCACTTGGCCCTGGTGCGGAGGGAGCAGCCCAGATGTGACAATTGTTTTTCTCCTGCCTTTTTGCTCTGTCAAGGCCTCCAACATCTCCACACCGCCAAGGCCAATGGCCACTGCTCTGGCCCCTTGTCCTCCCAGTAGCCTCCATAGAGTGTCCACCGGCCCCTCAGCACTCACAGAGACCCTGCTCTCACGTACCTGCCCCTCCCAGACTCCTTGGCAGGATCCTTGATCGGTCAGTTGGTTGGTTGGTCGGTTGGTCAGTCTGTCAGTCGGTCAGCCGGCCAGTAGGTTGGTTTTGAGCACTTTCTTACTTCCTATCACTACAAGATGCTCCAGGATCATCTTGTATATTTCCTACCCCAATCCTGGACTGGGTATTTCTTCAAGGAGCCCTGGTTCCTTTTATTGGAGAATGGTATTAGAAACCGAGATCTGGGTGCTAAGGGGGCTCCTTGCTCTTTGCATGTCTTTCTTTTAGGCCCTGACAGCCAACAGAGCAAAGAAATATATGTGTGTATACTAATCTGTAATATACACATATCCATAAATATTTCTGTGTGTAACCATCTGTATCTATATTAAATTTAACATAGTTCTTACTGATGGCTCTTTTTACAGCTCTTTTTTATAATGTCTATTTCATTGCTGAGATTATCTATTTTTTTCCTTCATTTCCTGGGAATTTGTAATTGATTGTCGAAGCATTTTTATGATGGCTGCTTTCAGACCTCCTTGGATAATTCTAATATCAGATTCATCTCAATGCTGGAGTCAGTTGATTTTTTTCTCATTCGAGTTGTGATTTTCTTGGGTCTTATTAGGATGGGTGATTTTCAGTTGTATCCCGAGCATTTTGTCTATCATGTTTGGAAATGCCAGGTCCTACCTAAGCCCTTTATTTTTGGCGTGAGCCAAGCTACTCATGCTGTTTGACAAAGTCCAAGTATGGGGGACGATCCTGAAAACAGGAGACTCCACGGCTGGCTCCTGCTATTGTCTTTCATTTTGTTTATGGCAATCTTTATAATTGTGGGAATATTTCTGGGCTGGCTCCTGCTATTCTTTTTCATTTTATTTATGGCAATCTTTATAATTGTGGGAATATTTCTGGGGTTTCATGATAAAGTGACTACTCATCTTAGTTACGCCTATCTAAGCAATCATAATGAAACTAATTCCACGAAGAATTAGTTTCTATAGAACAAAATAACAAGACGGTCACGCTCTGTCTAGCACCTTTCTCTTTGCGTACTGTTTTTTAGTTTTAGCGAAAGCCAATAAGCAGAAATCAATAAAGGTCATGTTAATCATTACAAAGGAAAAATGAAAGAAGGCTATGGCTGTAATCCAGAAAATGATCTAAGATTTGGAAAAACAAAAATATCCTAACATATAAATAAAGTTCCTCTGAGGCTGTCAGGAGGAGATGCTTGCACCCTGACCCTGTGTCTGTGTCTCCTCATTCGCCGACGCCGTCCTTTCCTATGAGAGACCCACCCCGGCTGGAGCTGGACTCCGGCATATTTTAGCAGGCAGGCACCCTATTTAGGTCTGACATCCAGGTCCTGGATCATTTTTGTGGGCTGCGATTCCAATGACAGTTTAGTTTTTAGAGCCTTTGCTATATGATTTTGGTCAGTTTGGTTTATCTGGTATTATTGGGTCTCCTGCTGGCTGCTGCTCAAGCTCCCAGGAGGGTGGAAGGGGTTTCCCCAGGCCTGGCTGCCCTGTGTCTCTTGGTAGGGAGGGAAGCATCAGACCTACTGTGGTTGTTTGTTTGGCCAGGGTCCGTCCTGCCTGTTCCACCTGCTCAGCCCCGGGTCTCCCTGTGGGGAAGGTGAGTGCTCCGCATGCTTACTCTTAGTGCTGTTGGGCTCACCTGAGGCTCCCTTCCATCCAGGGCTGCCTACCTGAGCCAGACGGACCCGGGCACAGTTCTGGTTTTATGTGGTACTCGTTTCCTAAGGCTCTTGTGGCAAATTACCACAGACTTGGTGGCTTAAAACAACAGAATTTACTCTCTCAGTTCTGGGGGACAGAAGTCCAAAATCGGTATCTCTTAGGCACACCGAGGTGTCGGCAGGACCACACTCCTTCTGGGGGCTCTAGGGGAGAAACTGTTACCTGAGTCTTCCAGCTTCTGGTGTCATCTCTTTTTCCTTGGTTTGTGGCTACATCACTCTGGTTTTTAACGCCAGCATCTTCAAATGTCTCAGCTCTGTGGTCACATCACTTTCTTTTGGCAGGGGCGTGGGGGGTGGTGGGGAGAGGGAGAAGGAGAAGGAGAGAGAGACAGAGAAATCTCCTTCGGCTTTCCTCTTATATACATGCAATTGCATTTAGGGCCCCCTGATAATCCTGGATAATCTCCCCATCTCAAGATCCTCAACTTAATCATATCTGTAAAGGTCCTATACCCATGTAAAGTAACATTTACAGGTCCCAGGGATTAGGACCTGACTTCTTTGGGAGACCATTTTTCAGTCTACCAAGTGTAGACAACTTACCCCACGTCACTACACCTCAGCTTTCTTTTCTGTAAAAGGGTGTTAGTAACAGTGATGTTGGGGTGAGGGTTCGATAAACCACTATATACAAAACACCCATCACTGCATTTCGTATATTCAGGTCAGCCACCCGTTGCCTTGCCAGATGGGAAAAAAGATTCCACCATGGGAGAAGGATGGGGTCACAAAGGGTGGGAGGCAGGTGGGTAGAAGTCTCCGTGTTCTGGCTTCCCACTGAGGGCACAATCCTGCCAAAGGCAGAGTTAGCTAGGATAAGGGGAAAGTCAAAAGTACTGGAGAAGGTCACACCCGAAGGTAAAACCCCACGTCTTAGGTGAGGCTTACAAAGTTCCCTGAAGTTCCCCACACTTCTAGATCAGGCTGGGGAAGCTGCTAGCGTGGGGCACCTCAGTGCCAGAGGTGATACTCAAAAGAGTTAACAACTGGCAGGATGATGCTGATCACAAGACTGGCCCTAGGTTGGAACAGGTTCCTGGGGGTCCCTGCTGTGCCAGGTTATCAGCTCTCCGATTGCTAGGTCACAGAGCGGTCTGAGAAGGCGGTGCCCCAGAGACGAGTAGGGAGAAAGGCAATAGGGGACAGGGAGCACTGCTGTCTAGTAACTGTTTTGGAGGTATTTTAGTATTTTAATAATCACTGAGATCTTTGAGGTGGATTGTATGTCCCAGAAATGGCTATACCAAAGTTTCCCATCCCACCTACTCTTCTCAGTGATTTGACTTTTACCCTCCTCCCACTGAGAAGTGAGGCCTAAGTTTCCTTTCCTTTAACCTAGGGTGGGGGTGGGGCTAACTATGGAATAAGTAATGTGATGTGACTTTCAAGATTAGGTCCTAAACTGTGATAGAGCTTCCACCTGGTTGTCTTGGGACACTCCCTATTGGAATCCAGCCACCACACTGTAAGGAAGCCAAACAGCCTTCGGAGAGGCCACATGTAAGTATGAATTAAGCAAATAAGTTCCCAGATTTCTGATTGGAGGACCAAAAAGAGGAGCACTGGCAAACCAGAAATTTATTGAGGCAATCACAGAGAGGGAAGAGCTCAGGAGAGCAACCTAAAAAGTTGCTTATAAACTTCTGGGCCCAACACCCTGTTTCGTATAGGTAAATTAAACACTAAACAGTTGACATAGACTTTGAGAATTTACTATAGGATTGACTACTCCCCAGGTCCTAGACAGATCACTGAGTGGTGCACACACAGGATGGATTCAAATGGCATGGGAGAGGCTTTGAAAATAGAAATGACCTCGAAGTCATAACCCACAGAAGTCTGGTTGGAACTCACAGCCTGAGCCAATCTGATCAATTGCCTGCTAGAACAAAATATCAACATTCTCCATAGGATTTTTAAAAGACTCTGAGTATTATGATATTCAGAATGTCCAGATACATTCCAAAATGACCTGACATAGGAAGAAACCTGAAAATCTCAACTCACGTGGGAGAAGACAATCCACAGATGCCAATGTTGAGGTGGCACAGATGTTGGAATTATCTGACAGTCTTTTTTTTTTTTTTAAAGATTTTATTTATTTATTTGACAGAGAGAGAGAGCACAGGTAGGCAGAGCAGCAGGCAGAGGGAGAGGGAGAAGCAGAAGCAGATTCCCCACTGAGCAAGGAGCCCAATGTGGGGCTCGATTCCAGGACCCTGGGATCATGACCTGAACCGAAGGCAGACGCTTAACGACTGAGCCACCCAGGCGCCCCTATCTGACAGTCTTTATTTTTTTTTTTTTTAAAGATTTTATTTATTTATTTGACAGAGAGAGACACAGCGAGAGAGGGAACCCAAGCAGGGGGAGTGGGAGAGGGAGAAGCAGGCTTCCCGCTGAGCAGGGAGCCCAATGCGGGGCTCGATCCCAGGACCCTGGGATCATGACCTGAGCCGAAGGCAGACGCTTAACGACTGAGCCACCCAGGCGCCCCAATTTTTTTTTTTTTTAAAGATTTTATTTATTTATTTGAGAGAGAGAGAATGAGAGAGAGCGAGTACATGAGAAGGGGGAGGGTCAGAGGGAGAAGCAGACTCCCTGCCGAGCAGGGAGCCCGATGCGGGACTCGATCCAGGGACTCCAGGATCATGACCTGAGCCGAAGGCAGTTGCTTAACCAACTGAGCCACCCAGGCGCCCCCCTATCTGACAGTCTTTAAAGCAGCTACTCTAGGGGCGCCTCGGTGGCTCAGTCAGTTAAACATCTGTCTTCGGCTCAGGTCCTGATCCTGGGTTCCTGGGATCAAGCCCTGTGTCAGGCTCCCTGCTTAGTGGGGAGCCTGCTTCTCCTTCTGCCCCTCCCCCAGCTTGTGCGCGCTCTCTCTCTCTCTCTCTCTTTCTCTCAAATAAATAAAATCTTTAAAAAAAAAAAAGTAAAAATAAAGCAGCTACTATAAAAATGCTCCAGCAAATAAGGGCAAGCCATCTAGAAACAAATGGACAGATAGAAATTTTAAGCAAATAAATAGAACATATAAAGAACAAAATGAAAATCTTAGAATTGAAAAATAAAATAAGCAAAAACTTAAAAACTCTTTGGATGGGTGCCTAGCAGAATGGAGATGGCAGAGAAACAAGTCAGTGATCTTGAAGATAGAAAAATAGAAATTATCCAATCTGGGGGCATCTGGGTGGCTCAGTTGGTTAAGCTTCCTACTCTTGATTTCAGCTCAGATCATGATCTCAGGGTCATGAGATCAAGCCGCGTGCCAGGCTCCACACTGGGCATGGAGTCTATTTATGATTCTCCCTCTCCCTTTACCTCTGCCCCTCCCTCCAGCTTGTGTGTGCACACCCTCTCTTTCTCTCAAAAGAAAGAAAGAAATCATCCGATCTGAACAACACAGAGAAAGATTTGGAGGAAATGAACAGAACTTCAGGAACTGGTGGGACAATTCCAAAAGAATGAATGTTTATGTCATCAGAATCTGGGAAGAACAGGAGAAACAATGGTGCAGAAAAAATATTTGAAAAACTAATGGCTGAAAACTTCCCATGTGTGGTGAAAGATATAAACATACACATTCAAGAAGCTGAATGAAACACAAACAGGATAAACCCAAAGAAATCTAAGCCCCATTTTTCAGATTTTGGAGTTGTAAGGAAGCAATCACTTCCCCTGTCATCAGGGATGCTTCTAACTTGAGACTCAAATGACATCATGTGTCCTTTATAAACCATGAAAATAATACACACAGAGAGTAAAAGTAAATTCAATCAGTTCAGAATGATATTAAATGAAAAGTCTAATCTTCCTTTCTCCTTGTCTCCTCTCTTAGAGTCATTCACTATTTCTGTTTTAAGTTCTTCTGGTTGCTAAAGTTTGATTTTTAAAAGATTCGAACACTGGGGCACCTGGGTGGTTCAGTTGGTTAAGCATTTGATTCTTGATTTTGGCTCGGGTCATGATCTCAGGGTCATGGGATCAAGCCCCGTGCTCGGCTTGGCGCTCAGCAGGGAGTTTGCTAGAAATTCTCTCTCTCTCCCTCTCCCTCTGCCCCTCCTTCCAACTCTCTCTAAAATAAATAAATAAATAAATAAATAAATAAATAAATAAATAAATCTTGTTTAAAAATTAAAAAAATAAAAGATTTGAACACAACATTTTTATCAATGAATAATTAGTCTTAAGCTAACCAATTAAGTCTTACAAGAAAATAAATAATAATTTTGTAAAAAAAATTAATAACTAGGCTATGTATGAACATAGAACCAAAACCAACTTGGAACTCAACACACACAAAAAAAAAATCTGATTAAAAACAGGCAGATGACATGAATAGACATTTTTCCAAAGAAGACATCCAATAGACACATGAAAAGATGCTCAATATCAGTAGTCATCAGGGAATTGTAAATAAAACCATAATGAGGTATCATCTTACACCTGTCAGAATGACTAGAATAAAAAAGACAAGAAATTACAAGTATTGTCAAAAATGTGGAGAAAAAGGAACCAGCTTGTGCTTTTGTTGGGAATGTAAATTGGTGCAGCCACTGTGGAAAACAGTATGGAGGTTCCTCAAAAAATTAAAAATAGAAATACCATACCATCCAGTAATTCCACTACTGGGTATTTTTTTACCCAAAGAAAACCAAAAACTAATGTGAAAATATATATGTATCCTTATGTTTATTGCAGCATTATATGCCCTAGTCAAGATATAGAAGCAAGTGTCTATCAATAGATGAATGGATAAAGAAGATGCAATATACATATACGGTGGAATATTACTCAGCCATAAAAAAGTATGAGATCTTGCCATTTGCGACAACATGGATGGACCTAGAGGGTATTATGCTGAGTGATGTAAGTCAGATTGAGGAAGACAAATACCATATGATTTCACTGTGGAATCTAAAAAACAAAACAAATGAATAAACAAAAAACAGCGACAATAGTCCCATACAGAGAACATTCTGATTGTTGCCAGAGGGGAGGGGAGCAGGAGAATGGAAAATGGGTGAAGAGGAGTGGGAGGTACAGGCTTCCAGTTATGGAATGAACAGGTCATGGGGATGACAGCTACAGCATAGGGAATATAAACAACAGTACTGTAACAGTGTCGTATGGTGACCAGTGGGTGGCTACACCTGGGGTGAGCACAGCATAATGTGGTCGAATCACTATGTTGTACACCTGAAACTCAAGTAACATTGTATGTCAACTATACTTCAATGAAAAAGAAAAAAAAAGCCAGGTTGGAAAGGAACTCTCCCAGTTACTTAAAAAGTCTTACAAATATCTAATAAGTGTCCCTCATGTTATAGAGCGCACATCCGTCCTGGGGGCCAATTCATCTCAGGCCCGCCCTACATCTCACTACTGATAGCCGAAATGTAGTCACATGCTTCCATTCCCCAAAGCAGTGAAGAAGAGGGGGTGCAAACCTGAGGTTCTTGGCAAATCTCCCAACGGAAAGGTAAACAAAATCTTATATCTGTGGATCGGGATGGACGTTGTTTCAAACACCCGTCTATATTCTGAACTGATGCCCAGTCCAGAGCCATAAGAGAACCACCAGATCACAGAATGAAAATGAGGGAAGCCACAGGATGGGCTGGGCCAGGAACTCTGCAGTCTGACTTTCCTCAGGTGGTGGTGGAGGAGGCAGGATGGGGTGGGGTGGCAGTCCTGCCCACTGGGGAGCTCTCCCTTTTTAATTTTGTCTTTTTTTTTAAGTAGGTGGAGCCCAACACAGGGCTTTAACTCAGGACCCTGAGATCAAGACCTGAGCTGAGATCAAGAGTCGGTGCTTAACCAACTGAGCCACCCAGGCGCCCCTAATTTTGTCTCTTAATATCCATTTCCCCTTCTTCTGTAGGCACAGAACCCCTATTTTTAGTTGGGCACAGGGACATCCAGAATGAAGACTATATATCCCAGCTTCCTGTGTGGCTCAATTTGGCCACACAACTATGTAGTAGCGAATGAGATGTGAGGGGAAGAGATGCATGCAACTTCTAGGTCATGCACTTACAGGGATGGAGATATGCCCTCACATCCCCTCTTTCCCCCTTTCCGCTGGTTGGGAATGCAAACATTCTGGAGAGCCAACTTGGGTCATGCACAGGAGAGTAGGATCCTAGGGATGGAGAGGCACAAGTAGAAGGATCAGCCTGTGAAGACGAACTGCCTGCCCTATCTGCCTCTGGACTGTTTTAAGAGAGAGACAACAACTTCAGTCTCCTTTCAGCCACTGTTACTTTGGTTTCTGTTACAGCCCGCATCCGAAATAATATAAAAATACCAGAGCTGTCACAAGCTTCCTGAGATGATGATTCTTCTTCTTCTTCTTCTCCTTCTTCTTCTTCTTTTTTTAAAGACCTTATTTATCAAAGAGAGCACACAAGTAGGGGAAGTGGAAGGCGGAGGGAGAAGCGGGCTCTGACGCAGGACTCAATCCCACGATGGTGGCATCATGACCAGAGCCAAAGGCAGGCACTTAACCAACTGAGCCACCCAGGCATCCCTCTTCCTGAGGTTCTAGGGAAGGGGACATAGATGATGGGAAGAGTGTCCAAGAACTTTGAGGTCATGTTTAAAATATCTCAAGAGCACATACAGGAAGACCCAGAGAAGGATTATCCACATCCGCCTCCCTCCGGTCCTGCGCTGTGTCACAGTGTTCCCTGGGGCCACAGTACCTCTGTGTGTTCCTTCTATACCAGCATACACACAGCGGGTCAACTCCTTCAGACCTTGGCTAAACCTGGCTACCTCAGGGAAGCGATCCACACACCCCAGACTAAGTTAGGCGTCTCTGTTACACGCGCCTCAGAGCATAACAACATGTATCACTCACGGTACTAACAAATCTGAAACTTTACATTTATCTCTGTGGCAATTTGATGGTCTCTCCCTCACCAGACTCTAAGTTCTGCGAGGTCAGGGACTGAATCCGTCTCCTTCGCTGTTGTTTCCCCAGCGCCTAGCACAGTGCACCGCATATGGGAGGGGCTCAGTAAGAACCTTAGTCTGTAAGCAACGAATGAACGAACGGACGAACGAATGAACGAATGAATGAGTGAAATCCCGACACGACATGACAGGTTTCATGCAGGGCAGTGTAAATACCGACTCCTCTTCCAACGAAGAAAAGCAGAGCTCAGAATCTTGAACCATTTGGTGAACGCTAACATGAACGCACATATGCGCTGACCTCCCACGACCATCCTTCTTAAGCAAGTGCGTACTTCAAAGTGTGAACCTGCTCACAGTCACCCAGCCGGTAAGCGGCCGGCCCCGTCATTACTCCCATTTCCCAGATGCGGAAACTTGGGGAAAGAGACGCCCGCCCGGCCGGGACCACGGGAAAGGAAGGGTGGGGGAAGCAGGACGGCCCCCCAGACGGCTGCATCCGGAGGCCTCGGGGCCGCCGAGCTTCCGGTCCCCCAGCCCGCTGCCCGGGCTGCGGGGACGTGCGCGCCGTGTGGGGCGCGCACGCAGGGCGGGGCGTGCGGGGGCGCGCGCCTGCGCAGGCGAGCCTCCGAGGGCCGAGGCAGAGCCGGGGGATCGCCGCCAGGTCCGCTGTCGGTCCACGCCACCCGCCGCGCCGCCCGCCCGCCCGCGCGCCCAGCGTCCCCCGCCGCCGCCGCCGCCGCCATGGGAGTGCAGGTGGAAACCATCTCCCCCGGAGACGGTGAGTAGGCGCGCTCGGCGGGCCCGGAGTGCCCCCGCTGCCGCGCGCATCCGCTCACCGCTCCCGTCTGTCTGTCTGTCTGTCTGTCTCCCTCCTCAGGGCGCACCTTCCCGAAGCGCGGCCAGACATGCGTGGTGCACTACACGGGTGAGTTGGCGGGCTCGCGGGGTGGGGGGGTAGGGGTCTCGGCTCCGGGCGGCTGGCCAAGGCGGCTTGGGGGCAAAGGCCCGGGGCGTGGTGGCGGCGGGGCCCGCGTGGCCCAAGGCGGAGGCCTAGGCGGTGGCAGCGCCCCCGAGGGGGCGACCTCTGGCCTGCCGAACCCGGGACGGTCTGGGCCGGCGCTTTCGCGCTTCCAGAGCAATTCTGTGCCCGCTGCACGGATGAGGAAACTGAGGCTTGGGGAGGGAGATGAAGTTGCTGGCGCAAGGTCATATGCTCCGGAACGGGCAGCGCCCTGGCCAGGAACCATCAGAAAGGATTTGTACCATATCTGTGTCCCGGGTGACACCCTGCCTCCCCTTCCGGCCCTTCTTTGGATGGAGATAAGGGCGAGGTAATTTCCAGTCTTCGGAGCTGCCTCTTCCGAAGTCGGGATTCATCCCTCCGCCACGGCTGGAGAAGCGCCCGGGTGCCTAAGGCGCTGCTTTGGTTCAGCCTGGCCTTGGAGGAGCTTAATCCGCACAGTCCTTTTCCTCTTTTTACTTTTGAGCCACTTAGAAATCCAAGCCTCAGTGGCAGCGACGGCCCAGGCTGACTGAACGTGTAATTTAGCCCCCCACTCCCAACCCTCCTAGGAGTAGAAACTCTCTCCCCCCCATTTTAAAGAGAAGGAAACTGAGGCCCAGTTAGAGTAACAAACAGTAATGTAAGCCGACGGAGATTGTAGACCTTCAGCCAGAATTAGACTCTGCCAGAATTCAGACTTCAGAGTGGATGCCTTGAGACCATCTTTTACTCCATGCCCTTACAAGGTCCTCCTGGGTTGTATTGGGGAGGGGGGTGGAGGCTGAGCAGGCGGAGACTCCATGGCTGTGGGCTGGAGTGGGGGGGGGAGGTGATTGGTGTAGCCACAGTTGTTGATATGAATAACCTTCCCTCCCCCTCCTCCTTCCCCTTTCTCCCCCTTCCCACCCTTTCCTCTGTTTCTCCTCCCCCTTCCTCTGTTTCTTCTCCTTCCCTCCCTTTTCCTCTTTCTCCTCCTCCTCCTGGGTAGTAGGCTGTAGGCAGTTAGGACTAAGCTGCTCAGGGATGAGCTCTACCCTTCTCTCCCAGATTATGGGGGGAGCCCTCTGTTAAGGGAAATGACTCTCTGTAGGGAAGGAAGAGAAAGGCACCTAACATCTCCCTTCCCATGCCCTTTTACTTACTTGGCTGTTTTGTTTCTCTGGCCCTTCTCCAGGGGCAGAAATGGGGGCAGGGGGTGGAGGGAGTTAAGAACTAGAACCTTTTAAAAGGCCACCCAAGGAGGAAGTATTGAAACCCATCTTCATAGGGAACTTTCTCATGCCTGTGAAATGAAACTGGAAAGTGCTTTTGACATTTTAAATGGCTGTCTTTGTAGGCCACGGTCAGCACCTGAGCCTAGGAGCTCTAATGGAGGAAAGCTTGTCAGTTTGGTTGCTTTTGATCCGTGGGATGTAAAGAGTAAGCATTGCGTTTTACAGTGCTGGGGTGAGTGGGCAGTTCATTCGGTTCCCACAGCCAACTGGGGCAGACACTGGGACTCAGGTGATGAAGTGACTTCTCCCACCCCCATTTGATAAGTAGCCATATTAGGATGATTGGCTATATCTGTCTCACTCCCAAGTCTCTGCCCCTCAGCCATGGCTTACCCATCTTATGGTGCTAATGGCAGGATTGGATCTACAGCATGTAGGCAGAACCATGTTTCACTGTGCCTTTTGGTGAAACGCCCCCACACAGCATGTCTGGAGCCTTTCCTAAGAGAACAGATGGTCGTGGGACCCAGAACACCATCAGGGCTCCCAGTGCCTCTTCTCCAAGTCTGTGTTTTCCTTGAGGGTGGCACCCACCCACACGCTCCCAGCACAGCAGCAGGGCCCTGGCATGCATTGGGACAAAAGCTTTCTTTTTCATTTCATTTTTGATAAGCTCTACAAAGGCGCCTTAGTGGGAAGCCAGCTCTGCCTCTTGCTCACAGAATAGGCTGCTCTTGGGCAGGCAGCTTTGTTCCTGCGGGTCTTTGCCACCAGCTTCCCAGGAAGAACCTGTTTGAGACCTGTGGGGGCGTGAGAGGAATGGGTAGGCGCTCTGAGATTTCATCTGTAGCAGCAAAGGCTTTCAAGCCTATGGGAACAGAATTCATCTTGAGGGAACATGATGGGGGTGGGGGAGTACCATAAGGACTTGAGGGTCTTCAAAGGCAGAAAGCCCACTGGGCCTCAAGAAGGGAGAAGAAATTTGCATAATACTCCTGGTTTCCATCCCTGTTTTTCTCTGCCTGGCTGCGTCAGTATTCCCTTGTCAGATTTCTTTTTCTCCGCCTTTCCCAAGTGGGGGATGCTGGAAGTCCCCTGCGTGCCCTTCCACCCCCGTGCCCAGTTTCTCACATTGCTTGGCTGTGTGACTCCAGTGATTACAGTTCCTAGGAAGGAGACTCTGACCCAGGTTCGGGTCAGGCAAACACTTGGTCCAGCCTGCTCTGGCGTGCTGTCCGCTGCTGCTGATTCTGGGGGCAGGTCCAGAGAAACAGCAGTGGAAGGAAGGTGGCCAGACTCCCCTCTCGGCCGCCGGAGATAGGCAGAGCACAGACTGACTTTCACCACATGGACATTCTAAGTGCTGCTGGTGGCTGCCAGTCCTAGCCTTGAGGCCATTCTCAAGGCTCCCTCTGGTGCCTTCTGTGGCCTCTAGCAGAGCACAGCACGCACATGGCTTCAAAGAAAAGCCTGCGTCACCTCTTTGTGGTGCCAGAAGGGAAAATGAAAACTCTGCTGTCACCAGCCAAGCACCTCCTAGTGGCATGACAGGCATTGAGGTGGGAGGAAGGAGGTGGAAGGATAACCTGCCAAGTATGTGCCTTGAGGATCAAGTGGATTCTCACAGCGCCCTCCTTGCCTCCGATAGCTTCGTCATCTTTATTGTTGAGCTTGTCCTGACACACAGCTAGGCTTATGTCCCTTTTGCTCGTATCAGTGAGCCACATGCCTGCCATGGTCAGAGCAACCTCAAGTGGATTGAAGGAATTCTTTTTTTATCCTCTTAAAAACTAGTTGACATCTCACCCTTGGGATTGGGTTTAAGTTGTCAGTAACCTGGCTTTCTAAATGAGAAAAACCAGGGGTCCCTCAGCCCCACCTCCTCAGAAGGTCCACTTGGAGGGCAGCTGAGGTGGCCACTCTCCTGCAGCCCTGCCTCCAGCCCATTGCTTTTCTTTCACCTCTGCCTCCCCCCTTCTCTCTGCTTTCGTCCACCCACCCGCCTACTGGTGTTTCTTGGTTGCTCTGATGTTGGGAGGAAGGCTCACCCCCAGAGGCTCCGCAGGCGGGTCCGGTACCACCCCCACCGCATGGTGTCTTCAGTCAGGTGGGCTGTACTGTTAAGGGGGGCTGCGACAGGACCCTTTTCCTTCCTGCAGCCGGTGCTTATCGAGCAGTGGCAGCAAGCCAGGCACTGGGGACATGGCCAGTGAGCTACATAGGCAAAGACTTGATCTGGTGGGCCTTCCCTGGGGTGACGAGGCCGGTGTCAATGTCAGGTGGCGAGAAGCACTGTGGAGAGATGAAGGCAGAGTGCGGGCTTGGGGAGGGGGTGCTGCTTTTGGTGAGGGTGGTTGGCAAAGGCCTCGGACAAAATGACATTTTAGTATTTACCCAAAGGAGGTTGGGGAGCTGGCAGAGTGCTGCCCAGGGCTAGAGTCTTCCAGGCAGAGGGCCTGAGGCTGGGGCATGCTTGCTGTGTTTGGGGAACAGCAAGGAGACCGGTGTGGCTGGACTGGGTGGTGGGAGGAGGAGGTGATGGTGGGGCCTTGTTGGCTTTCTCTCCGAGTGAGGTGGCTGCCATCAGAGGGTCATGAGCTGACTTGGATTTTAACAGGCCCACTCCCTTCTGGCTACTGTGTGAGCATTGAACTCTTGAGGGCAGGGTCAGAAACAGGGTTCTGGTTGTATCCTGAGCGCCGTGCGCCAGCCTGAGCAGGAGGGAAGAGGTGGTGCCAGGTGGACGGTGAGCCCCAAAGGGGATGTGAGGTCCTTTGCTGGGTTTCGGACCTTGCCTCTGCCATGTAACATATTATGAGCGCGTGGGCAAATTGTCCCACTTGTGTCAGCTTCCGTGTGCCCTCTGTAAATGGGAGTAATAGCCTGCTGGGGGCGAGTTCACGGGACTGCCTGTGTCCCAGGCACTGGGTGATGTATCCCCGCCGCTCCTTCAGCCAGCCAGCACCACCTGGCATGCCTAGAGTGAGAGAGAGGTGTCAGCCCTCAGAGTGGCCCAGACCCCGGCCTCCATTCCTTTACACATAGGGAAGTAGGCACTGATCAGAGAGACAGGTCTGAGTGAGGGTTCATGTTCAAACAGGCCTACACATTACCTACCGAATAGAACATACTGGCTAAGAAAGTGCAGCCGATCTGCTAATTGTACGTACCGAGGGAGGTTGTTAGCTTCTGTTTCCCTTTCCTTGTTTCTTGGTGGACACAAGAGAGGCAGGGTTGGGCTATACCAGCCTGGCTGTGTAATTCAAGGTGCCAGTCCTTTTTTTTTTTTTTTTTTTTTTGGTTGAAGTATAGCTGATACACAACATTTCGTTGGTTTCGGGTGTACAGCCCAGCGGTCCAGCAAGTCTGTGCATTACGCTGTGCCCTCCACCGGCATAGCTGCCGTCCGAGGGCGTCCGTTCGTTTTCTCCTCACATTTCCTGAACGTAATGGCGTTTTAACATTTTGGAAATAGACCTTGCTCTGGAAGCATTATTTTCTTTCCTCTGGGATTGTGATTACCAGCATACACAGTCACGCAGGTGTCCTGTTCTCTCCTTGCACAGGTAAGAGCAGAAGGCTCGCTTGTCTTAAGTGAGCTGAAGGCCCTGTAGCATACTTGTGTGTATGTGTAACTCTTATTTGTGAAGTTTTCAGACATAGAGAAAAATCAAAATAAATACCCCTGTGCCCACGACCTAGATTCTGTGATGGTTGACATTTCGTCATGTTTGCCGTTTTCTCTCTCCTTAGAGAATAGACACACATGTATGTGTAATCTATGGGTTGTTCATAGTCACTTGAGCTGCACACAGCACGGCACTTCACCTCTGAATACTCAAGAGTGCTCTAAGAATGAGAATATTCTCCTTATCCTCCTACCGGTCACATCTAAGAAAACTTAAAATGATTTAAATGTACCTAAAGCCAAATTCATCTTGAAACCACCCCAGATGTCATTAAAGTGTTAGTTTTTTGAAACCAGAATTCTTTGAAGGTTTACTCACTGCAGTTGGATATTGTGTCTAGTCTCAACCTAGATGAGTCCTCACACTGGTTTTTTTCCTAATGACCCTGGGTTTTCAGAGAGAGCAGGCTTATTCCCTTCTGAATGCCCTGCGCCGGTCCCCGGTTTGCTCCGGTGTTGTCCGACTCCCGCCCCCGCCTGGGGCCGTCTTCCATCACTTCACACGTGACACCCTGTACTCCATGCTCAGCACACCGTGGGGCACCCCCCTGCTTGTGCTGCCGAATTTGATCTCTTCTGTAAAGGTACATTTTCCCCTTTGCAGTTGGCAGACAATCTCTGGGGCTCTCGGGCAGCTTGCCTGTGCCTGGTCCTCACCCACCCTCTGCCTGTGGCATTGCACCGCTGATCATTCCTGCTGGAAGACAGCATTTCATTGGCATTTATGGAGTGGCAGTTTTAAAATTCCTTTATACCTTCTACGTTTATCAGCTGCCGTTCCATAAAATAGGGTAAAGCTTAATTCTTCTCCTTTAATTACCAAATTTTAAAGTGAGGCATTTGTTTTGTCATCTTCCCCAGTGGTGACAAATGACTCCCCCCACCCCCATTGACTTGTTTTTTTGTTGTCAGTATACTGTGGACTCATAAATTTCCTCAGGGCTTAAAATCATTGATATTCAGTATTCTTTTTGATACATTGTCCCAGATTTGGCCAGTCGGAGCCCCTTGGGCTGCCTCCCCGGTACCTTTTTGATATGCTCCGCTTATTCCTTAATCACTTCCTTGGTTCCCCTTCTCTGGTCCTGGCCTCAGTCATCTCTCCAGAGAGCTCTGGTTCCTTTCAGTGGGTCTCATAAACTTTTTTTTTTTTCCATTAACAGCTCTATTGGATATAATTTATGTACCATGAAATTTACCCATTCATCCATAGGCTTTTTAACTTGAACGTTTTTGGTGGTTAAAAACTGATTTTGTGGCAGTAGAGCATGTGACTTGATCTTGGGGTCGTGAGTTCAAGTCCCATGTTGGGTGTGGAGCCTACTTAAACTGATTTTATGAAGTGCTGATGGGTTCATTGTATCTATAAACTAGGGATCACTTGTCTGCCTTGGGATTTTCTCTAAAAATAGTCTTGTCACCTGCTATTTCTCATGGAAAAGGCCAGGGGTATTTTGGGTAACTTAGGTGTGTACTGTGCAGTTCTCCCTTTGGTGCTCATGGTGATGTTCATTTTTCTCTTTTTCTTCTCCTGTTCTTTTACCTGCTGAAGAACTCAACTGAGTCCTTGTATTCCTTCCTTCCCCCAGCTCCCTTTAACTTCAGCTGGATAAATTCTAGCAGTGCAAAGACACTGAGGAGGAGGGGGAGGAGGAGGAGGAAAGGGAGTGGGGCGTAGGGACAAATAATCCGCTCCTGGGTGCTGCCATCTCTGCTCTCCCTGCCTTTACTCCTCCCCTCCCAGGAGCTCAGACAGCCCTGGCCTGCCTTCACTTCCTGACCCACCAAGCCTGTCCCGTCCAGGGAGCTCTCTGGCCCTGCGCTTAGGTGCCACCACACTGCCACCACTCCCCGCCACAGGCAGGCTCTTATCAATCACAGTTTACGGGGCACCCCTCATTGAGTCTCCCCTGACTGACCCTTGGCTAAAGTGGTTCTTCACACATGCATACAGCATGCGCCTCTGATTCTCCAGCAAAGTGCCCGTCCATCTCCTTCATGGCCTTGCTCACAGTCAGGCTGTGTACAGTTGCCTCCCCTCTTTCCCCAGTGGACTGCAGGCCTCAGGAGACCAGACCCACACTGGTGGTGGTCTCCAGGGTCTCTCCCCATCAGTGCCTGGCATGGAGTCACTCCGGTCATTTAGGACTCTAGCAGAGGTGAACAAAGCCCACATTCCTGTTATGTTTGGTATAATATTTCTGTTTCCTTTAAGTTAGAATAAGAATGAGAAAATTATGTTTTGGACTTTGCCCCATTCCTGTGGATTAATAAAATTGTGACTACTTCCTCTCACACCTGCGACACACAGGTCAGCACAGCAAGCCCTTCCCTCAGTCATTCATCAAATGTGTTAGGAGCTGGGGAAAGCCTCGGCCTTGCCCTTGAGGTGCTTATCTTGAGGGAGTGCCTTCCCCTGTGCCTACTTTTACAAGAGAGATGACTTAGCAGCCCACACCTGGGGTAGAAGTGCCCCTGGTCTTGGACGTGTATGGCTCAGGCTGGTAGGAGAAAAGAGCTGGCCAAGTGAATGCAAAGGCCTGGAAGGGGAAAGTACTTTTCTACAAGTACTTACTGACAAAACAGATGTTTTGTGCAAGGCACTGTTCTAAGCACCAAGAATACAGAAATGAAGAAGACATAACACAGTCCCTGTCCTCATAGGTCTTACGCTGTAGTAGGAAAGACATAACAAATATGATTAATAAGCAAAAATATATTGTACATTAGCCAGTAAGCACAAAGGAGGGGACAAGAGAAGGTTGAGATTTTAGCTAGACCTGGGAAGACTTCGATGAGAAAGTTAACATTTGAGACAAGACCTGAAGGAGGTAAGGGAATAATCCATGTGACTGTCCGGTAAGAGCATTTTAGGCAGAGGGAGCAACAGGGACAAAGGCCCTGGGGTGGGAGTATCCCTGGTGTCTAGAGAGAACAGAAGGAACCCATGTGCTTGGAGTGGAAAAGCGTGAGAGTCATCAGAGATGAAGTCAGCGGGATGCCAGCATGGGGTGGCAGCCCTTGCAGGGCTTCTAGGCCATTTTTAGGACTTTGGATTCTATTCTGAGTAAGATGTGGAGCCATGCAAGGGTCTGGAGCAGAGGAGTAATAGGGTCTGACTTGTATTTTAGGAGAATGTCCTTCTAGCTGCTGTGCCAAGTTTAAACTGTAGGAGAAAGAGGGCAGAAGCAGGGACACCGGGTAGGGGATTACTATAATCATCTGGAGCCAAGCCCCAGAACTCATGCCTTTGCCCATTATACCCTACGGCTTCCCGCCTCTGTGTTTTCTGGAAAACAGAAAAAAAGAAAAGCTAAAGATCACACATATTTCTACCATTACCAAATAGCCACTGTTAAGTATTGTTTTCCTTCTGTGCGTCTCCCCGCTGCCCCGCCCCAGCCCCATGACATATAATGTGGCAGTCCTTTTATTTGTATTGTGATAAAGTGGGCAATGGAAAGGCATGCCCACAAGGTCATGCATTCTGGTTCGTGTTCTGAGATCCTATGTGTTCTTCCTATCATGGGACCTCCTTTGAAAATACACTTTTGGTCATAGAATCGAAAAAGATTTAGCAAAAGGTTAGGAGCATTTCCAGATAAGAGATGGGATACGTTCTTGCACTGGGTTTGTGTGATGGGGAGGAAGAAGCTGGCTGCCTCTTTGGGTAGGCACTTGACCTTTGATCATACCACGTGCATGGAGTTCTCAGAACTCCCAATTCGGGAAGGTTGCCCAGGGAATGCAACCACAGAGGCCTGGAAATGGAGCAAAGACATAAGCTTTGGATTCATACCTCTTAGCTACCGCAGGGTGGAGAATCTCTTTTCACTCATCATGACGGGGACAAGTGGATATCTGATCGATCATTAAAGTGACATGGCTTCTCTAAACATTTTATTTCATTTTATTTCAAATCCAGACATAAATCATTTGCTAAAGGTCCACATCTTTCTTTTAGGATGGCTCTTCTGGTAGAGTTTCCCATCAAAGTTCTTACAAAAATCTGAATTTTGGATTCTTTTAAAGTCAGAACAGTGAGGACTATTGTGAGGTCATATCAGTGCCAAACCTTCCTAGATTTTGTTTTTTTTAAGATTTATTTATTTACTTTAGAGTGAGATCGGAGGAAGAGGGAGAGGGAGAGAAAATCCTCAGGTAGACTCCCTGCTGAGCACGGAGCCTGACGTGGGGCTCAATCCCAGGACTCTAAGAGCCGAAATCAAGTCAGACGCTCAACCGACTGAGCCACCCAGGCGCCCCAAAAAGCTTTCTAGGTTTTTAAGATTTCTTTCTTCAATCATACGTTAGTCTCATTCACACTCACTTATTCACTAGCAGTATTTTTTGTGAGTTGCCTTTGTTGAGTCTTTCCAACGGGTCAGCTAGGACCACTCTTTTTTCTTTGCATACTGTTTGTTTTCTATACTCAGTAAGTGTAACTGACATAAATGAGCCTGAGAGTAAACATAGCTGACGGGCCATTGGTAATAAGCATAAAACACACGTGGGGAAGAAGAATGAGGGGTGACTAGAGACTGGTGGCTGAAGGCTCCTTGGCTGTGCTGGGGCTGTGCAAGCTGTGGTTTGTAGTCTTTGGCGAGGCAGTTAGGTGAAAGGCGGTTGAGGGAGCTTCTGTATGTAATGAGGAGGAAGGGAAACTGCCCAGCCTGGGTCAGTATGCCCGTCTGCACCTGGGTCAGTACATCCATTTGGGAATGTTCCAAGGGGCTTCAAATGCATATCTGCAGAAAAATTGGTGACTTTCACTTTGGTTTTCCCTCCTCCATTCAACCACTGTACTTTTGTACTTAAGAAAATATCTGTTGAGGGCGCCTGGGTGGCTCAGATGGTTAAGCGATGGCCTTCGGCTCAGGTCATGATCGCCGGGTCTTGGAATCGAGTCCTGAATCAGGCTTCCTGCACTTTGGGGAGCCTGCTTCTCCCTCTGCCTCTCTCTCTCTCTCTGTCTCTCATGAATAAATAAATAAAATCTTAAAAAAAAAAAAATACCTGTTGAGTTGAAAGCAGAAGTCCTTTCTTCCTCTTCCATCTGTAAATGGCAAGAGCTTTATTTTGTTTGGCAAGTTTGGAGTGTGGGATGTTCTGTTTTGTTGTTATCATTGTTGGATTTAGGTTTGGGCTTTTCGTCTTTAATTTTAAGACTCTCTAGTTTGAACCCTGTAAAATGCTGCCTATGAAACCCCCTGCAAAGAGGCCAGCAGCCCCTGAGAACCACATGGTGAGCCATGAGCCTTAAGTGCCACGGGTGTGAAGCCGTCCCTTCAGGTCCTTCGGTGGTCCCCCTCCCCACCCTGGCGAGGGCCAGGGGGCTCTGCCTTCCATGACGCGCTGTTGCGTTATTAGTGAAATAATAACCCCGTGGTCCTCTTGACTCTCCAGATCCTGGCCCTGGGTCTTCACCACTGCTTCTGTGACTTGGGCCAAGTACCAAGAGCATAGTCCAAGGGCACTTTGCTCAGCAGCTGCTGGCCAGGTCAGCCTTTGCTGGTTCCTTCTGAGCGAGCACACCCTGAAACAGGTGAGCAGCAGGAACCAGCAGGCTGCTGTGGGGGAGGTGAACTTGAGATTCTTCTCCACATCTTTTTTTTTTTTTTTTTTTTAAGCCCTCCTGCTCCCTCTCCAAGGATTGGAGTCTGATTCTTCCCCATAAGAACAGCTGAATCGTTTGTGAGGCAGCTCAGATGAAGGTGACAAGCAGCCAGAGGCTGCTTCACGGTCCCTCATGCAACCATAGCTTTTGCTCCTTTCACGGTCCTTGTGCTTTTAGCTGGAGATCCCCAGGTTTTCCCATTTTTTTCCCTCACTGATTAGTCATTTAAAGGTGCTAAAAGTAAAAACTGTCATTCTGGGATTACCCCTCAAATTCTTCCTACCACACAGGGAAGAGGTCTAAATATGGAGGCCTTGTGCTTGTCCTGCTGGTTCTTAAAAATTGTGCAGGCAGAGCCAGTCTTAAAGTGGGCACGAGTGCTGCCAGCATGGCGGGTGCCAGGGGCTGAGCTGACCCCCGCAGGGACGTAGGACTCTGAGGCCCCGTTTGTGACCCCAAGCCGTGTTCAGTCAGGAGAGACAAAAAAGTCATTCTCGAAATGGAGAATACGGAGCTGTCCCAGGCAGTCTGTGGGGCGTGAGGCATAGGTTTGTGTGCAGCCAGAAATGAAATCCGTCAGTGCTGCAAATAGAGGGCCGTGCCAGGGATGGGTTTTGCTAAGAGTGGCCTCTGGAGCTCAGAGTGTCAGCTGTCATGTCTGAACTGTAACCTCAGTTGCCTTCTCTCATCAGAGCGTGCTTTGTTGGGAAATTCTAGGAAATTATGGCACTAGCTTGGCAGGTGGTTTTGCTGTTCAGGGGCTCCAGGTCCCGGCACACAGATGTCCAGAGTTAAAATGGGAGCAGCGGCTGAGACTTGACGGGCCGCCTGCTTTACTTGCTCCCTCCCTTTATGGAGGAAGTACCTCGCCACTGGCTGCCAAGTTGGCTGTAGGAGGGGAACACATGTAAGATTTTAGTGAATCTCACTTTTTTCCCTTTAAAAAAAACCCAGTTTTGTAGAGGCATAATTGACATCCAGTAGGCCGCTCATGTTTAATGGGTACAATTTCATAAGTTTTGATATGTTTCTTTGTTATGCTTTGAAACCTCCTCTTTCTATCCCCAGCAACCCCCTGGCCTGCTTTTCTGTCAGCAGAGTTTACATTTTCTAAAATTTTGTATATATGGAATTGTACAGTGTATAGACCAGTGTCTGGCTTCTTTTGCTCAGCATAATTGAGATTATTATGTTCTGTGTTATCAGTAGTTCATTCTTTTTTATTGCTGAATAGTTACCTATTGTATGGATGTACTTGTTTATCCATTCACCAGTTGGCAGATGTTTGGGTTGTTCCAGTTTTTGGCTATTCCAAGTGAGTCTGCTATGAACATCTTTATATGTGTTTTTGTATGGCTGTCGTTTCTCCTGGGTATTTATCCAGGATAAATGGAATGGTCAGATCATATGGGAGGTATATGTTTAACTTAGATGGCCAGCTGTTTTCCAGAGTGGCCGTTCCTTTCTATATTCCCTTCAGCAGTGTGTGAGAATTCCAGTTCCTCCACATCCTTACCCCAGTGTATGATATGATCAGTCTTTTTAGTTGTAGCCATTCTAATAAGTAGTAGTTGTATCTCCTCGTGGTTTTAATACGTGTTTTTATAATGACTAATCATGTTGAGCATCTTTTCACGTGCTTACTTGCCACTTGTATTTTTTTTTTTCAGTGAAGTGTCTGTTCAAATCTTTCGCCCTTTTTTAATTGAGCTATTTGTTTTCTTATCGTTGAGTTTTGTGAGCTCTTTATATATTCTGGATACAAAGTTCTTTATCAGACATGTGCTTTGCAAAGATTTTCTCCTAGTCTGTGGTTTGAGTTTTCATTCTCTTAAAAAAAAGGGCAGAAGTTTTTAGTTTTGATGAAGTTCAGTTTATCCTTTTATGGATTGTGCTTTTTGGCCTCATATCTTAAGAAATCTTTGCCTAGGGGCGCCTGGGTGGCTCAGTCGTTAAGCGTCTGCCTTCAGCTCAGGTCATGATCCCAGAGTCCTGGGATCGAGCCCCACATCGGGCTCCCTGCTCGGTGGGAAGCCTGCTTCTCCCTCTCCCACTCCCCCTGCTTGTGTTCCCTCTCTCGCTGTGTCTCTCTCTGTCAAATAAATAAATAAAATCTTTAAAAAAAAAAAAAAAATCTTTGCCTAACCCACAGTAACAGAGATTATTTCCCTGTGTTTTCTTCTAGAAGTTTTATAGGTTTAGGTTTACGCTTAGGTCTATTATCCATTTTGGGTTGATATTTCGTTATGATGTGAAGTATAGGTCCAAGGTTTTTCTTTTTGCCTGTGGGTATCCAGGTCCAGCCCAATGTAGTTTTCATGTCTGGAAGTTTGGTTTGACTCTTACTGTCCTTACATCTCTGTCAGTTTCGGGTGGTTTCAGTTGATTGATCAATCTCCTCATTGTGGGTCGTGTTTTCCCTCCTGTTTGCAGGCTTGGTAATTGTGGATGCTTGACATTGTGAATTTTACCTTTTTGGGGTGTTGGATATTTTTATTCCTATAAATCTTCTTGAGCTTTGTACTGGGAAACACTTAAGTTACTTGGAAACAGTTTGATCCTTTTGTGTCTTGCTTTAATGATTTGTTACGGGGGTCTGGAGCAGTGTTCAGTTTGGGGCTGATTATTCCCCACTACTGAGATGAGACTTCTGGGTATCCTACCCAGTGCCTCATAAACCAGGATTTTCTCCAGTCTGCCTCGGGGAGCAGTCATTGATGCCACCTCTGTGTAAGCGCTGGGCACTGTTCTTTCCAATTTGGGGTAGTTCTTTTCCTGACCTTAAGTAGTTTCCTCAAACACACACACTGATTAGAATTCTGCTGAAGACTCAAGAGGGACCCTCTGCAAATCTCTAGGGATTTCACTCTATACCTCTCTCCTTCCTGGTTTGTGTCCTTTGGAGTCGGAGCTGCCTTGAGCTCCATCCAGGTTCCTCTCCCTGGAAACGCCCAAGGGTATTAGCTGGGCAGTCCACGGGTTTGCCTTGTTAGTTTCCCCTCAGGGATTACTCTCCTTTATTGCTGTGTCCCGTGTTTTAAAAACCACATTTTAGCTATTGTCTGTGTTGCTTCTCTGTCTCTCGCTCTCTTTTTTTTTTTTTTTAAGATTTTATTTATTTATTTGACAGAGAGAGACACAGCGAGAGAGGGAACACAAGCAGGGGGAGTGGGAGAGGGAGAAGCAGGCTTCCCGCGGAGCAGGGAGCCCGATGCGGGGCTCGATCCCAGGACCCTGGGATCATGACCTGAGCCGAAGGCAGACGCTTAACGACTGAGCCACCCAGGCGCCCCTCTCGCTCTCTTTTTATGTGGGGGTTTTGTTTTGTGTTTTATTTGGTGCTTTTTTATTTTTTGTTTTTGCCTTTTCTGGAGCCAGGCCCCACTACCCACTGACTCTGACCATGGGTAGGTTAACTAAGCCTTGGAGTTGGTTTCCTTATTTTTGTTTTAAGCAGGCTCGGGTGGGTGGATGGAAGGGCTTTCTGCCTGGTCAAAGGATTCTGAGACTCCATACTGCTCATTGCCTACTCTCACCCTTAATGCAGGGTTCGAGTAGGTCGGGTTCAGTGTGTGCAGTAGAGCTCAGAAGGGACGGACTACCGTGAGAGTTCTGGAGGGCGGACATCTATTTTTCTCCCAGCTGCTCATTTATAGGAAACTACTCAAGTCCGGCCATTTGTCATTTCTTCTATCAGCCATGATTGTATTCTGGGGAAGAGATGGGCTCCGTGGACACCCCAGCTTGCTAGTTCTGGGGCCGCAGTTCCTGGCCCTGCACTGACTTGGCAGGGGTGGATCCCCACCCTCCTATCTACCTCTCAGTCCTCAGCCCCCAGCTCCAGACTTCAGGCGGCAGCAGCACCCACTCTGCTCAAGACATCTATCTGCCTTCCTGCTCTGTTAGGACAGCAGTTCCTGTCCCCGCCATTGCCCATTTCCTATTTTGTCAAAGTTCAGCTAGTCTGGTGGCTCTGATAAAGCTCTCAATTGATCTCTGCTTCCCCATCCCACTTACAAGGGTTGACATTGTTTTTTACATTGGGGTTTATGTTAGGATTTCCCTCCTTCTCTGAAAACATCCGAACACAACAGCATTCTGTGTTTTGCTGGGTCTTCTGAGTGATACTTAGAACGATCATGGGCACCCACCCTCGGCCTCCAATGAAATCTGCCTTGCGTTAGTTGAAGGTCAACAGCTGGCTTACCCCCTCCAGTCTGGGATGGTGGTTTGACAATTCAGGACCTCAGTGATGGCTATCTCATTGGCTGACTCTGGCTTCCAGAGAAACCACTGCGATGGTCCTTTTTGAACGAGGAGTGGCAGGTATCTGTTCCTCTCGTGGCCTCTCCGTCTCTGGAAGTCCCCCTTTTGGTAGAGGCTGCCACTGTGGTTTGTCTGGCTTCTGGGACACTGGAGTAGTTGAATGAACATGGCTTTGGGATTGACTGCTTTGGCAGGTTGCTTCACACTTCCCTCTGCCTCACTTCCTTCCTCTGTGAAATGGGGGCAGTGCTGGGGGAGGATTGAGTAGGTTCACGTATGATGGAAATTCATGTCGGGAGCGTGGACACTTTCCCATTCACAGGCCAGGGCAGACAGCTGCCTGCCTCTGGTGGTCAGCTTACTGCTTGGAGTTGGGAAGAACATTCACAGCCCCTGGGGAGGGGACTATCCCAACTCCGTAGAGGCCCACTGAGGATGCAGGAAATCCTCCCTGGATGCCACACTTCCTCCTCAGGCCCCCGGCAGCCCCACCAGGCCCTTCAGCGCCGGCGTCCGGGATGGGCACTCTGCTGCCGGTTTCTGACTCGCCTCATGTCATCACTCCTTGTTGCTCATGTTACCACTGCCCTTTTTCACAGGGATGCTTGAAGATGGAAAGAAATTTGATTCCTCCCGGGACAGAAACAAGCCCTTTAAGTTTATGCTAGGCAAGCAGGAGGTGATCCGAGGCTGGGAAGAAGGGGTTGCCCAGGTATGCTCTCGTTTGTTTTGTTTTGTTTCCTAGTGTCTACCTTTTAAATGATGCTTCTGGGTAGGACATTCATATGGTTCAAAAATCAAAAAAAAAGGTGTGAGTGGAAAATTTATTTCACTTCCATCCCACCCCGTCTTGCCAGTCCCCTCACCCCCAGCAACTCATGGTATTTTTTTTGGTAGAGTTTCCTTAAGCATTGTACGAAAACATACTTTTTCTCTTTTTTTTGCTGTAGACACACACAGTGTTCTGCACTTTGCTTTTTCATTTAATCTTTCACACTGTATATATCCGGACATAAAAGAGGAGGAAGCTCTCTTCCCACATTCCCTTAGGTGGGTGTATTTTATTTATTTCATCAGTACAGTACCCTGTTGATGGTCATTTCCAGTATTGTGCTATTATAAACAATGCTGCAGTGATTAATCTCGTGTGGACTTAATTTTACATTGTGTCAGTGTTGCCATAGGCAGATTCTCAGAAGGAGGGGTGAGTGGTTCACTGGCTGTGTGCACTGTATTTTGACCTAGTGCCAAGTTGCCATCCGTAGGGATTACACTGAGCCGCCACCAGTGGGCTGGGAGGGTGCCTGTCTCCTCCCAGCCCCGCCAGCAGTGTGTCGTTCAACTTTTGGATTCAGGACAATACAATGAGTGAAAAACGTTATCTTGGTGTGGTTTTAATTTGCGTTTGTCTTATTATTGGCCATGTTGTGTCAGACCCCTTCTGAGAGGTCATACTCATGGAGTCATTTTGTTTGTCTTGAGTCTGTTTCCTCAGCCCTCCCTCCCCATTTGTGTAAACAGCTTTTGTTCTGCCGACACGACAGAATTCCCAGTGGACAACAGGGGACTCAGGGGTGCCAAATTTCAGTTGGGTGCTAGCCTTCCATCAAGCTCAGCAGGTTTTTTCCCGGCACTAACCAGGTTCCAGCGTCCTGAGACTCAGGGAGCTTTAGAGTCAGCTCTGCGTGATGGGTAATTTGTCTGTTTCCCTCTCACGGAAGAGAATTGAGATGTAACCAAAGTGGAGAGAAAGATGTCTTTCTCTTTCCAGAATACACATTGCTCTACTTCCTCTAGAAACCATCACCGAGTTATCTCCAAGTGACTGCTCAACTTGCAGAAACTTTAAGCCATCCCACCCCCAAGGGTCTAGATTTCTGTTCCTGCAGAGTACAGGGTTGGCAGTGCAAGAATGAAGGAGAGGATCCTTGTGGTTCACTTCCCTTTGGAAACCTCTGTCCCTGCTGCCCGTGTCTGGCTGGCTCTGGGTCCGTAGCCCATCCCCCACGACCGTGCCAGCCATTGTCCACACCACAGCCATCTTCTGTGGCTCTTCCGGCACTGGAACAATAACTGTGTTGTGTTCCAAGAGCCATGGCTGCCACGGAGATAGTGTTATCAGCCTGTTTGACATTCCAGGCTTGGCGAGGCCTGACTGGGTGTTGGGGAGATGCCCAGTCTCCTCCCGGACCCACTGTGCTTGGGGGTCAGTCACAGGCCCGTCACTTGTGAGAAGTCTGGGTGGTCTGAGACCTGCACAGAGCATCTTTGAAACTCCACAGGATATTTCTTTGAGTTAAAAGCACAGGAAGAAGGGTGGGGGGGGGGGGGTTGTCTTATGCCCCTTTTCCCTTTCTTTTGATATTGTTGTTTTGCTCTTAACGTGTTTACAAGTACGCGGGCCTGCCACAGGTACTGTTTGGGCAGCTTGCTTTTTTCCCCTCTGTGTCTTCACCATCTTTCCGTGCTCTTAAGGCCACTGTGTTCTTTCTAGTGGCTGACCCCTGGTGCGGATGGGTCTGTGAAACCGCCCCCCTTCAAATGGGCATTTGGGTTGTTAGCAGAAGATTCTGGAAGTGGAATTGCTGGGTAAAAGGACATGACTGTTTTGAATTTCATTAGATTAAGCCATATGCTTTTAACTGCCCTTACCACCCTGGTCCAGCATGTCCCGGTTTCCCAAAGGAGACGTGAGGAGCACGGGTTCTGAGTCACATTCGAGTCTGAGCGCAGCCTGCGGCTTCATCTTAGGCGCTGTGTCTGGGGCCGGGTCAGAGAGCTGGGAGCCCCTGCCGGGAGGCTGAGCACAGAGTGCCGAACGGATGGACAGACAGCGGAGAGCCTGCTCACCGTTCCGAAAATATATAGTGAAACTTATTTATATATTTGATTAGGAAATGAAAAAGTACAAACGTATTTTTAAAAAGTGAAAAATTTCCCTCCACCCTGGCCACTGTACTCTGTTCTCCCCATGGAAAAATGCTGGTATTATTTGTGTCCTTCCAAAGATGTTTTCTGTTCATAGAGGTAAGGTGCAAATATACAAATACTTCCCTCTTTTGCCTACTATACATGCTACTTTGTAAAATGTCTTTGTTAAAGTTTTTCTATATGAGTTTAAGTATAAAATACAGAAAGTACAGAAAAGCAGACTACCCCAAATACTACTTTCTGTGTACGTGTTTTCTTTTAAAGCAGAGTTTTGGTCAAAGTACTCCTTTTTTAAGAGCATAGATGCCACTCACCACGTGAAGGCCCAAGTGGCAGCCCTGGCACAGTGCTGGCTGCCCAGAGTCAGGTCAGCGAGGCCTGCGCAGAAAGGTGCATGTCATCTGTATTGGGCCCCTCAGAGCCAGATGCAGGGATCGTGCAGCCTGATGGCCATCCTCCAGGTTCTGCACCAGGAGGTGCCCGGGCCCCGGGCCCCCACATGGTCCCTAGTGTGTCCAAGTCCCGTGATGCTCGCTAAGGGACACCCCAGTAAACAGCCCTGCTGCTAACAGAGACCGTTGGGGAGTGCGTCCGCTTGAGTCTGTCTTTTTGTTCTTCTCACAGATGAGTGTGGGTCAGAGAGCCAAACTAACCATCTCCCCAGACTACGCCTATGGTGCCACCGGGCACCCGGGCATCATCCCGCCCAATGCCACTCTCGTCTTTGACGTGGAGCTTCTGAAACTGGAATGACAGGAATGGCCTCCGCCCTGAGCTCCCCATTCTTGGGTAAGGAAGTGAGTGCTGAAGGGTCTTTTCCTGCCTTTGTACCTCCCATGTTACACCCAGTGCTTGGTGGGTAGCAGAACCAAAAATGCCAGGGTTTCTTCTCCCCCTACATTCTTGCTCTATTGGGTAGCATTTCAGTTTTAGTTATTAGTATACACCTTGAATGCAAAAGTTTGTCACCCTGTGGAAAGGGATGGCATATGCTCTCCAACAAACTCATTGGGATGGGGCAGCTGATAGTAGCTGTTTAAATGAAGGATGCTTTTATATTTAACTTAGAAACTAAAACTGAGTTGGGAACCAGAAATGTGGCCAAATTACAATGCCAGCATTTTAGTTCTTTAGAAGGAAGACTGTTGAAGACTGCTTACCGTGTCCTAGTGCGTGCAGCCCCCTCGCCGTGTAGAGCGAGGCCACTGCCCGGGAGGGGGTGTGAGAGAGGCACTGTCCCCCTGGGCTGGCTGCCTCGGGGCCAAGCCCGGGATACTGGAGCACACAGGCCCGCTTACTTTCTGTGGCTGGAAAGGTGAGGCCGGGGGCTGCTTGTGAAGCACAGCGGGGCTCTCAGTCCTAAGAAGGGATCCGAGGAGTTGATCAGCCTTCCTGTGTAACAGGTGAGGGAACTGAGGTCCAGAGAGAAGGACCTTACTCAGGGTCACTTCCAGGCAGTGGCAGACTAGGACTCTCCTGCTTCTCCTTCCTGGACTTGTTTTCCTTCCATTTACCCTCGTCTCTAGGAAACCAAACTCAGTGTCTTAATGGCTCATAACTTTTCATGTGGGTATCAGAATCATAAAACACACGAATGCTACCATCTTCTTTCCACTTGGCCCCAGAGCTCTAGGTTTGCCCCCCTCCTGGCCCTGGAACCAGAGGACCACAGCCAGGAGCTAGGTGAGAATGCTTTTGTTCAAAAGCTGTCACAAGTGGCTGCCAGCCTGTCTCTTATGGTCTAACCTTGTCCTGCTGTGGACTTCTTTAAGTACAAGGGCTTTTTAAATTCTTAGCTATTTTCTCTCTGTGTGGTTTGAGCCCTACATACCTGGGTCAGGTTTGGCGACCCTGGCTTCTCTACTTGTCCTTCTCACCCAGAGGGAACTCTTAACATTTTACAGAGCCTCTGTCTGCCCGAAGGTCTACACTTAGTCCAAACCCTCTTTCCTGTTCTTTGAGAGCTGAACCCTCCGGA